>NC_133336.1:2585874-2955874 GCF_042186555.1 Aquarana catesbeiana
GGGGGGGGAGGGGGGAGGAGCAGGGAGGAAAGGAGAGAAGAGGAGCGGGGGAAAGGAGCGAGGAGGCTCCCGTGTAGTGTTTGGGGACATGTGACCGGTCACCCTGTATTTATCACACAGATATTTGCATTTCTGAACAAACTCTTTTCTGTGTCTCTGTTCTTGGAGCTTTGATGGAGAAGCCGTATTCCTGCTGTGGGAGACCCTCTTAGAGTTTTTTGTTTTTCCTCCCTTCATCGTGTGGCTTCCTCTGCCAGCTGAACATTTCCCTGACTTCTGGAGTCTGGAATCTAATGGTAGGACAAGTGGGGTCCACAATCTGCCCCTCCCCCTCCCCCCAGGGGTTGTCCACCAAATTATTATATAGAAGACTAGAAAGACTAGTATGAGGGTAGCCATCAGCTCCGAGCACAAGAGGCAGACAATGATCTCCGAATGACTGTAACATAAATATGAGCTTCAGTCTGCAAACCATAAAAAATCATTTAGACTAAAAAAAAAAAAAAATTTAACATGTTTTGGTTACCGGAATCCGCTGTCACGTGTCGCTATCTGGCGCCTCTTCTGAGAGTCGAGACCGCTGCTCCAGCATTGTAGTCCC
The DNA here is from genome assembly GCF_042186555.1 of Aquarana catesbeiana. Classification (NCBI taxonomy): domain Eukaryota; kingdom Metazoa; phylum Chordata; class Amphibia; order Anura; family Ranidae; genus Aquarana; species Aquarana catesbeiana. The sequence goes on from NC_133336.1 coordinate 2,586,476, forward strand.
CTCCTGGTGACGTCATCCCGCCGCCGTCTCCTGTAACCTGAGAAGACACCAACACTGGACATCCAAGACACCCAAAGAAGGATCCTCCCCTCCCCCCATGAAGGAGATGACTTGGGATCACATGACCACGGATTTAGGTAAGTTAAAGAAGATCGTAGGTGGCTTTTTTTTCTTTTAAACCCAACTATGGGGGGAGGGGGGCACATTTCTGGGGATCATATTTATCATGACATGTATAGTTATGGCGGGTAGATCGGGGGGGGGGTCCAAGCTTGGGTCATAAAAGCTCAAAGTTCATAAAACATACAAAACAAACCCCAATAATTATATATAAATTTGGGTCTCCCCCCCCCCCCCCCCCATGTGATCCAGGCTGTAAGTCGTATGAAGACGCCATTTTTTATATATAAGCACCAGTCCTCTAGTATTGTAATCCATATATATCCCCGAATGATCTGTGAGATGTTTTCATGATTCTACGCCGCGCCGTTTCCTTTTACTGCCAGATATTCGGCTGAAACCCGTCAGATTCCTCCCAGCATGCGATTTTATTATTATTATTATTATTATTATTATTACATTTCACCTGCATTGCTTTTCCTTCATTTTTCTTCGGCTGACAACTGCAGAAATGATACATTTTGTTTTCTTTACAAATGCTGTAATACACTTGTGTATATATCATGTATATACTGTGATATATAATGCATGTAGTGTGTCTTGGCAGTCACAAGTCTACAATGCCCCCCCCCCTCCTCCTCCTCCTCCTCCTCCTCCTCCTCCTCCTCCTCCTCCTCCTCCTCCTTCTCCTCCTCCTCCTCCTCCTCCTCCTCCTTCTCTGGGGTAACCCCGGGTTTTTGTCTGTTTCAGTACCCCATTCACAGCGACACATCCCCTCTGAACAGTCCTGTTGCGATGGAGACAGACGGACCCTTACTTGAAGATGTACAGATGCTTAAAAAGACCGTGCGGGAAGAGGCATCTCAGGTAATATTACCTTTCACAGTTTTTGTGTTTTTTTTTTTTTACTACTTGTTGTGACATTGTAGCAGTTTACAAGGTAAAGCTACCGTACTTATCGTAGTATAACACCCACCTTCATTACAAGGGGAGGTTTCAGGAAAAAAAACGTACATTTTAAATAAATATATTTGAAGCAAAATAAGGTTCAGTGCCCCATCAATGCAGCCTCACCAGTGCCCCATCAATGCAGCCTCGCCAGTGCCCCATCAATGCAGCCTCGCCAGTGCCCCATCAATGCAGCCTCGCCAGTGCCCCATCAATGCAGCCTCGCCAGTGCCCCATCAATGCAGCCTCGCCAGAGCCCCATCAATGCAGCCTCGCCAGAGCCCCATCAATGCAGCCTCGCCAGAGCCCCATCAATGCAGCCTCGCCAGAGCCCCATCAATGCTGCCTCGCCAGTGCCCCATCAATGCTGCCTCGCCAGTGCCCCATCAATGCTGCCTCGCCAGTGCCCCATCAATGCTGCCTCGCCAGTGCCCCATCAATGCAGCCTCGCCAGTGCCCCATCAATGCAGCCTCGCCAGTGCCCCATCAATGCTGCCTCGCCAGTGCCCCATCAATGCTGCCTCGCCAGTGCCCCATCAATGCTGCCTCGCCAGTGCCCCATCAATGCTGCCTCGCCAGTGCCCCATCAATGCAGCCTCGCCAGTGCCCCATCAATGCAGCCTCGCCAGTGCCCCATCAATGCAGCCTCGCCAGTGCCCCATCAATGCTGCCTCGCCAGTGCCCCATCAATGCAGCCTCGCCAGTGCCCCATCAATGCAGCCTCGCCAGTGCCCCATCAATGCTGCCTCGCCAGTGCCCCATCAATGCAGCCTCGCCAGTGCCCCATCAATGCAGCCTCGCCAGTGCCCCATCAATGCAGCCTCGCCAGTGCCCCATCAATGCAGCCTCGCCAGTGCCCCATCAATGCAGCCTCGCCAGTGCCCCATCAATGCAGCCTCGCCAGTGCCCCATCAATGCAGCCTCGCCAGTGCCCCATCAATGCAGCCTCGCCAGTGCCCCATCAATGCAGCCTCGCCAATGCCCCATCAATGCAGCCTCGCCAGTGCCTCTCAGTGCAGCCTCGCTAGTGCCTCTCAGTGCAGCCTCGCCAGTGCCCCATCAATGCAGCCTCGCCGGTGCCCCATCAATGCAGCCTCGCCGGTGCCCCATCAATGCAGCCTCGCCGGTGCCCCATCAATGCAGCCTCGCCGGTGCCCCATCAATGCAGCCTCACCAGTGCCCCATCAATGCAGCCTCGCCGGTGCCCCATCAATGCAGCCTCGCCGGTGCCCCATCAATGCAGCCTCCCCGGTGCCCCATCAATGCAGCCTCCCCGGTGCCCCATCAATGCAGCCTCGCCAGAGCCCCATCAATGCAGCCTCGCCAGAGCCCCATCAATGCAGCCTCGCCAGTGCCCCATCAATGCAGCCTCGCCAGTGCCCCATCAATGCAGCCTCGCCAGTGCCCCATCAATGCAGCCTCGCCAGTGCCCCATCAATGCTGCCTCGCCAGTGCCCCATCAATGCAGCCTCGCCAGTGCCCCATCAATGCAGCCTCGCCAGTGCCCCATCAATGCTGCCTCGCCAGTGCCCCATCAATGCTGCCTCGCCAGTGCCCCATCAATGCAGCCTCGCCAGTGCCCCATCAATGCAGCCTCGCCAGTGCCCCATCAATGCTGCCTCGCCAGTGCCCCATGAATGCAGCCTCGCCAGTGCCCCATCAATGCTGCCTGATCAATGCCCATCTGCAGCCTCATAATTAAATTGCTCATCAATGCAGCCTGTTCAGTGCCTATCTACAGCCTCACCAGTATACAGAGATTAGATTACACAGCGGGGATCTCCCATTTACTCGGCGCCCTCTGTAATACGAAGTCCCGCCTCCTGGACAGCTCCTATGATGGACAGAACACCAGTCCAATGCCGGGACATGTGACGTCTATCATAGGAGCTGGTCCTGGAGGCGGGACTTCGTATTACAGAGATATCCCCGCTCTGTGTAATCCAGCAGTGCTTGAAAAAAGTGTGTATTATACGCCGACAAATACGGTACTTCTCACAAGATTCAAGGCCAAGCTAATCCCCACTCTAAAATCAGATCGTTCGTTCACCAATAAAGGCATCGCTGCTGATGATTAAATCAAAATATATATACAGAGCCTTGCAGAAGTATTCACCCCCCCCTTGGCATTTTTGGTGTTTTGTTGCCTCACAACTTGGAATTAACATGGATTGTTTGAGGATTTGCATCATTTAATGTACAGAACACGCCCACAACTTTAGAAGATGTTTGTTTGCTTCACAATAAAAAAAAAAAAAAAAAAAGACAAAATAACAGAAAAAGACAATGTGCATAACTATTCACCCCCTAAAGTCAATACTTTGTAGAGCCACCAATCACAGCTCCAAGTCTCTTTGGATTAGTCTCTATGAGGTGCCACATCTCACCACTGGGAATTTTGCCCATTCCTCCTTGTAAAACTGCTCCAGCTCCTTCCATTTGGATGGTTTGCCCTTGTGAACAGCAATCTTTAAAGCGGAGCTCCGCTGAAATTTTTTTTTTAAAAGTCAGCAGCTACAAATACTGCATCTGTTGACTTTTAAAACATGGACACTTACCTGTCCAGGGCGTCCGCGATGTCGGCACCCGAGGCCGAACCGTCTCTCCGTCCTCGGGTGCTGCCGCCTCCATCTTCGGTAAGGGAATCCGGAAGTGAAGGCTTGAGCCTTCACTTCCCCGTTCCCTACTGCGCATGCGCGAGTCGCGCAGCGCAATACGGATGTTCCCTGCTGTCTCTGGGTCCCTGCTGTCTCTGGGACCTGTCTCTGGGACCCAGCAGACAGTGGGGGGGGGACAGGAAGTGGTGTAAATAACCGCAGATTCTGTGGCTATCTATGTCGGAAGTGGGTACAGATACCTGTAATATACAGGTATCTGCACCCCCCTCCCCCCTGAAAGGTGTCAATTGTGACACTGGAGGGGGGGAGGAATCCGATGAGTGGAAGTTCCACTTTTGGGTGGAACTCCACTTTAAGTCTGACCACAGATTTTCTATTGGATTGAGGTCTGGGCTTTGACTAGGCCATTCCAACACATTTCCATGTTTCCCCTTAAACCACTCAAGTGTTGCTTTAGCAGTGTGTTTGGGGTCATTGTCCTGCTGGAAGGTGAACCTCCGTCCTAGCCTCAAATCACACACAGAGTGGTACGGGTTCTGCTGAAGAATATCCCTGTATTTAGCACCATCCATCTTTCCCTCAACTCTGACCAGTTTCCCAGTTCCGACTGCTGAAAATCATCCCCACAACATGATGCTGCCACCACCATGTTTCACAGTGGGGATGGTGTTCTTTGGGTGATGTGATGTGTTGGGTTTGCACCAGACATAGCGTTTTCTTTGATGGCCAAAAAGTTGAATTTTAGTCTCATCAGACCAGAGCACCTTCCTCCATACATTTTGGGAGTCTCCCACATGACTTTTCACAAACTGAAAACGTGCTATTTTGTTTTTTGGTGAAAGTAATGTCTTTCTTCTGGCCACTCTGCCATAAAGCCCAACTCTATGGAGTGTACATCTTATTGTGGTCCTATGTACAGATACTCCAGTCTCTGCTGTGGAACTCTGCAGATCCTCCAGGGTTACCTTAGGTCTCTGTGCTCCTCTCTGATTAATGCCCTCCTTGCCCGCTCCGTGAGTTTTGGTGTGCGGCCGTCTCTTGGCAGGTTTGCTGTTGTGCCATGTTCTTTCCATTTGGTTATGATAGATTTGATGGTGCTCCTAGGGATCATCAAAGATTTGGATATTTTTTTATAACCTAACCCTGACTTGTACTTCTCAACAACATTGTCCCTTACTTGTCTGGAGAGTTCCTTGGTCTTCATGGCAGTGTTTGGTTAGTGGTGCCTCTTAGGTGTTGCAGCCTCTGGGGCCTTTCACAAAGGTGTGTCTATGTAATGACAGATCATGTGACACTTAGATTGCACACAGGTGGACATCATTTCACTAATTATGGGACTTCTGAAGGTAATTGGTTGCACCAGAGCTTTTTATGGGCTTCATAACAAAGGGGGGTGAATACATACGCACATGCCAGTTATCAGTTTTTTTATTTCTGAAAAATAGTTTTATGTATATATTATTCTAATTTTACTTCACCAACTTAGACTATTGTGTTCTGATCATCACATATAATTCAGATTAAAAAAACATTGAACTAAAGGCTGTAATGTAACAAAATAGGTAAAAAGTCAAGGGGGTGAATACTTTTGTAAGGCACTGTATATATATATTTTTAATTAATTAACCCTCAAGAGGAATAACTGCCATTCATTTCTCTCCATGTTTTATAATTGTCTGAGATTGATGGACCTTTTTGATCTACAATGAATTGCTCCAAGTATGGTTTTCACCGAATACACAACATGACCAAATGCCCACCATATGGCCAAAAGTTTGGACACCTGTCTATCACAACTATGAGTCACTAATATGGTAAAATTGCTTCCATGTTTCTATGACGTTCTCCACTGTTCTGGGAAGACTTTCCACAAGATTTTGGAGGGTGTTTGTAGGAATTTGTGCCAATTACATGAGGTCAGGTACTGATTCTGGATGTAGACCTGGCTTACCAAATGTGTTCCAATCCATCACAAAGGTGTTCGGTAGGGATGAGGTCAGGGCTCTGTATAGGACACTCAAGTTCCTCCACACCAAACTGGCCAAACCATGTCTTTGTGGAGCTGGCCCACTTTGAAGCTATAACATCCTCCACTGTTCTGGGAAGGCTTTCCACAAGATTTTGGAGGTTGTCTTTGGGTATTTGGGCCTATTTGTGAGGTTAGATGAGAAGACTTGGCTTATCATTGGTTTTCCAATTCATCCCAAAGGCATTCAGTAGGGATGAGGTCAGGGCTCTGTACAGGACACTGGAGTTCCTTCACACTAAACTAGTCATACCATGACTTTGCTGGCTCTACTTTTCTAGAAAGGTTTCCCCCAAAATTTGGAGCATGTCTTTGAAAATTTGTAATGAGCCAAAGGAAAATTTGTGAGGTCAGATTTTGATGTTGGATGAGAATTCCTCCTGAAGGTGATCAGTAGGGTTGTGGTCAGGGCTCTGGGCAGGACACTCGAGTTCCTCCACACCAAACTTGGTCACACCATGTCTTTATGGAGCTGGCTTTGTACATACCGGACAGTCATGCTGGAACAGAAAAGAGTCTTCAGACTGTTACCACAAGTTTGGAAGAGAACAATTGTCCATAAAGAGTCCATTAGGCCTTGATCAACTAATGAAATTGTAAGCCTTGTTGCTCATTTTGTGTTTCTCTGGAGGTTCTCGAGTTCCTCCACAACCAAACTGTTAAACCATGTCTTTGTGGAGCTGGCCCACTTTGCATCTATAACAGCCTCCGCTCTTTTGGGAAGACTTTCCACAAGATTTTGGAGGGAATCTATGCCCATTTGTGAGGTCGGGTACTGATATTGGATGAGAAGACACAGCTCACATTCAGCATTCTTATTCATCTCAAAGGTGTTCTGTAGAGTTGAGGCCAAGACTCAGTGCCACACCTCCTCCACACCATACTGGTCAATTTAATGTTTATGGATCTGGCTTAAATTTGGTGTTCCAATTCCCCAATTCATCCCAAATATGTTCAGTAGGGATGAGGTAAGGGTTCTGTACAGGACACTGGAGTTCCTCCACACCAATCCCATCACACCATGTCTTTACGGAGCTGGCTTTGTACATGGGGATGCTGGAACAGAAAAGGGTCTTCACCAAACTGTTACCACAAGGTTGGAAGAGTACAATTGTCTACAATCTTTTTGTATGATGGACCCTTCACTGAAGGCACCTAAATGCCATCACTGGAAGGGGGGTTCACATACTTTTGGCCATATAATGTATTCACCTAACTTAACTAACCCAACGCCGTACTTTCATGAGTTATTATCCAAGATAAATCTGCATTAAAGAATGTTTTTATGTTTTACCGAAGGGGGGGAGGCCACTTCCAGAGTAATGACCATATTTTTGGAATGTGATGCCCCACAGGGTAATATACTGTAGGTGTTCTAGTCAGATGTCCACACTGATTTGGTCGTATATTGTATGTTTGCTGTAACTTCTTGCTGATCATATGTGTAGGGCAGACGTGTCGGTGGGGCCTAGTAGCCCCTTACTACACATGTTCATTGTGCTTCACTGTTCTCTATGGAGAGCGCGCTCACTACGTTCTCCCCGACATACTGACCGCACTGTCCCCATTTATGATCAGGAACTGGTGGGAGGGGCTCCCAGTCATGTGACTGGGTGGAAATGGCAATGGTGACATAATCGGGAACTCCACCTTTTTTTTGTTTTGCCAGCCTTTTAAGGGGTTCTGGAGATGGTATGGAGGGTATTGTATTGAAGAGAAGTCCATAATACCGGTAAAACATTTTCCTTCATTTCTCCCGCCTGACATTTTATGTTTTTCATTTCCAGGCTCTAAAAGATTTAAAGAAGGACCGACCTCTTGTACGACGCAAGTCAGAATTGCCTCAGGACATCTATACCATGAAAGCCTTGGAATCTCATTGCCGAGCTGACGAATTAATAACCCACGACGGGCATTAGACTTTGACAATTCAATCATACTTTGTGGATTTTTTTTTTCCTCCCTCTCCCCTCTCCAGAAGCAATGAGTAGAAAGAGGAAAAATAACTTTTTTTTTTTTTTTTGTGCCATACCGATCTCTTTAAACGCAGTCCAAGCTTTTCTCACCCCTGTTCTGTAGGCAATAAGTCCCAGCGTTCAGCCTAAGATCTGACGTTCAAACAATGGTAACAAGTCTTCTGTAATCTGTGCAGAGCGATGGGGTGACGTCTCACCAAAAATTCACACACAGCCATGCAAAGGACACTGGTGCTTCGGAACGATCGTTTACTTCAATTTACTAACGCATTTCTTTACTTTGCTCTTTTATATTGTTGATTAGGGGGAACAATTAGAGGCTTTAACTGCATGTGCTGCGTAGACTTTGTTGGTTAACCTTTCCTCCCACAATCCCCGTCTCAAGTTTAGTTTAATTATTATTACTCCTCAGGTTTTTTTGGGGTTTTTTTTTTTTTTTTTTTGGGCGGGGAAAAGTTCTTGTTCTGTATCTCTTCTTTGTGTATTGAAAAGCCATATTCTTGTTGGTCTTCATCACATCATCATTTAAGTATTAAAAAAACATTTCTAAAAGTGCACTAAAGAACCATTCTATCACCATCTAATGACACGAGCGCCGCTCTTCCACCCATCTAATGACACGAGCGCTGCTCTTCCACCCATCTGGTGACACGAGCGCCGCTCTTCCACCCATCTAATGACACGAGCGCCGCTCTTCCACCCATCTAATGACGCGAACGCCGCTCTTCCACCCATCTAATGACACGAGCGCCGCTCTTCCACCCATCTAATGACACGAGCGCCGCTCTTCCACCCGTCTAATGACACGAGCGCCGCTCTTCCACCCATCTAATGACACGAGCGCCGCTCTTCCACCCATCTAATGACACGAGCGCCGCTCTTCCACCCGTCTAATGACACGAGCGCCGCTCTTCCACCCATCTAATGACACGAGCGCCGCTCTTCCACCCATCTAATGATGCGAACGCCGCTCTTCCACCCGTCTAATGACACGAGCACCGCTCTTCCACCCATCTAATGACACGAGCGCCGCTCTTCCACCCGTCTAATGACACGAGCGCCGCTCTTCCACCCATCTGGTGACACGAGCGCCGCTCTTCCACCCGTCTAATGACACGAGCGCCGCTCTTCCACCCGTCTAATGACACGAGCGCCGCTCTTCCACCCATCTGGTGACACGAGCGCCGCTCTTCCACCCATCTAATGACACGAGCGCCACTCTTCCACCCGTCTAATGACACGAGCGCCGCTCTTCCACCCATCTGGTGACACGAGCGCCGCTCCTCCATCCATCTAATGACACGAGCGCCGCTCTTCCACCCATCTGGTGACGCGAGCGCCATTCTTCCACCCATCTGGCGACACGAGCGCCGCTCTACTACCCAACTGGTGACGCGAGCGCCGCTCTTCCACCCAACTGGTGACACGAGCGCCGCTCTTCCACCCAACTGGTGACGCGAGCGCTGCTCTTCCACCCATCTAATGACGTGAGCGCCGCTCTACTACCCATCTGGTGACATGAGCGCCGCTCTTCCACCCAACTGGTGACGCGAGCGCTGCTCTTCCACCCATCTAATGACACGAGCGCCACTCTACTACCCATCTGGTGACACGAGCGCCGCTCTTCCACCCATCTGGTGACACGAGCGCCACTCTTCCACCCATCTGGTGACACGAGCGCCGCTCTTCCACCCATCTGGTGACGCGAGCGCCACTCTTCCCCCCCCATCTGGTGACGCGAGCGCTGCTCTATTAAAAAAGTAAAAAAAAGAAAATCAAGTAAATATAACAAAAAAAACTTTGTGTTGAAAAATGGAAAAAAAAAAGTTGTGATTTTGTTTCACTGCTGATCCTGTTCCTGGGCACGCGCGTTCCTCACCTTTTACTTAACGCTTTCATTGGAGGGAGCTTTAGATTTTTTTTTTTCATTTGCTGGTAGTAACCGTAAGAAGTATATATACTGTATAAGCTGTTGGCTCTTTATAAATGTGTATATTTTTGGAGGAAGGCTGATTATTTGTGAGTTTTTATATAAAGGAGTTTGCAGAAATAGGCCTCAGAAAATGAGACGTTGCTGGCGGCCGTGCGACACGCGGAGTGTTTCCCTACGTTCTAAAGTTCTATTTTAGAAGCGCACTCTCCGATGATCCTGTAAATACGTCTGTTTTGCTGTTTGATTCCAGATGCTGCTATGATTTCCCCTTATGGGGGGTGACATGGCATTGTGTAGTCCGGGTTCAAGCAGACTGATTTTTTTTTATTTTATTTTATTTTTTTTGTAATCTCAGGGCGGCCAGTATTCAAGGTTTTTGCAACTTTTTTGTTCTCCTTCAACCAGCTCAGATTAGTATTAGTCAAGGAAGCTTCAATGATCACAAAAATAATCGCTTCTTTGTGGCAATGTGTTACAGTTCCTGTAAAAGGCCTTTTTTTTTTTTTTTTTTTTTTTGATTTATTTTTTCAGTTTTTTGGCTTTTATGCTTCAGGAGGGACTCTTTCAGCAGAGAAAGTGCAACTGAGTTCTCAACTTTGTTCCCCCTGTAAAAAAAAAAAAAAAACAAAGCTCTGGAACAACAACGCTTCACACGAAGAGCAGAGATAAAAGGGCGGCGCGGCGCTTGTCTGTTGCGTATTTGGTGTACCATTGTTTGAACCTCCATCATCTTTCGCTGTTAATTTATTATTATTTTTTTTCTTTGTGTACATGGGCAAAAAAAAAAAACATCGCTTAGAAAACGAGAACGCTTCAACCCTTTTCTCATTTTACCCGACTCACAGCCTGTATATCGATGTTTGGTTGACTGTGCAAACTCATCTATTTTTGTTATAAAAAAAAAAGAAATTGTGTTTTTGTTTTTCTTGGTCTTTATTGCAGGAAAACATTCACCAAATAAGGCAAAGAAAACACCATGGGGGATTTTTTTTTTTTTTTTTTTTGGTGATTGTTTTTCTCAATAAAGTCGATTGTTCACACCTTTTTTTTCAGAAATTTTTACCTGTACATCAGGAATGTCAACAGTACTATGACAAGTGTCTTTTTAGCGTGGCTGTAGTATGGCTTCATTTTAATATTGTACATACATTGTACTTTGTTTTATGGTAATAAGTAATAAAACTTTAGACTTCATATTTTGTACAAAATGGTCCTGTGTACAAATGGCAGAACGAATAAAGCTGCTTTTCTTTTTAAACACGCCGTGCGGTTTTAAAGAAGAACCCCGAGTCACCGGTGCTTATCGCCGAGCAACAACTGGATCGTCCCGAACCGCCTCCACCGCCGCTCAAGATTTCCATTCTTTTCTCTAACTTTTTTTTTTTTTTTTTTTTTTTTTCCTTGTTCATTCTGTATAAAAACAGTTTAAGCACTTAATATTTAATGTGCTGTTGGATAGTTTTCAAAACTATTGGTGTATTATTTGGACTCAATAAAGGACATGACTTTCAATATGACCGCTGTGTTCCTGAGAACTGGTAACGCGAGACGAGGGATCATTGTACGTTTTTATATTGGTGGTGGTGGAGGGGTGATAGATATAGAGATATACTATATTACCAAAAGTATTGGGACGCCTGCCTTTACACACACATGACCTTTTAACCACTTCAGCCCCGGAAGGATTTACCCCCTTCCTGACCAGAGGACTTTTTACAATTTGGCACTGCGTCGCTTTAACTGCTAATTGCGCGGTCATGCAATGCTGTACCCAAACGAAATTTGCGTCCTTTTCTTCCCACAAATAGAGCTTTCTTTTGGTGGTATTTGATCACCTCTGTGGTTTTTAATTTTTGCGCTATAAAGGGAAAAAAGACCGAAAATTTTGAAAACAAAAAGATATTTTCTACTTTTTGTTATAAAAAAAACTCAATTTTAGTCATACATTTAGTCTAAAATGTATTCGGCCACATGTCTTTGGTAAAAAAAAAAAATGTCAATAAGCGTATATTTATTGGTTCACGCAAAAGTTATTGCGTCTACAAACTAGGGTACATTTTCTGGAATTTGCACAGCTTTTAGTTTATGACTGCCTATGTCATTTCTTGAGGTGCTAAAATGGCAGGGCAGTACAACCCCCCCCCCCCTCCCCCCGAATGACCCCATTTTGGAAAGTAGACACCCCTTGGAAATTGCTGAGAGGCATGTTGAGCCCATTGAATATTCATTTTTTTTTGTCCCAAGTGATTGAATAATGACAAAAAAAAAAAAAAAATTTACAAAAAGTTGTCACTAAATGATATATTGCTCACACAGGCCATGGGCATATGTGGAATTACACCCCAAAATACATTTAGCTGCTTCTCCTGAGTACGGGGATACCACATGTGTGGGACTTTTTGGGAGCCTAGCCGCGTACGGGGCCCCGAAAACCAATCACCGCCTTCAGGATTACTAAGGGCGTAAATTTTTGATTTCACTCCTCACTACCTATCACATTTTTGAAGGCCATAAAATGCCAGGACAGTTCAACCCCCCCCAAATGACCCCATTTTGGAAAGTAGACACCCCAAGCTATTTGCTGAGAGGCATGTCGAGTCCATGGAATATTTTATATTGTGACACAAGTTGCGGGAAAATGACACACTTTTTTCTTTTGTTTTTTTTTGCACAAAGTTGTCACTAAATGATATATTGCTCACACAGGCCATGGGCATATGTGGAATTGCACCCCAAAATACATTCTGCTGCTTCTCCTGAGTACGGGGATACCACATGTGTGGGACTTTTTGGGAGCCTAGTCGCGTACGGGACCCCGAAAACCAATCACCGCCTTCAGGATTTCTAAGGGCGTAAATTTTTTATTTCACTCTTCACTGCCTATCACAGTTTCGGAGGCCATGGAATGCCCAGATGGTACAAACCCCCCCCCAAATGACCCCATTTTGGAAAGTAGACACCCCAAGCTATTTGCTGAGAGGCATGGTGAGTATTTTGCAGCTCTCATTTGTTTTTGAAAATGAAGAAAGACGAGAAAAATGTATTTTTTTTTTCTTTTTTCAATTTTCAAAACTTTGACAAAAAATGAGGTCTGCAAAATACTCACTATACCGCTCAGCAAATAGCTTGGGGTGTCTACTTTCCAAAATGGGGTCATTTGGGGGGGTTTTGTGCCACCTGGGCATTCCATGGCCTCCGAAACTGTGATAGGCAGTCAAGAGTGAAATCAAAAATTTACGCGCTTAGAAAGCCTGAAGGCGGTGCTTGGTTTTCGGGGTCCCGTACGCGGCTAGGCTCCCAAAAAGTCTCACACATGTGGTATCCCCGTACTCAGGAGAAGCAGCAGAATCTATTTTGGAGTGTAATTTCACATATTCCCATGGCATGTTTGAGCAATATATCATTTAGTGACAACTTTGTGCAAAAAAAAAATGTGTCTTTTTCCCGCAACTTGTGTCACAATATAAAATATTCCATGGACTCGACATGACTCTCAGCAAATAGCTTGGGGTGTCTACTTTCCATAATGGGGTCATTTGGGGGGGGTTTGAACTGTCCTGGCATTTTATGCACAACATTTAGAAGCTTATGTCACACATCACCCACTCTTCTAACCACTTGAAGACAAAGCCCTTTCTGACACTTATTGTTTACATGAAAACATTTTTTTTTTTTTTGCAAGAAAATTACTTTGAACCCCCAAACATTATATATTTTTTTTAAAGCAAAGGCCCTACAGATTAAAATGGTGGGTGTTTCATTTTTTTTTTTTTCACACAGTATGTGCGCAGTGATTTTTAAAACGCATTTTTTGGGGAAAAAACACACTTTTTTTCATTTTAATGCACTAAAACACACTATATTGCCCAAATGTTTGATGAAATAAAAAAAGATGATCTTAGGCCGAGTACATGGATACCAAACATGACATGCTTTACAATTGCGCACAAACGTGCAGTGGCGACAAACTACATACATTTTTAAAAACCTTTACAGGTTATCACTTTAGATCTACAGAGGAGGTCTACTGCTAATATTACTGCCCTCGATCTGACCTTCGCGATGATACCTCACATGCATGGTGCAATTGCTGTTTACATTTGACGCCAGACCGACGCTTGCGTTCGCCTTTGCGCGAGAGCAGGGGGGGGGAACAGGGGTGCTTTTTTTTTTTCTTTATTTTTTTTTTCTTTTTTATCTTATTTTTAAACAGTTCCTTTCTTTTTTTTTATCATTTTTATTGTTATGTCAGGGAATGTAAATATCCCCTATGATAGCAATAGGTAGTGACAGGTACTCTTTTTTGAAAAAATTGGGGTCTATTAGACCCTAGATCTCTCCTCTGCCCTCAAAGCATCTGATGACACCAAGATCGGTGTGATAAAATGTTTTCCCAATTTCCCAATGGCGCTGTTTACATCCGGCGAAATCTAAGTCATGAAATGCTCGTAGCTTCTGGTTTCTTAGGCCATAGAGATGTTTGGAGCCATTCTGGTCTCTGATCAGCTCTATGGTCAGCTGGCTGAATCACCGGCTGCATTCTCAGGTTCCCTGTTGGGACAGGAGAGCCAGAGAAAAACATGGAAGACAGTGGGGGGGGGGGGGGGCATTCCCTCCCACTGCTTGTAAAAGCAGTCTAGAGGCTAATTAGCTACTAGGATTGCTTTTACATGAAAGCCGACCGCTGACTGAAAAGAATGATACCAAGATGATACCTAAACCTGCAGGCATCATTCTGGTATAACCACTCAAAGTCCAGCAACATACCAGTACGTTGCTGGTCCTTGTTGGGCATATATTGTAATCTTTTTTTTTTTTTTTTTTTTTTCCTTGCAGCCTGTGGGCTGAACGAAAAAAAGAGATTGATCGGTGGGTATGCCCATCATTAGAATACCTCCCTTCATCCGCCCACTTCTAATGATGGGCATACATGCACCGTTTATATATGCTGAAGCCCCATCCGCCCCAAACGTTAGGAGCAAATCGCTCCTCCGCCCTCTGCTGCCCCCACGCTTCCGCATACATCACCTCCGACAGCGCTGGAGTCACGGCTTTATATATCGTGGGAGCAAACGCTGTTGCTGTCAAGATAAATAAATCCGTGCTGCAGCTGAACGGCGTACCTGAAGACAAAAAAAATGGTTAACAATAAAGCACAGTAAACGGTAAAGTATAAAAAATTGCATACCTGAAAAGCAGACATGATAAAACATAATAACAATAAAACATTGCAGAATAGAATACAGTAAAAAAGAGCAGAACAATATAGAGAGAGAGAACAATAAAACGACAACTATTTTTTTTTTTATTTTTTTTTTTTTACACTTTTTTTTGTAACTGTAACTTTTATAACTGTAACCGGTTCCAGGTTCGGGTCTCTTGATGGCATCTTGGGAGACCCTGTGAAAGTGTGTCCTAGTCTGTGCAATGCTGTACCCTACGCTAATACTCAACTAGTGTATGGTAGCGTTCAAAACATTCACCAATGCAAAGACCAGGATTGTCAGGACAGGAGGGACAATAATAGCGGGTGTCACGCCTATATCCGCGCTTGCTGCAGACACAACATCTTTTTTGGGGGGGTTCGTTGGGTAGGGGTACTCGGGAGGACATAAAGAAAATGCCTCTCATGCAGCCGACTGCATTTGGTTGGGGATGTGAATGGGGGAAGTACGGGCGCTGCAGAAGTGGTGGGTTCCCAATTAGGATTGGGGAATGCAGTAGGAAGGGCACTATGGGCACGACGGGCCTGTGTTTGTCTTCTTGGTGGCAGCGGGACACTACTTGTGCTTGCCACCTCACCAGCTTGAACTGCACTTATGGGACTCGCCACGTCACCAAGTGTTACTGCAGTGCTGGTTTGACTACGACCGGGGTGTACTAGGCCGCTGGCGCTTGCCAGTTCACCAAAACGCTACCAAAAAAACTGTTAGCGATCGCAGGGATCAGGCCTGACTCTGCGAACGCTGCAGTTATTTGTTTAGTGTTTTGTAAGTGACAGTGATCGATCGATACTGCACTTGGGTGGGCCGGGCGGAGGGGCAAAATGCAGATGCTAGCAGGTATCTGGGCTGATCCCGCTAACACTGCGTTTTTGGGAACCCTAAACTGCTGGGGACGCTAGTATAGATCTGATCGGATCAGATATTGATCCATTCAGATACTATACCACTAAGGGAGGTGTACGGTGCGTGCGTGGGTGTTAGCGGTACTGGCACTAACCTGACGCTGCCTGGGGCGACGCAGACCTTATCTGACCCTAAAACCTAACTTATATCACCGCTGGGCGATCAGGGGCTAAACCTTTATTCGGTAATAAACGGCGGGTGCCCTGACACTATGAAAAATAAACGAACTAACCACCGTCACCCGTAACGGTTATATGGTGATCAGTGGTGAAAGGGTTAACTAGGGGGCAATCAAGGGGTTAAAACATTTATTAGGTAGTATATGGGGGTCCCTGTCACTATAAAATGCTGACGATGAACCTATATATTTACCTCCCTAACTAGCGTCACCTGTGTCACTAATACAGCGATCAGAAAAACGATCGCTTAGTGACACTGACGACGGGGGGTGATCAAAGGGTTAAAACTTTATTGGGGGGGGTACCCTAGACCTAAAGGGGGCTAATACTAACTGCCCTACCACTACTAACTGTCACAAACTGACACCATGCAGTAATCAGAAAAAAAAAAAAAACTGCTATTGTTGTCACTGTGATGGGGGGGGGGTGGGGGGTGATGGGGGGTGAAATGTGTGCCTAGTGTGTTTTACTGTAATGTTGTGTTGTTGCACTTGCTTAGATGTCTTCTCTCCTCGGCGCCGGAACGGAAAATACCGACCCGAGGAGCGATGACATCACTTCCTCTGCCGCTGTTTACTATACAGCAGCAGAGGAAGATTCTCATTCGTTGGGAGCGATCGCGAGGGGGGGGGGGGGGGACGAATGAGTGGTCTCCCCCTCAGCCTGGATCGCTCCCCTAATGAAGCCGACCGCCTCGGGCACCAGGAAGAAGATCACGTACCAGGTAGGTGATTTTGCCTGCCCGTGCCATTCTGCCGCAGTATATCTGCGTTAGGTGGTCGGCAAGCGGTTAATGAAGGTACAACATTTATGAACTCACGTGGTTGATGATTAAAACAGACACATCTAAAGCTGTCCACATAGACCATCCCCCGCACCGCCAACGTCATCTCTTCCACAAGCGCTTCAAGCCTCACTTTCAGATCGCTCTACTCCAGGGTAGTCTTCCCGGTCACGATTGCAGACTGACAGCGGTGAGAGCCGGTGGTGCGGGGGATGGTCTATGTGGACCGCTTTACCCCGGATGCCAGCATACTTAGATGTGTCTCTTTTAATCGTCAACCATGTGATTTGCTAAATGTTGTATCTTCATTAAATGTAACCATATTGCTACACTTAGAGGCGCCCTTTCTTCTCTTTTATACTCTGGAGCTCCTGCTGGATTCTGCTTCTAATCCTCTTGCGGAGGCTTCCATTTGTAGATGGACATTTTATGGTTACAGGAGGTTTTACTGTGTCTATGACTGATTCCAAGGGTGACTTGAATATTAATCCCTAAATATTTAAATGTATCCGTTACTGTTAAAGGGCACTGAGTAGGGATTACTGTTAGGTTGTGGATCCAGTGGGATCAGTGCTGACTTATGCCCCGTACACACGGTCGGATTTTCCGATGGGAAATGTCCAATCGGAGCGTGTTGTCGGAAATTCCGACCGTGTGTGGGCTCCATCGGACATTTTCCATCGGATTTTCCGACACACAAAGTTTGAGAGCAGGATATAAAATTTTCCGACAACAAAATCCGTTGTCGGAAATTCCGATCGTGTGTACACAAATCCGACGGACAAAGTGCCACGCATGCTCAGAATAAATAAAGAGATGAAAGCTATTGGTCACTGCCCCGTTTATAGTCCCGACGTACGTGTTTTACGTCACCGCGTTCAGAACGATCGGATTTTCCGACAACTTTGTGTGACCGTGTGTATGCAAGACAAGTTTGAGCCAACATCCGTCAGAAAAAATCCTAGGATTTTGTTGTTGGAATGTCCGAACAAAGTCCGACCGTGTGTCCGATCAATGTCCGATCAATGTCCGACCGTGTGTACGATCAATGTCCGATCGTGTGTCTGATCAATGTCCGACCGTGTGTACGGGGCATTAGAGTCCAATTGATACGAAAGCCCAAAAAAATCTCTGAGTTCCCGTATCAATGTAAAAGCAGCAGCCAACGAGCTACGTGGATCATCAAGATACAGGAGAATATCGTCTGCATAATACGACCCACGTTCTTCCAGTTCTTCCAGTTCCTCCAGTTCTCCTATCCGCAGGTCCCGGACATTGCTATCCTCCCTTATCTTAGCAGCCAAGGGTTCAATGGCCAATGCAAACAGGAGAGGAGACGGGACAACCCTGCCTGGTCCCTCTATGTATCTTGAATGAATCCGAGATCAGCCCATTGACCCCGGTACTGGCCGTGGGCTCAATATAAAGGAGTCACACCCAGAAAACAAACCTGGACCCAAATCCTAATTTAATCAAAAGTGAAAAGAGATATCTGTGACGGGAGTCACTTTGGACGGGGGGCTTGTAGAAATCAGCATACCTTGGAGAGCTCTGGAATCTTCTTGTCCAGCTCCCCCGGCCCCTCCTATGTGTAAGTCCCCCTGTGTCTATTAGGGGTGCAGAGTGACCGAGAACCCCACTATGATCTGTACTAATCAGACTCACTGTACAACCACCCTGCAATATTATATATATTGCATATTGTCTCGTATACTGTTGTAGACTCTTTACTAGATTGAGGTGTGGCTGTATCCCATTGTTCTATTGCAGGGGTCTCAAACTGGTGGCCCTCCAGCTGTTGCGTAACAAGTCCCATCATGCCTCTGCCTGTGGGAGTCATGCTTGTAACTGTCAGCCTTGCAATGCCTCATGGGACTTGTAGTTTTGCAACAGCTGGAGGGCCGCCAGTTTGAGACCCCTGTTCTATTGTTTGTGTCTGCCTTGGGAACAACCTATTATGGGATGTACATGTCTCTGTGGATTAGGAGAGAGGACTCGATCTGCTCTACCTCCTCCCGGATCCAGGAGCTAGCGGGTACATTGTTGATGAAAGGTGTTGATGCCTGAGCCTCCATCCTTGGGTGAGTGAGCTCACCATCCACTGTCCTTCTCTCCTGTTCTCTCTCCTACCTCCGAGGGAGTGAGTACATTCAGGTAAGGGGGGGACGGAGATGTAAGGGGTGCTCTGAGAACCCTGATTTAAGGGGCAATACTGGGGACTCTGATGTAAGTTGGGGTTTCGGCGGAGCAGAACCCCCCCCCCCTTTACATCAGATTTCCTCTTTACATCAGAGTCCACAGCGTTCCCCCTTTTAAAAAAAAAAAATAGCTGTGCGCCACAAACCTGAAAACCCGACGCTGGGACGAGCTGTGCCTGGTGCCGGAGCGCTGATCCCTCTTCAGGCCCGAAGAAAGGGTCTAAGCATAGGTGTGCGCACAGGGTGTGCCAGGTGTGCCCGGGCACACCCTAATCACCCCGTGTGGTGCAGATTCCCCCTGCTTAGACCCCTGATATTCCACCAAAGCCCCCTAACAGGGCTCCTAAAAAGTTGTAAAAAAAAAAAAATTGTAAAAATGTATAAAAAATAAAAACTACTGACACCGTCCACTAACTTACTAACACCAATCTCTGCTCTACTGACACAGTCAGTATATATATATATATATACACACATCCACACAAACACATATGTGTTTGAGCTTTGGGGTGTACACCAGGGTTGCCACCTCATCCCTTTAAACCCACATGAATTCCTCGGGTTCTGTGGCTGATTAAGGTGGTAATTAAACTCACTTGGGGCCTCATCCACACCTCCCAACATTATGAGATAGGAATGGGGGGCACCTACTAGCAAATGTATGTAGGAATAGGACACGCCCCCTGCCACTCCCCCTTAAAGGAGAATTAACCGAAAAAAAGGTTAAGTAAATCCACAAAGGTCTTTTTTTTTTTTTTAGCACTACTATTCCTTTATATTGGCTATTAACATTTACAAATGCAGCAATTTAGAAATTGGATGAAAGGTTTAGCTCTGGAAAACACTTTTTGAAAGATACAAACTATATGGATCAGACCAAAATGAGGGGGAAAAGAGGGACAAAATCAGGGACAGTTGGGAGCTGTGCCTCATCTGCATTAAATTATCATCAGAACCCGTGTAATTCATGTGTGTTCGGGTTTAAAGGGATGAAGTGGCCACCCTAGTCCACACCTAATGGGTCTAAGTAATGTCAAAAAAATTATGTGTTACCTTAAATTAGCCAATAAAGGGGATCAGTTAAAACTCCAAACTTTCTTTTTGTAGTGATAATAATTGGACACTAGATGGCACTCCAGCTATTCTGATGAATCTCAGCTCGATTATTCAGTGATAACACAGTCTGGACACTAGGTGGAGCTCTAACTGGAAAACACGTTTAACAGGTGGTTTGTGTAATGGCAATGCAAAAAAAAAAAAAAAAAAAGAAGCTGTTGCTGATATGAAATTAATGATCTGCCTAAAAAAACTGGCGAATTATGTATTTTATTCTGCATTATATTATTGTAAAAAAAAAAGACAACATTACCAAATTACATTTTTGAACTATTTTGAATGACATCAATATATGGATATATATATATATCAATATCTCTCTCCTGTCATGAATTGAAAATAAATGATTATTAATATACAGGATTTATATTATTAATATTATTATTTTTATACAAGATTTATATTATTATTATACAGGATTTATATTATTATTATACAGGATTTATATTATTATTATTATTATACAGGATTTATATTATTATTATTATTATACAGGATTTATAAAGCGCCAACAGTTTGAGCATCGCTTTACAACATGAGGGCGGACAGTGCAGCTCAATACAGGAGGGATCAGAGGGCCCCCCCCATCCTGAGGGATTAAAGGGGTTGTAAAGGTTCATTTTTTTAAAAAAATAACAAACATGTTATACTTACCTCCTCTGTGCAGTTGGTTTTGCACAGAGCCCCCCCCCCCCCGATCCTCCTCTTCTGGGATCCCCTGCTGGTGCTATCAGCTCCTCCTCTTCTCAAATGCCCCCATGGAAGAGCCGCTGTCTATGGGGGGCACCCTTGCGGGCACGCTCTATTGACACAGACAGCGGGACTCGGCCCACCCCCCCCCCCCGGCTCCCGTGTCACTGGATTGGATTGACAGCAGCGGGAGCCAATTGCTGCGCTGCTATCCATCTATCCAACGAGGACTCCGAGACAGCAGCTGGAGCTGGTGTGCTCGTCTCCGTCGCTGGAAAGATCAGGTTCAGGTAAGTAAAAGGGGGGGGCTCTGGGGGCTGCTGTCCTATAGAAGGTCTTTCACTTTAATGCATACAATGCAAACCCCTTCACCGCAAACCGTAGCTGTACGTCGGTACTTTGCCGTAGAATACCGGGGTTATGGCAGCAGAGAGCTACCATAACCTGGCATTTTCTGAAACCGTGGGCGGTCCTCTTTAAGGTGAAAGTGGTCTCTGTGGCGGATTCACCGCAAGATCGCTTTTATCGGCGGCGGGAGAGGTGCTCACCCCCCCGCCGCGTTTTGATTTTAGCGGCGGAGACGATCCGTTCCTTTCCCCCTCAGCGTGAGGGAACGATGCCCCCCCCCACCCCCACCCCCACTCAGCTCCATAACATTGGATGACGGAAGCGACGTCAAACGTCCCTCCCGCTCAACGACCTTGAAGGGGAATTTTTTTTTTTTTTATTGCATTTTAGTGTAAATATGAGATCTGATGTCTTTCTGACCCCCCAGATCTCACATTAAAGAGGACCTGTCATGTTTTTTTTTAATTACAAGAGATCTTTACATTCTTTGTAATAGGAATAAAAGTGATCCAAACATTTTTTTTTTTTAAAGGGACAGTGTAAAAATAAAAAAATAACTAAAATAATGGCGTAAAAAAAAAATTTAAAGGGCCCCGTGCCGCTGAGCTTGCACGCAGAAGTGAACGCATACGTAAGTCGCGCCCGCATATGAAAACGGTGTTCAAACCACACATGTGAGGTATCGCTGCGATCGTTCGAGCGAGATAAATAATTCTGGATCTCCTCTGTAACTCAAAACTGGCAACCTGTAGAAATGTTTTAAACGTCGCCGTCGAGATTTTTAGGGGGCCAAAGTTTGTCACCATTTCACGAGCGGGCGCAATTTTGAAGCGTGACATGTTGGGTATCAATTTACTCGGTGTAACATTATCTTTCACAATATAAAAAAAAATTGGGCTAACTTTACTGTTGTCTTATTTATTAATTCGAAAAAGTGTATTTTTCCCCCCAAAAAATTGCGTTTGTAAGACCGCTGCGCAAATACGGTGTGACATAAAGTATTGCATCGACCGCCATTTAGTTCTCTAGGGTGTCTGAAAAAATATATAATGTTTGGGGGTTCTAAATAATTTTCTAGCAAAGAAAATGATTTTAACTCTTGCAAGTGTAAAAAAAAAATGCTCGGTTCTTAAGTGGTTGTAAACCCTCTGTCATCGTTTATAACTTACTAATACAGTGGAACCTCGGTTAACGAGTAACGCGGTTAAACAAGCGTTTAGAAAGACGAGCGACTTTTTTTTTTTAAATTCTGATTCGGTTTGTGAGTGTTGTCTCGCAAAACAAGCAGAATTCAAGCTAATGTGGTGTGCAGTACTGCAATTTGGCCAGAGGTGCGGGGGCGCCGGTGACACCCGGAACGGTTCGGAGCCATTCAGAAATATTCGGAACCACTCGGAAATACTCCGTTCCTGAGTGTTTCCGAGCCTTTCCGAGGGTTTCCGAGTTCAGCTGAGCTGTCCCCAAGTATTTCGGTGGCTCTCTGATGCCCCCTCCAACTCTGGCCACATGTGGTATTGCATGCAATAGAAGTCTATGTAGAACGAATTATCTGAGTTTCCATTGACTTCAATGGAGAAACTGGCTTTGATATGATTATAAAAAAGTTTTAAAAGAACTAGTTAAAAAACAGTTACAGTAAGGTTATCAATATCTTAACTGGAAAATCCGGGTATATGGCCTACGCATTTCGTGGGATGACCCGCCTCATCAGGGCCTCGGATTATAACATAGATTATCACTATACAGTGGAACCTTGGTTAACGAGTAACGCGGTTAACAAGCGTTTTGAAAGACAAGCAACTTTTTAAAAGAAATCCTGACTCGGTTGTTGTTTTGCAAAATGAGCAGAATTCAAGGTAATGTGGTGTGCAGTACCGCATTTGGCCAGAGGTGCGGGGGGCGCCGGTGACACTCGGAATAGTTCGAAGCCGTTCGGAAATACTCGGAATGACTCCGAAATACCCCGTTCCCGAGTGTTTTCCGAGGGTTTCCGAGTTCAGCCGAGCTGTTCCCGAGTATTTCCGAAGCTCTCCAGTGCCCCCCCCCCACCTCTGGCCACATGTGGTATTGCATGCTATAGAAGTCTATGTGGAATGAATTATCTTCGTTTCCATTGACTTCTATGGAGAAACTCGCTTTGATATGCGAGTGCTTTGGATTACAAGCATTCTCCTGGAACGGATTATACTCGTAATCCAAGGTTCCGCTGTATAGTGTATATCTAGAAGGATATACACGCCTCCTGCATGTATCCTTACCTGTCAAAACTCACCCCTTCAGCTGTGTGGAGCCCCCGCAATATTGCAGAATCTGTGGGCGGATCTGCCGTACAGCGCTCGGTGGGCGGAGTCGTGACGTCAGAGGACTCCTCCGCCCACCTCTAAACTCCCTCAGCCGGCCAGCTTTGCGAGGACGAGCCAAGCGCCGGAGGAGACTAAAGTGGCCGCACAGGAGCGGCAGAGCGCGTTCTGTGAAGAAGCAGAGCGCGCTCATGTTGCTCCTGTGCATGCGCAGATACACAGCCATCTACAGAGGATGATTCTAAAGAGCTGTGAGAGGCAGAGACATAATCATTGTACCCCAAGAGAGACAATGGGGAGGCACTTTTTCACTCCCCTCTCAAATCCCTCTAATCTAAGAATCCTTTTTTTTTTTTTTTAGCCTAATTTTATATAATGCCTCTCTCAAGCCGCGTACACACGATCAGATTTTCAGACGGGAATTGTGTGATGACAGGCTGTTGGCGGAAAATCCGACCGTGTGTACGCTCCACCGGAGACAATTGTTGTCGGATTTTCCGCGGACAAATGTTGGATGGCAGGTTTATATATTTTCCGCGGACAAATGTCTGTTGTCGGATTTTCCGAGCGTGTGGACACAAGTCCGTTGGACAAAAAAGTCCAAAGTACCAAACACGCATGCTCGGAAGCAAGGAGGAGCCGGAAGCGGTCGGTCTTGTAAACTCGCGTTCATAATGGAGAATTAACATTCGTGAAGCGGCAAATTCTGAAATCTGTAAATGCAGCGCACAATTCTCTTCTTCTATAATGGGATAATAATACTGGTAATACTGATGGAGTTATTGAAAATGGATTTTCAAAGGCTTTTATTTTCTAGTGATATCAAGAATAATATTATTATGCTTTTTTTTTTTTTTGGGCAAGTTACCACAACATCATTATTATCCCGGAGTTTCTAAGATCAAAGATACAACCATGTTGGTGTCTCTTGTTAATGTTACTTTGTATTTTATTTTTTAAAATGTAACTGCCGACTCCCAAACTGTCATTTGAAGTAAAACACAAAGCCAAATATTATTCTGCACTAGTTTTTTTATGGTGCATTTAAAAAAGAAAACAAATAAAATTAGACATGATTCCTGCCAATAGAACTTCACCAAAAAGTACATTCTATGCATCCAAAAATATACAAAATCAAATCATTATGATTCAACCAAAAAATAAAATAAAAGTCTCATGCGCCCCCTTAATATAGGGGGGTCACCAATGCCAAGAGTTGGTGAAAGCAGAGGGGTCCGTCATCCGGAGATAATTCCGAAAATCATCCGGATTATTCTCCTGGAGCTCCCGCAGCAAAGGCATATGACATAATTGGTCACCAATAATAAAGCAACCAATTTTTGGTCCAAGAAATCATCCTCCCGTTCCTGGACTGGACTTGGGTCAAAGCAATAACTCCAAGGCCAATAGTAAATAACACGTTATCTCCTCCGATTCCGCAACGTGGCTGGTTGACGAACGGCCGTTCAGAAACGAAATGAAAAGCACAAATCAACACTCACCAAACTTCTACTAACACGAAATTAGCAAAAGGAGCCCAAAGGGTGGCGCTAAAGAGCTGAAAAAAACAGTACGCTCGTGTTTGTTTGCCGACAATTCCTTGCCGTTTTGTATGCAAGACAAAATCCAGGCACACGCCCTTCGGACAAAAGTCTGAGGTTTTGTCTGTGGAAAATCCAATCGTGTGTACACCCCGTAAACCACTTTTACCTACAGGTAAGCATATATTAAGGCTTACCTGTGGGTGCTAGTTTAGGAGATATTTACAAAAAAGCCAATCGCCGATGTCTATGGCGCATGCGCACT
Organism: Aquarana catesbeiana; assembly: GCF_042186555.1. NCBI lineage: Eukaryota > Metazoa > Chordata > Amphibia > Anura > Ranidae > Aquarana > Aquarana catesbeiana. The sequence continues at coordinate 2,611,646 of NC_133336.1, forward strand.
TTAGAAAGGGTACATTGTGCCGTTTCTAATAGGGGTCATGCCGTGACTGGCGGCTCCCGCGATGCATAGTAGCCCATTATGCTTTACCCTTGTAGGGAAATAAACAGGAAGTAAAACCCACCAGGGTTTACTTCCTCTCTAAGGCTCGTGCACGAGATATGTAAATCACCGGTCACTCACAGCAAGGGGGAGAAACTGACTTTTATTTCTCTGTCTGTCCATTTTTATCTCACCGAAAAAAGATAAGAGGATTGCTCAGAGCTGGATTAACTCTTGGTGGCAATACTGGGCACAGATGACATGAAATCCTATACTGTACAAGGTGCAAGCCTTAATTAAAAAATTTTTTTCGGGTTTACATCCACTTTTTTAAGGTGCAAATTGCTGTGTTTTTGCTCTCCCATGTGACCTGAAAGCCCAACTCCCTGCCCCCCCTCGCCAAAATCTGTCCCTCTCCCTCTTGTGGCCCCCCACTGCCAATACCTTATACTTTGGGTCAGTTATGGGACACCGCAGGGTCTTTTTTACCTTTTTCTCCAGGATGGGCGGTCCTTACTAATGCAAACAGCAGCGCTGATGTGATGAGATCAGAGCCACTCACTACACTAACATTCTGTAAATGGCGGGCGCTATGGTGATGCCTCCTCAGGGGTCTGGCCATGACACCTAGCGCTCCAGCTGTTGCAGAACTACAAGTCCCATGAGGCATAGCAAGACTCTGACAGCCACAAGCATCACACCCAGAGGCATGATGGGACTTGTAGTTTTGAAGCAGCTGAAGGTCTGCTAATTTCATATCCCTGCTCAAACTTCTGGGGTAAATAAAGCTAATTGAGGACGTCTAGTGGTAAAGATGAGGTACTACAGTGGACAGCTCTGGTTTAAAGGCAAGTATCACAGCCTGGGTGTTTTTCTTTTATTATTATTATTTTTTTTTTTTTAGCACTACCGGGAGGATCATTTTAAGAAATAAAACCCTTATCCGGGGGTTGGGGTTAAAGCCTAGCCAACTTAAATCAGAAGTTCTCTAGCTACATGAAGCATTATGGGTGTTTCACTTCATTAAAGACAGCAGAAGGTCAGCAGATCATGCTTGGATCAGTATTGTGCATCCCCAAAGAGTAGGAAGCACATCCTGCACATGTAATGAGGAAATATGACTGACCTGTAATTAAAACCTATACACAGAACATGAACACAGATAAGAAAAAAAAAACTTTTGGGGAGGATGCTATACCCAACCTCCCAAAGTTGTATTTATATTTTTTTTGAGGGATTACCACCAGTGTGACCACCTGAGGCTGTGCTTTTGTTTTTGTGCCTAGTGTCCTACACCGGCAGGAGGCACTATAACCCAATGGCCCAGATCTAAAGATATCTGTGGTGTCCTTCAATGAACGCAGAGAAAAGGATTATATGGCGAGTGGTGAGTACAAAAAAATCCCATTTTCTCCTCCATTCATTGAAGGACACAGCAGAGATCTTTAGAACTTGACCATTGGGACATCCCTCATCAATGTCCACTAAAGAGTGGGAGGGGTGAACTGATTCAGCAGGGGCCACCTCTAGGCTGTGCCTTTGTGCCTAGTGTCCTGTTCCCACAGGTGGCGCTATAACTCAATTGTCAAGAGCTTCACTGTATCCTTTATAGCGCATTCCCCAAAAAAGCAGCTGGTTTTGTATGGTCCCGTTTTTGCCACTTAGGGCACACCCAGCCAGGCACACAGCATTTTCTGCTCTCTTACCGGCTTGCATGAACAGTCTAGGGGAATCTTTTGTATTTTTATTGCTGCGGAAACATGAATAGGGATGGGGAGGCATGGGGAACCCCAACGTAACTGAGGACTCTTCTCAGGGAGCTTCCTCAAATTCACTTCTTACTAGTTGAAGAGTTTGTGATTTTTCTCTGTGTAGAACTGGTATCTGCATACATTCTCCAGGGCTCAGGGCTTACAGGCCTGGGGATTATCAGCTGCCACCTTCTAATATCACTTAGGGAGACGCAGGCTCACGATACCACCAACCACTGGACCCTACAGGACCATATAAGAGAAACACCAGATTTTAGGGAATAGGTCCCCCCCCCAGCCTAAACTATGGCTGGGACCTCAATGATCTTCACACCACGTCTAAGCAGGCTGGCCAGAGGAGCAGAGCCACTCAGACAGGTGATTCCTTTGACAGGGCACACCCAGGATCCAAAGACCCTCTGTTCTAGTGCTTCAGGCTATTTATGGGGTCTCCAACCACCCTCTGGACACAGCCCTCAAGGGATTAGCTAGGTTTCCATAAATATTCAAGCTGCTCTCCCATTCTTCCACCCACTGTAGGTCTCGAACCCTCCACAATTCAGGAGGAAGCAATCGGACAAGCAGCCTGTGTAACGCTAAGCAAGTCAGAACAATCAACCCCCGCTCCACAGATTGCAGGGAGGACCTACCAATCTACACTAAGCTGGAGGATGCTACACCTTTAAAGAATACAGAGAAAAGGGTTTTTATGGTGAATACAAAAAAAATCGTATTTTTATTTTATTTTTCATCCTACCTTGCACCTCCGTACAACTAAACCTACTCATCCACTTCCAGTCTACATTCGATGGTCTATATAGCAAGGGTAGGAAACCTGGGGCCCTCCAGCTGTTGCAGAACTGGGGCACTCCATGATGGGACCAGAAGTCCCATCATGCCTCTGGGAGTAATTGTAACTGCCAGCCTTGCAATGCCTCATGGGAAATGTAGTTCCACAACAGCTGGAGGGCCCCAGGTTGCCTCCCCCTGGTCTAGAGACAGATTTTTGTAAACCTTACAAGATGCTGGTGATGTACCATCCGGCCGCACAGGTGCACCTTGGGAAGGCCACATCACCGATGTCTCCAGGGAATCCTCGCCTGATCTTGAGAGAACAGGGCGGCTTGGCAGGAAAATATAACTTGATCCCCCAGATCACATACGGCCACCAAAGAACAAGGAAGATGAAGCTGGCCACTGATGATGTCATCTTTAAAAATGGCGGCCTGGAATAGGAGGAGGGGGAAGAGTGGCACATTATGAGATGCAGCAAAGGATGAGGCAAGACTTGAGCTTTCCATGTTTATTACATGTATGTACTGTATATATATATATAAAACATACAATAATGAGGGTCATATCAGATGAAGAGGGGGAGGGGGCACTTTAAATCAATTCATTATGCTTAAGCCTCTCAGAGTAAAGCATTTTTGGACTCTTGGATTGTTTGGTGAAGTTGTATGTAGATTACTAAATGTGGTGACCCAATTTTGGAGGGGACCCCATTTTATGTAGAATCGCCAACCCCAAACCATTTGGCTCCACCCATGACTTCATTTTACTGGTACAGACTTCATATTCTGCACCCCTTCAACTCATCTTGGATTGTTTGCATTTATGGATTGTCCTTGGTTGATCTGGAGAATCAACGGACATGCCTGTCGGACATGCCTGTGCAATGTATGTGCCTGAGGAAAGGGGAGATCTTTGGACCCCTGAAACATGTTGACTGCCTGTTCTCCTTTTCTTGGTCACTTCCTGAACTTATAAATCATTTTTGATCTCTTGGATTGTTTGGTGATATTTCTGGTGCCACTGTATACAGACTACTCAACTTGGATGATCCCTATTCTCGAGGGGCCCCCACATTGTACAGACCCTCCAAGCCTTTTGGCTCCACTAAGGACTTCAATTTACTGGTAGAGGATTCATATTCAGCCCCCCCCCCCCCCCCAACCCGTCTTGGATCTTTGTATTCATAATTGGTTGTCCATCATTGCTCTGGACAAGGGTGTACCATGACTTTGCAATGTGTATGCCGGAGGAAAGGGGAGATCTTTGGGCCCCTGAATGGCGTTGTCTGTTGTCCTTTCTGTGGTCACTTACTGAACCAATAAAACATTTTTGGGCTCTTGGATCATTATTTTTTGCTCTGATGCAACCGTGTATAGACGACTCAATTTTGGGTTTATTTTTTATTTTTTGGCTCCACTAAGGACTTCATTTTTTTGGTAGAGGATTCATATTCAGTACCCTGTTTGACTCATCTGGGATTTCTGTAATCATATTTGGTTGTCCATCATTGCTCTGGACAACAGTGGCCCATGCCTGTGCAATGTGTGTGCCGGAGGAAAGGGGGATCTTTGGGCCCCCGAAATGTGTTGTCTGTTGTCCTTTCCATGGTCACTTATTGAACCATTTAAGAGCTTTTGGGCTCTTGGATCATTTAATTGGTGCGTTCTCTAATGCAACCAGGTATAGACAACTCAATCTGGGTGACCCTTATTTTTAGGAGCCACCGCTATGCATAGAACCGCAAAGCCCAAGTCATTTGGCTCCACTAAGGACTTCATGTTACTGGTGGAGGATTCATATCCAGCACCCGCCACCCGAGACTTGTCTTGGATTTCTGTCCTCATTTGTGGGCAGTGCCTGGAGTTTGGTACCCAGAGAAGAGAGAAGGTACATGGAGTCCAAGGATTGCAATAATATGTATTACGGGAAAATTTCAGACAGGGTGGCAACACTTATAATGCCCGACAGCATCTGACAGAGGAGGTGGCTGGCAGGCGTTCTGGAGGTCAAGGCACCAGGAGGGGGAAGGGCTCCTAGCTGGTGGCACAGGTGAGCAGACCCTACTCTGTCCCTCCTCCACCAGAACCTTTCCCTGCGCTAGACACACTGTCCCTAACCAGCAGGTACCTGTCCCAGACCTAGCCACCCCGTAAATGTGTGCCAACTGAAAGGGGGCAGTGTTATTTATTAGCACTGCCCACACTGCAGATGGCCGCTGAGGTCTTCCACGGCAGCAGCGTCCAATGGGACAGCGGTTCTCCTTATGACACCTATGGAGGCCTCAAAAGAACATGAGTTCCCCCTTTCTCCTTTGCTCTCCCTACACGGTGGCTGCTAAACGGCGCCACCTGCGCAGGGAGGCCGAACTGCACCTGCCTACACATTGGTTGTCCATCATTCACCATACCTGTGCAAACGTGTGTCGGCCTTCACCATGTGACAATGCAAGTGGCACAATTGGGACACAGTTGTCACCCTGCAATGGGAAGTGCCTTCATGGCGGGATCCACATTTATTATTTTGATGATCCACGGATTTAAAAAAAAAAAACATTTAAAAAGACCGATTAACGCTGATATGGGATTTTACTGATTGGCTTTACATCAACATTAATTATGAGGGATTACACCGCCTTCCCAAACATTGTCGCCCCACCATCCCCCCCTTTCCCCTCGCGCTGTCCGATCGTCTTGGTTCTCATGAATTGTTTGACATTTCCTGCTCTCGGCTTCCTGTATCTGTTTTTCCTGGATATATGAAGGGATATTTTTTAATGCTGAATAATACAGAAGCCGGCAGCCTGGGTGGTCACCCCTTGGAAGGGCGCTGCACGTGCGTCTGGCCTCCTCGGACATGAGTGGCGCGCCATAAAAACAGGAGATCGCCTTTCCTCTCCCCTTCTGTTTGTTCTTATTACTAACAATAAACAAGCAGCCATTCTTGGGGGGACCTGTCCTCTGTCCTAATCAAGTCCATGATTCATCCTGCCAGTCAGCGGGCCCCTAATGAAGACCTATCAGGGGCAGACGCTCAATTAGATTGTGTTTCCATCTTTGACTTCCTCTCCAGTCGGCTCCCGCTGCTTTGTAGTTTATCTGGAGGATCTGGGTTTAGTGCTCCTCAATGTATGCATTTTATTGCCCGCATTAAAACCAATGTATACAAGGGGGGGGGGGGGGGGTTCTCATTGGGGCCAATTAGTGTAACATTTACTTCCCCCACTTTTATATTTTCACATTCTTGCTGTTCCATATTTGCATCTAATTCAGAGCTCCCAACTGTCCCAATTGTGGAACCAAATAACCCCATCCCCCCCTTCCTCCTCCATTGTGCCCCGTTATGATCTGATGCTGTTGGGGTCTCCTTACGGGGGCTGAGGGGGGGGCGCATTGTATGTTACAGATAATTGCAGGATGAAAAAAAAATCAGTTTTATAAATAAATTAAGAAATTTTATGTGGTTTTTTTTAATCAAGACAGATCTTCAGTAAATCAAAGCAAAGACCCCTCCCCCCCCTTACATCTGAGCCCCCCTTATATTAGGGTCCCACCAGAGCTCCCCTTACATCAGAGTCCCCATCAGAATCCTACCTTACATCAGAGACTCTATCAGAGCCCTCCCCCCACATGAGAGTCCCTATTAGAGCCCCTTTAAATAACGGTCCCCATCCAAGCCCGCTTACATCAAGGTCCCATCACAACCCCTTTTATATTAAGGTCCCCATTGGAGCCACCCTCACTTCAGAGCCAACATTCGGAGTCCCATCTACATCAGAGTCCCTATCAGAGCACCCCTGACCTCAGGGTCCCCATCATAACCACCCCTTATATCATAGTCCCTATCAGAGCCCCCCCTTACATCAAAGTCCTTATCAGAGCCCCCCCTTATATTAGGGTCCCTATCCAAGCCCGCTTACATCAGGGTCCCCATTACAGCCCCTTTTGTATCAAGGTCCCCATCGGATTCACCCTTACTTTAGAGCCAACAATATGAGTCCCTCCTTACATCAGAATCCCTATTAGAGCACCCCTTATATTAGGGTTCCCACCAGAACTCCCCTTCCCTCAGGGTCCCCATCATAACCTCCCTTTACATCAGAATTCCTATCAGAGCCCCCTTACATAGAGCCAAGCTTAGTAGTCTTCTCTTACATTAGGGTCCCCATCAGAGTCTCCTCCTACATCAGAGTCCCTATCAGAGCCTCCCCTGATAGGGACTCTGATGTAGGAGGGAGCCACCAAAGCCCCCTCGCCACAGGGTCCCCATCATAGCTCCTCTTATAGCAAGGTCTCCACCAGAGCCACCCTTACTTCAGAGCCGTTAGGAGTGCCCCCTTACATCAGAGTCTCCACGTACATCAGAGTCCACCATCTCAGCAATTATTGGAGGTTTCCTGGGATCCTCCGATCCGGAGCGACCTCCATAGTACAATAAATTATAATAATCTCTGAGACCCCCATCCTCCCGGGTGAACACAATGAGCCCCATACACCATACTCACCGGATTACCGGGACCTGAACCCGAGGAGGAGGAGGAGGATTTATCAGGCCTCCTCGGTCTGTTTAGATAAGTTGATCTTCCTAATCCAGAACTGATTCCTCCGACAAGGAACGCCGGGATCCCATTTCTGACTGCGGCTTTGTCCTGCCAATGGTTGGACTGGAAGAATGCCAACTAACTGGCTTCACGAGGATCACAATGACAATAAGACATTAGCAGAGTGACACCCCCCCCCCCCATTTATTACAGTAATATAACACATTCAATTTACACAGCGCTTTACATATTATACATTCACATGAGTCCCTGTGCCAAGGAGCTTACAATCTAAGGTTTCAGTCACACATACACAACACATAGTAGGGCTAACTACTATGGGGCGGCACAGTGGTGTAGTGGGTAGCACTCTCACCTAGCAGTAAAAAGGGGTCGCTGGTTCCAATCCCAACCACAACACTACCTGCCTGGAGTTTGCATGTTCTCCCTGTGCCTGCGTGGGTTTCCTCCGGGTACTCCGGTTTCCTCCCACACTCCAAAGACATGCTGGTAGGTTAATTGGCTTCTGTCCAAAATTGGCCCTAGTATATGAATGTGAGTTGAGGACCTTGGATTGTGGGCTCATTTAGGGTAGGGACCAATGTGAGTGTGCGATGTACGTGTGGTGCGCTGCGTAAATTGATGGCGCTATATGGGTACCTTAAATAAAATAGGGATAATTGTGGACACACACCCTCACTCTCACAGGATGGACTGGTGTCTTTATTCAACCTTACTAACTATGTAACTAACCTACCAACATGTTTTGAAGCTTGGTAGGAAATCCATGGAAGCAGAAGAAGAACATGAAAACTCCATGCACTATCTGCATGGAGTTCGCATGTTCTTCTTCTGCTTCCATGGATTTCCTACCAAGCTTCAAAACATGTTGGTAGGTTAGTTACATAGTTAGTAAGGTTGAATAAAGACATGTTTTGAAGCTTGGTAGGAAATCCATGGAAGCAGAAGAAGAACATGCAAACTCCATGCAGATAGTGTGTGTCCTGGTTGGGATTTGAACCGGGGACCCCAGAGCTGCAAGGGAGAAGTGCTGACCACTAAGCCACTGTGCTGCCAAACTTTTCTATTAAAACTTAAAACTGCTGGATAGACCCCCAATGTTCCAGCTGTGGTTATTTCCGGAATGATCCTCAATATGAGCTCAGGAGTGTAATGCCCCGTACACACGCTCGGATTTTCCGATGGAAAATGTGTGATCGGACCTTGTTGTTGGAAATTCCGACCGTGTGTGGGCTCCATCACACATTTTCCATCGGATTTTCCGACACACAAAGTTTGAGAGCAGGATATAAAATTTTCCGACAACAAAATCCGTTGTCGGAAATTCCGATCGTGTGTACACAAATCCGATGGACAAAGTGCCACGCATGCTCAGAATAAATAAAGAGATGAAAGCTATTGGCCACTGCCCCGTTTATAGTCCCGACGTACGTGTTTTACGTCACCGCGTTTAGAACCATCGGATTTTCCGACAACTTTGTGTGACCGTGTGTATGCAAGACAAGTTTGAGCCAACATCCGTCGGAAAAAATCCTAGGATTTTGTTGTCGGAATGTCCGAACAAAGTCCGACCGTGTGTACGGGGCATAAGTGTTTTGCGCATGTGTTCAAGTTGTGTCAAACAATGTTCCTCAAACGTGTCAAGTAATGTTCCTCAAATGTGTCAAGTAATGTTCCTCAAATGTGTCAAGTAATGCTCATCAAAAGTGTCAAGTAATGTTCCTCAAACGTGTCAAGTAATGTTCCTCAAACGTGTCAAGTAATGTTCCTTAAATGTGTCAAGTAATGTTCCTCAAACGTGTCAAGTAATGTTCCTCAAACGTGTCAAGTAATGTTCCTTAAATGTGTCAAGCAATGTTCCTCAAACGTGTCAAGCAATGTTCCTCAAACGTGTCAAGTAATGCTCATCAAATGTGTCAAGTAATGCTCATCAAAAGTGTCAAGTAATGTTCCTCAAACGTGTCAAGTAATGTTCCTCAAACGTGTCAAGTAATGTTCCTCAAACGTGTCAAATAATGTTCCTCAAACGTGTCAAGTAATGTTCCTCAAACGTGTCAAGTAATGTTCCTCAAACGTGTCAAGTAATGTTCCTCAAACGTGTCAAGTAATGTTCCTTAAACGTGTCAAGCAATGTTCCTCAAACGTGTCAAGCAATGTTCCTCAAACGTGTCAAGCAATGTTCCTCAAACGTGTCAAGCAATGTTCCTCAAATGTGTCAAGTAATGTTCCTCAAACGTGTCAAGTAATGTTCCTCAAACGTGTCAAGTAATGCTCTTCAAACGTGTCAAGTAATGTTCCTCAAACGTGTCAAGTAATGCTCTTCAAACGTGTCAAGCAATGCTCCTCAAACGTGTGCAGTACTTTAAGGGCTGGTGAACACCAGCTCTGTATGGGGCCCAATCTTTATGGGGCCCCCATAGTTTGTAATGGCGGCCCTGGAGATGTGATATATGATTTGACCAAAACATTTTAACCTGGCAATGGTTGGTAACATTGATGTCTATCACCCAAGAGTCCAGGGTCTCTTATTGGCAGACCCAGAAGTTGTGCTGGATATTGGGCGTGGCCTAAAGGAACATGGTTAAGTATAGTCCATACCTATTCTCAGTACACAAAATCCTTCTTAACTACCGAACCACAAGAAAGAGTCTCACAGACACACATAAACCATAGAGGATTGTCTTTAAAAAATAAAATAAAACAATATAGATGGAGAGCTAACACTTTGTCTGAGCCGACCTTAAAGAAGAACTTCATAAAAATAGTTGGAAACTACTTAGCAACCAGCAACTGTTAAGACAATAAACACTTTGGTCAGGAGTATGTAATGTAGAGAGTGAAGGGGTCAGAAGTATGCAATGTAGAGAGTGAAGGGGTCAGAAGTATGTAATGTAGAAAGTACATGGGTCAGAGGTATGTTACATAGTTACATAGTTACATAGTAGGTGAGGTTGAAAAAAGACACAAGTCCATCAAGTCCAACCTATGTGTGTGATTATATGTCAGTATTACATTGTATATCCTTGTATGTTGCGGTCATTCAGGTGATTATCTAATAGTTTCTTGAGGCTATCAATGCTCCCCGCTGAGACCACCGCCTGTGGAAGGGAATTCCACATCCTTGCCGCTCTTACAGTAAAGAACCTTCTACGTAGTTTAAGGTTAAACCTCTTTTCTTCTAATTGTAATGAGTGGCCACGAGTCTTATTAAACTCTCTTCTGCGAAAAAGTTTTACCCCTATTGTGGGGTCACCAGTACAGTATTTGTAAATTGAAATCATATCCCCTCTCAAGCGTCTCTTCTCCAGAGAGAATAAGTTCAGAGCTCACAACCTTTCCTCATAACTAAGATCCTCCAGACCCTTTATTAGCTTTGTTGCCCTTCTTTGTAGTCGCTCCATTTCCAGTACATCCCTCCTGAGGACTGGAGCCCAGAACTGGACAGCATACTCCAGGTGCGGCCGGACCAGAGTCTTGTAGAGCGGGAGAATTATCGTTTTATCTCTGGAGTTGATCCCCCTTTTAATGCCAATATTCTGTTTGCTTTGTTAGCAGCAGCTTGGCATTGCATGCCATTGCTGAGCCTATCATCTACTACGACCCCCAGGTCCTTTTCCATCCTAGATTCCCCCAGAGGTTCTCCCCCCAGTGTATAGATTGCATTCAGATTTTTGCCACCCAAATGCATTATTTTACATTTTTCTACATTGAACCTCATTTGCCATGTAGTTGCCCCTCCCCCATTAATTTGTTCAGGTCTTTTTGCAAGGTTTCCACATCCTGCGGAGAAGTTATTGCCCTGCTTAGCTTAGTATTGTCTGCAAATACAGAGATTGAACTGTTTATCCCATCCTCCAGGTCATTTATGAACAAATTAAATAGGATTGGTCCCAGGACAGAACCCTGGGGGACCCCACTACCCACCCCTTACCATTCTGAGTACTCCCCATTTATCACCACCCTCTGAACTCGCCCTTGTAGCCAGTTTTCAATCCATGTACTCACCCTATGGTCCATGCCAACGGACCTTATTTTGTACAGTAAACGTTTATGGGGAACTGTGTCAAATGCTTTTGCAAAATCCAGATACACCACGTCTACGGGCCTTCCTTTATCTAGATGGCAACTCACCTCCTCATAGAAGGTTAATAGATTGGTTTGGCAAGAACGATTCTTCATGAATCCATGCTGATTACTGCTAATGATATCATTCTTATTACTAAAATCTTGTATATAGTCCCTTATCATCCCCTCCAAGAGTTTACATACTATTGATGTTAGGCTAACTGGTCTGTAATTCCCAGGGATGTTTTTTGGGCCCTTTTTAAATATTGGTGCTACATTGGCTTTTCTCCAATCAGCTGGTACCATTCCAGTCAATAGACTGTCTGTAAAAATTAGGAACAACGGTCTGGCAATCACCTGACTGAGTTCCCTAAGTACCCTCGGATGCGAGCCATCTGGTCCCGGTGATTTATTAATGTTAAGTTTCTCAAGTCTAATTTTAATTCCGTCCTCTGTTAACCATGTAGGTGCTTCCTGTGTTGTGTCATGAGGATAAACACTGCAGTTTTGGTTACTGAAGCCCCCCGATTCACTCGTGAATACTGAGGAGAAGAATAAATTCAATACCTCTGCCATCTCCCCATCCTTTGTAACCAGATGTCCTTCCTCATTCTTTATGGGGCCAATATGGTCTGTCCTCCCTTTTTTACTGTTTACATACTTAAAGAATTTCTAGGGATTTTTTTTTGCTCTCCTCCGCTATGTGTCTTTCATGTTCTATCTTAGCCGTCCTAATTGCACCCTTACATTTCTTATTGCATTCTTTATAAAGTCTGAATGCTGAGGATGATCCCTCCACCTTGTATTTTTTGAAGGCCTTCTCCTTTGCTTTTATATGCATTTTTACATTGAAGTTAAGCCATCCAGGATTTTTGTTCGCTCTTTTAAATTTATTACCCAATGGCATACATTGGCTAATGCCCTTATTTAATATGCTCTTAAAGCAAACCCATCTCTCCTCCGTATTCTTTGTTCCTAATATTTTATCCCAATGTATGCCTTTTAGCAAGGTTTGTAGTTTAGGGAAGTTGGCTCTTTTGAAATTCAGTGTCTTTGTGTTCCCTTCATGTTTCCTATTTGTGTGATTTATACTGAAACTAATTGACCTGTGATCGCTGTTACCTAAATTGCCCCGTATTTCCACATCTGTGATCAGGTCTGTATTGTTGGTAATCAGTAGATCCAGTAATGTTTTATTTCTAGTTGGTGCATCTACCATCTGACCCATAAAATTGTCCTGCAAGACATTAAGGAACTGGCGAGCCTTAAATGAATGCGCGGTTCCCTCCGCCCAGTCTATGTCTGGATAATTAAAATCCCCCATTATGATAACACTTCCCATCCTTGCTGCTAATCCAATTTGTGATAGGAGATCCGTCTCCACTTCCTCCCTCAGGTTAGGGGGCCTATAGCATACTCCCAGTATTATTTTCCCCTTAGCTTCATCCCTTTGGAGCTCTACCCATAAGGATTCCACCTCCTCTCTAGCTCCCTCAGTGATGTCATGTCTCACATTCACTTGTACATTATTCTTGATATATAGGCATACCCCTCCCCCTTTTTTACCCTCTCTATCCTTGCGGTATAGGGTATACCCTTGAATGTTTGCCAGCCAATCATGAGAGCTGTTGAACCAGGTCTCTGAAATTCCCACAAAATCCAAATCCTCCTTGTACAACAGTATCTCTAGTTCACCCATCTTGTCCGCCATGCTCCTGGCATTGGTGAACATGCCACATAGTTTAGACCGGTCGCATATTTTCCTCGTATTGGGTATTTCGAGATTGCAACTAGGACTTGATACTATACTCACCTTGTGTTTTTGTGCTTTGGTTAACCTACCACTAATGCCCCCAATACTACCCTCTGGAATATCTTCCGCGCTGGCTATCACTGTCTCTGGACCCTCCCCCCCATCGCCTAGTTTAAAAACCCCTCTAACTTTTTGGCCATCTTCCTTCCCAGCAGATCTGCACCCTCCTCATTTAGGTGCAGTCCATCCCTTCTATAGTACCGGTTACCGACTGAGAAGTCGGCCCAGTCCTCCAGGAACCCAAACCCCTCCTTACTACACCAATTCTTCAGCCACTTGTTTACTTCCCTAATCTCCCTCTGCCTCTCTGGTGTGGCTCGATGTACCGGTAGTATTCCTGAGAACACTACCTTGGAGGTCCTTTTCCTCAATTTAGCTCCTAAGTCCCTAAAATCGTTCTTTAGGACACTCCATCTGCCTCTGACTTTGTCATTGGTGCCAACGTGCACCATGACAGCCGGGTCTTCCCCAGCCCCTCCCAGTAATCTGTCCACAAGATCCGTGATGTGCCGAACCCGAGCGCCCGATAGACAACATACTGTTCGGCGCTTCAGGTCTTGGTTACAGATTGCCCTCTCTGTCCTTCTAAGAATTGAGTCCCCTACCACCAGAATCTGTCTTTCCTTTCCCTTCCCCCCCACTCTCACTGGAGGAGTTCTTCCCCAGGCAGCTAGGAGAGTCCCTCATCTCCAGCAGTGCTGGTCCCTGACTGGTTTCACCAATGTCACTCAATGGAGCGTACTTATTGGGATGCTCCAGTCCTGGATCGGCCTCTCTGGCACTTCCCCCTCTACCCTTCCTGACTGTCACCCATCTACTCTTTGCTAGTGCCTGCACCTCTTTGTCTCCACCCGCCTCTGTGCTGGCCCCTGCCGGCACCTGCCGTGTACATTCCTGGCTCACCTTTAGTATGGAGGGACTTCTCAGTGCTGACAGTTGCTTCCCCAGATTCAGAACCTGGGCTTCCAGGGAAACAATGTGCTTACATTTTGCACAGCAGTATTCGCCCTCGATCGGATGATCAAGGAACGCATACATGCGGCAAGATGTACAAAGAGTCGCCTCTCCACACCCGCCGGGCATCGTACCTATTAAATTTAGTGAGGATTTGGGGATTTTACCCTGTCCAAATTACCTAACAGCTAGCTTCCTGGCACTAATACTCAAGACAATACACAGGTACACGACAAGACAATACACAGGTACACAACAAGACAATACACAGGTACACGACAATACACAGGTACACGACAAGACAATACACAGGTACATGACAAGACAATACACAGGTACACGACAAGACAATACACAGGTACACGACAAGACAATACACAGGTACACGACAAGACAATACACAGGTACACGACAAGACAATACACAGGTACTAAACAAGACAATACACAGGTACACGACAAGACAATACACAGGTACACGACAAGACAATACACAGGTACACAACAAGACAATACACAGGTACACGACAAGACAATACACAGGTACACGACAAGACAATACACAGGTACTAAACAAGACAATACACAGGTACACGACAAGACAATACACAGGTACACGACAAGACAATACACAGGTACACGACAAGACAATACACAGGTACTAAACAAGACAATACACAGGTACACGACAAGACAATACACAGGTACACGACAAGACAATACACAGGTACACGACAAGACAATACACAGGTACACGACAAGACAATACACAGGTACACGACAAGACAATACACAGGTACACGACAAGACAATACACAGGTACTCGACAAGACAATACACAGGTACTCGACAAGACAATACACAGGTACTCGACAAGACAATACACAGGTACACGACAAGACAATACACAGGTACACGACAAGACAATACACAGGTACACAACAAGACAATACACAGGTACTCACAGACCTACGTGCAATCGCAGAACAGTCGCAGACCTACGTGCACTCGCAATACTCAAGTATACAGTACACAATACACAAGTACTAACGATCCACACACACTACTCAACATACAGATTTCAGGGGTCAGGAGTGTGTAATGTAGAGAGTTCAGGGGTCAGAAGTATGAGGGCGTAGAGGTAGAGATAGTCAGCGTGGAACATATTCCAAAGGGTAGTATGTGGGGTAATAGTGGTAGGTTGACTAAAGCACATAAACCCAAGGTAAGTATAGTAACAAGTCCTAGTTGCAACCTCGGAACACCCAATAAGAGGATAGTATGCGTCCGGTCTAAACTACGTGGCATGTTCACCAATGCCAAGAGCATGGCGGACAAGATGGGTGAACTAGAGATACTGTTGTACTACTTGGTGGCCGGGTACTTGGTGGTACTAGATATGAGAATGCAAGGTCAGGTTATAGGTATATGGGGTATCTCAGCCAATGGGCAGGGGTTTTCTTGAACCCCTTGGCCTGCTGGGAGAGCCTATATATTTGGGTGAGGTCAGGTGATCAGTTTTCTGTGCCACCTGGATGGCTGTCTGGGTGGACGTGTGTTGTATTGCTCGAGCCACTAGGCTTGGAGTTTAGGCCTATCCTGGGCACATCCGGCTGCTAGGCTGTCTGAGGGTCTATCCAGAAGCAAGATGGCAGCGTAGGGTTGGGATTGCGGCTTGCAGTCCTACCAAAAGTAGCGGTTATGCCGGCCGGAGAACCTTTCGTGGTCGGAGGTAGAGGGGAAGCTGTCGCCAGTAAGGGACCAGTCACCTTATTACCAGGGACCACAGTGAGTAACTGAAGCAAATACCAGAGCAGCATTCTCCCCAACCGGGGACGGTGGAGAATTGGGAAACTTCAGAGGGTGTCAAGCCAGGGACCCAGCAAGTGGAGGTGACACTTGCAGAGCAGCCTTGTGTGTCAAGTCAGGGACCGAGCAGACCGGTGGGGCGAAGTTCGAGAAGTATCTTGAGTGCCAATCTAGGGACCCAGCAGAGAAATGGGGGTGACGCTTGAGGAAGATACTACAGTGAAGATTGGAGGAGCTCAAGGGATTCAGTGACAGTGAATCATCTATTCTAGTGAGAGAGACTGGGAGCTCAGGGGGCTGAAGAACTACAAGAAGTGATAGTAGTGGAATAGAAAGGAACTGTAAAGCCGCGTACACACGAGCGGAATGTCCGACAGAAAAAGTCAGACGGAAGCTTTTCATCGTCTATTCCGATTGTGTGTAGGCCTCATCGGACTTTTTTTTCTCGAAAATTCTGACCTAGAAATGGAACATGTTCTAAATATTTCGGACTGAACCAATTCCTATCGGGAATTCCTACCTGTCTGTGTGCTGTTCCGACGGACCAAAAACGAGCAAGTACGAGACGGAAGCTATTGACTACTGGCTATTGAATTTCCTTTTTCTAGTCCTGTCGTACATGTTGTACATCACCGCGTTCTGGACGGTCGGACTTTGGTGTGACCGTGTGTAGACAAGACTGCTTGAGCGGAATTCCTTCGGAGAAGCCTTCGGAGTTTATGTGGTATTAAGCTCTGTGTTAGAAACTGTTAAAGACTGTTGCCATAGGAGACAGCATTCCTGCACATGCAGATGTGGCATCTCGCTGGATGCTTTTCCCTGCATGGATGTCCTCCTATCGAAGTCTCAGAGTCTGCCAATTTAACTTGCAACTAGCTAAGGGTGTCCTGGCCCTAACCCTCTTTCCCCCAAAAGTTTGTTAGGAGAAATAAACTCACTTTTGCATTCAAGAAGTGTCTGGCGCTCAATAACTTTATTCATCTTGCACCCGCCATGCCTCACAACCCACCATATACAGAAGGATGTCAGCTATGTCTGGCCCTGGAGGTTCTCATTAGACTGAAGGAGGCCGGGGACCTTGCTACATATTCCAGTGGATTGAAGTATATTTTAATAAATTCGGAATATTTGGTATTTACGAATGTTACAATCCGACATATTGGAATGACAATTGAATGAACTAATATAAAAAAAAAAATTGCTGTACCCACGATAGAACCATCGAATAAATTGGTGAACGATTTTGATGAATCATCATAGGAACGTTCAAATGGAATTCATCAAACTGGAGCAAACCAGCCAACTTCCTGAATGTGTGTGACTGGAGGGGACATTAGAGTGTCAGCTCCTGGGGGGAATGACTCAGAATTGTAATGTGTCAGTAACATCAGAAAAAAAAAAAAGGTTTCTGATACTTTGTGTCTTTGATATTCCCCAGGTGTGGCAGAGTCACCATTCCTTCACAATGACTAAACCTCCGAGCATTTCATCCAGGTGACTAAGCCAGAGTTCCCTGTCCCCAGACGTCTCCTGATAACCATCAGATTACAGAGGCCTCCCTATCATGGGACCCATGTGCTACCTGAGGCGCCACCATGGTGCAATCCAGGGCAATAAAGACACAGGGGCCAGTGAATGGGAGGCTGGCTGAGTCAGGACAAGGACATGTCTTCACCATGAAGCATCTAGATTGATCTGGACACAGTCATCATCAGAGGATGTGATGGGACAGGATGAGAGGGGGACATGGGTGTCCCTCATTGAAGACACATTGAAGACAAGGGTGTCACTCATTGAAAACAAGGGTGTCACTCATTGAAAACAAGGGTGTCACTCATTGAAAACAAGGGTGTCCCTCATTGAAGACACATTGAAGACAAGGGTGTCACTAATTGAAGACACATTGAAGACAAGGGTGTCACTCATTGAAGACACATTGAAGACAAGGGTGTCACTCACTGAAGACACATTGAAGACAAGGGTGTCACTCATTGAAGACACATTGAACAAGGGTGTCACTCACTGAAGACACATTGAAGACAAGGGTGTCACTCATTGAAGACACATTGAAGACAAGGGTGTCACTCACTGAAGACACATTGAAGACAAGGGTGTCACTCATTGAAGACACATTGAAGACAAGGGTGTCACTCATTGAAGACACATTGAAGACAAGGGTGTCACTCATTGAAGACACATTGAAGACAAGGGTGTCACTCACTGAAACCAAGGGTGTCACTCATTGAAGACACATTGAAGACAAGGGTGTCACTCACTGAAGACACATTGAAGACAAGGGTGTCACTCATTGAAGACACATTGAAGACAAGGGTGTCACTCACTGAAGACACATTGAAGACAAGGGTGTCACTCATTGAAGACACATTGAAGACAAGGGTGTCACTCACTGAAGACACATTGAAAACAAGGGTGTCCCTCATTGAAGACACATTGAAGACAAGGGTGTCACTAATTGAAGACACATTGAAGACAAGGGTGTCACTCATTGAAGACACATTGAAGACAAGGGTGTCACTCACTGAAACCAAGGGTGTCACTAATTGAAGACACATTGAAGACAAGGGTGTCACTCATTGAAGACACATTGAAGACAAGGGTGTCACTCACTGAAGACACATTGAAGACAAGGGTGTCACTCATTGAAGACACATTGAAGACAAGGGTGTCACTCACTGAAGACACATTGAAGACAAGGGTGTCACTCATTGAAGACACATTGAAGACAAGGGTGTCACTCACTGAAGACACATTGAAAACAAGGGTGTCACTCATTTAAGACAAGGGTGCCACTCATTGAAGACTCAGTGAAGACACATTGAAGACAAGGGTGTCACTCATTGAAGACACATTGAAGACAAGGGTGCCACTCATTGAAGACTCAGTGAAGACACATTGAAGACAAGGGTGTCACTCATTGAAGACACATTGAAGACAAGGGTGCCACTCATTGAAGACTCAGTGAAGACACATTGAAGACAAGGGTGTCACTCATTGAAGACACATTGAAGACAAGGGTGTCACTCATTGAAGACACATTGAAAACAAGGGTGTCACTCATTTAAGACAAGGGTGCCACTCATTGAAGACTCAGTGAAGACAAGGGTGCCACTCATTGAAGACTCAGTGAAGACAAGGGTGTCACTCATTGAAGACACATTGAAGACAAGGATGTCACTTATTGAAGACACTGTGAAGACAAGGGTTCCACACATTGAAGACAAGGATGTCACTTATTGAAGACACTGTGAAGACAAGGGTGTCACTCATTGAAGACTCAGTGAAGACAAGGGTGTCACACATTAAAGACTGACACTCACCGATCAAGGTATTTTGATATTTGCATAACCCCCCCACTGCTTGCATCAGGGCTGGACGGGTGCTGTGATGTTTTCAGGAAGCTATGTACAGCCCCCTGCTGTCCTCTCCCACCAGCCATGATTAGTCTTCATTACATAGAGAAGCACAGAGACCCAGTGACATCACTGGGTTTGAAATAAGGTATGTCACGAAAACAAAAAGGTTGTATTTAAAAATGTAATTAGCCTGGTAAGGATGGGGGGGGGGGGGATAGGGAACTTTTTGATCGAGGATCTTTTAAAACAGAGATCGTGGACATCTTGCCCTCCTACCTAAAGCCCCCATATATCCAACGTAATAACAAAAAGCTGTCCTTTAAGTGTACATAGTCATGTCTCCTTCAGACGTGGTTTTAGCTGCACCTGCATGGGTTTAGCGAGCGGTGTTGTAATTTCTGGCAGCCCTCAGTGGAAGAAAATTGTATGTGTTGTTTTTCTAAGTCATCTGGATTCCTGATCAGCCATTATCTCAGTGGTTCTCCTATAACACGGCTAGCATCCCTGACCTGGCGGCTCCACCACATGAATGGGATGCCGGGGGAAACCGCGGCCTATGAGTCACCGCTGTTTTCTGTGGTTACTAAGCAGGCAGGTACCTCGTCCTCTCCACTCCACTTATTCTGACTAATATAGATAACAGGGCAGAATTCATTCCATGTAGGTTAAGGTGTCCATTGGCATGAGATGATAGGTCAGTTGTTGCCCAAAGCAAGAGCCAACCAATGGAGCCAATAGCCTTGTGTAGACATGGGCTTGTTGTCAGATCAGTCGACTATTAGGTTGGAAGATCTTAGAAGACCTTCCCCAATCTCTACTAGGGTAGAATCATTCATCAAGTGTTGATTGGCATGGGATGACAGTAAACCAATCTGACAAGCCCATGTTTACAGAAGGCCACTAACTCCATTGGTTGGCTCTTGCCTTGGGCAAAAACTGATCTAGTAGGTTGGAAGACCTTCCCCAGACTCTACTAGGGAAGAGCTATTCATCATTCATCAGGTGCTGATTGGCATGAGATGATGGTCAACTGATCTGACAACAAGCCCATGTCTATGTAAGGCCACTGACTCTATTGGTTTGCTCTTGCCTTGGGTAACAACTGACCTACTAGGTTGGAAGACTATAGAAAGCCTTCCCCAATCTCTACTAGAGTAGAGCCATTTATCATTCATCAGGTGCTGATTTGCATGAGATGAGGGTCAACCGATCTGACAACAAGCCTATGTCTATGCAAGGCCATTACCTCCATTGGTTGGCTCTTGCTTTAGGCAACAACTGACATATTAGGTTGGAAGATCTTAGAAGACTTTCCCCAATCTCTACTAGGGTGGAACCATTCATCATTCATCAGGTGCTGGTTGGCATGAAATGACTGTCAACTCATCTGACAAAAGCCTATGTCTATGCAAGGCATTTGGATCCATTGGTTGGCTCTTACTTTGGGCAACAACTGATCTAGTGGGTTGGAAGATCTTCCCCAGTCTCTACCAGGTAGAACCATTCATCAGGTGCTGATTGGCAAGAGATGACGGTCAACTGATCTGACAAGCCCACATCTACGCAAGGCCACTAGCTCCATTGGTTGGCTCTTGCTTTGGGCAACAACTAACCTAGTAGGTTGGAAGATCATCCCTAATCTTTACTGGATGTGTAGAACCATTCATTACTCCCTCCAGTCCTCCCCACTGATGTGAACAGGAACATTTGGCCTAATTTCCCAGTGGCAGGTCAGCAATTCCCACAATTCTTTATTTCAGTGAGCTCCATTCTCTTAGGACCCGCTGCCAGGTTTGATTGCCTATCTGTCCTTCCTTCTTCTCTGTGCTCACCTTTTTATTGATGTGGGATGGCAAATCTGGCATATTTACAGTCTTCATCCATTCATATAGGCAGAAGCCTATGGGGGTTTGATACATGATTGGGCCCATCACATGCAGAGAGCCCCCTAATCCCTTCTGTTGTAGAAGCTGCCCAACACTGTTGCAGGCCAGTCAAGTGGTGCCATGGGTGGCGTTCCTCCAATCAAGGGGTGTGGCTGTTGAGTGACAGCTTCTTATTGGTCCACACTGTCAGCCACTCAAAAGCCATCACTGAGCACCTACAATCCCATTAAGAGCATGCACTTTTTACACAGAGGAACCCTTGAAATAATGTTCAGCTCCCAGGGAATCCCTACCAATAACTGTTATATCTACAGCTTAGGGTGCATTAGTGTGGGGGGTCAGTGGAAAGAATCCCCCTTTACTGGTAGCTAAAACATAATTGGTGTTAGTGGTTTCATATTTGAGAGTTAGAAATCTCTCATGGCTCAAGGAACCCCTAGCAATCTCTGAAGTGTTCCATGGAGCCCCGCTTGAGGAAGGCTTAGCTAGGGAGAACATTAGGAGAGGGCCACCCACTGTTGCAGAAGCTGCTATTGGCAATGGAATCGTTTTTGGAAACATTATGCAGGGCAGTGATGGGGGCTTACCAGGGAGAGCAATGGTTTTAAATGTGTTATTTACAGTAAGCAACAGCTCTGGCACCCCAGCATAGCATGGTCACTGTTGTTTCCACAGAAAGGAGATGGGAACTTGGCATTGGTTGGCTGCCCTGACAGAATGTATGACTTCTGACCCCCATGCACCTACTACGTGATCCTAACACACAGAGGAATGTGGTGCATGGCAAACTAGTATCTCACTCAACAGTGATCTGCAATGGGCGATGCCACTGTAAGGTATCCAAGAACTGCCTCAGATCCTCCCACTTCTGGCAGCCTCAGATCCTGGGATAGGGGAGATTACGGCCCACCACCTTTGATGGTGTCATGATCACGTGCCAAGAACTACAAAGATCACCGGCACATCCTCCTCCTGAGCTTCTTTTTTCAGTCATAAAAAACAGCAACGTCTCGAAGCTCTTATAGCTGCTCCTTCGCCATGTCCATGTTGCCTGATGCCCATTTATGGCAGTCTCAGATCCTGGGATGGGGGAAGTTACTATCCACCACCTTTGATGGTGTCATGAACACATGCCAAGAACTGCAAAGATCCCGGAACATTCTACGCTCCTTCTGAGCTTCTTTTATCAATCACCAACATCAAGAACAGCAATGTTTCGGAGCTCCTATAACCCTTCATTCGTCATGTCCATGTTGCCTGATGGATCTGAGGATGCCAGAAGTGGATGGATCTGAGGATGCCAGAAGTGGGCGGATCTGAGGATGCCAGAAGTGGGCCGATCTGAGAATGCCAAAAGTGGGCTGATCTAAAGATGCCAGGAGTGGGCGGATCTGTGGATGGATCTGAGGCTGCCAGAAGAGGGCGGATCTGAGGGTGCCAGAAGTGGGCGGATTTGAGGATGCCAGGAGTGGGCGGATCTGAAGATTCCAGAAGTGGGCTGATATGAGGGTGCCAGAAGTGGGCTGATCTGAGGGTGCCAGAAATGGGCCGATCTAAAGATGTCAGGAGTGGGCGGATCTGTGGATGGATCTGAGGATGCCAGAAGTGGGTGGATCTGAGGATTGCCAAGAGTGGGTGGATCTGAGGATGCCAGGAGTGGGCCGATCTGAGAATGCCAAAAGTGGGCTGATCTAAAGATGCCAGGAGTGGGCGGATCTGTGGATGGATCTGAGGCTGCCAGAAGAGGGCGGATCTGAGGGTGCCAGAAGTGGGCGGATTTGAGGATGCCAGGAGTGGGCGGATCTGAAGATTCCAGAAGTGGGCTGATATGAGGGTGCCAGAAGTGGGCTGATCTGAGGGTGCCAGAAATGGGCCGATCTAAAGATGTCAGGAGTGGGCGGATCTGTGGATGGATCTGAGGATGCCAGAAGTGGGTGGATCTGAGGATGCCAGGAGTGGGTGGATCTGAGGATGCCAGGAGTGGGCCGATCTGAGGATGCCAGGAGTGGGCCGATCTAAGGGTGCCAGAAGTGGGCAAATCTGAGGGTGCCAAGAGTGGGCGGATCTGAGGATGCCAGAAGTGGGCAGATCTGAGGCTGCAAGGAGTAGGCAGATCTGTGGATGGATCTGAGGATGCCAGAAGTAGGTGGATCTGAGGATGCCGGGTGTAGGCCGATCTGAGGGTGCCAGAAGTGGGCAGATCTGTGGATAGATCTGAGGATGACAGAAGTGGGCGGATCTAAGGATGCCAGGAGTGGGCAGATCTGAGGATGTCAGGAGTGGGAGGATCTGAGGGTGCCAGAAGTGGGCAAATCTGAGGGTGCCAAGAGTGGGCAGATCTGAGGGTGCCCAAAGTGGGCAGATCTGAGGCTGCCAGGAATAGGCGGATCTGAGGATGCCAGAAGTAGGCAAATCTGAGGGTGCCCGAAGTGGGCGGATCTGAGGCTGCCAGGAGTGGGCGGATCTGAGGGTGCCAGAAGTGGGCAAATCTGAGGGTGCCTGAAGTAGACGGATCTGAGGGTGCCAGAAGTGGGCAAATCTGAGGGTGCCAGGAGTGGGCAGATCTGTGGATGGATCCGAGGATGCCAGGAGTGGGCGGATCTGAGGGTGCCTGAAGTGGGTGGATCTGAGGCTGCCAGGAGTGGGCGGATCTGAGGCTGCCAGGAGTGGGCGGATCTGAGGCTGCCAGGAGTGGGCGGATCTGAGGCTGCCAGGAGTAGGCAGATCTGAGGATGGATCTGAGGGTGCCAGGAGTGGGCGGATCTGAGGGTGCCAGAAGTGGGCGGATCTGAGGCTGCCAGGAGTGGCATCAAGGCATTTGAAAATTTGCATGACTCCTCCTACTGCTTTCATCAGTACTGAGGGCTCTGTAGAGCAGTACTGAGGCAGGGGGCTGTGATGTTTTCAGGAAGTGTACAGCTCCTTCCAGCCATGATCTGCCTGCATTGCATAGAGAAGCACAGGGACCCAGATATGACACCGCTGGTGTAAAATAAGATATATAATGACAATAGAAAGGTTTTATTTAAAAATGTCATCATGTTGATTGGGGGGGGGGGGACCAGAGAAGGCAAAATATAAGCAGATTAAACTTTGACTTTGGAACGATCGGTTTTGTCTGGACGCACACGTTAATAATTCATAAATCGGATCTCTTTCCTCCGGAATGCTCAGATTCCACAGATTTTTTTTTCTCTCCTTTGCGCGGCTTTGCTCCCATTTATCACTCATCGGTCTCTCTGATCGCAATATGGCCGCCAAACAGCGCGGTCCCCTCGGACGCGGGGATCAGGCAGATACAAGGGGATTTTCAACGCCGAGCGTCACTTATGATTTTACAACCTGCGCGGTTGGATTAGAGGCGTAACCTGAGCCCCGGTCCAATGATGTGATTGCTGGCATCGGGCTGCTCCATTGCGGCTCCCCGGCTGCTGGTTTAAATTATGACATAGCTTAGAGTGCGTGTCATCGCGGGGCCCCGGGGCAGCGCTGTCTAATGTCAGCCTCCGGGGTCCCAATTGTATTACCTGCTGCAATGTTACAAATTAGCTGATGAAATCATTACCAGTTCAGGAGAAAACCCCGACCAGGACTGCTGCGGCTTCACTGACCGGCTGCCAGGGCTGCGCTGGGATTTCACAGACATCAAACAGCTTGCTGGAATAATCCGGAGCGGCCGATCGCTGGGGGTCAGGATAGGCTGCTGCAGAGTCTCTGAGATGGCAACAAGGGGACACCTTTATTGCAAAATGCGTAGGCATAAATCCACACATAATTACCCATAATAACAATATCCAATCATTTACGAGTTCTATCAGATTGTTACGTAGAAGCGTATTAATAAAAAATAAGCTATTCAACCAATTAAACTGCATTGTACATTCATTCTGCGTGAATGGGGGCAACATGAAATGCTATATGAATAGGCTATTTTCCCTCCAGGTTGAATGTTATTTATTCATAAATGTAGAGTGAATCCACTAGATGGAGCTGAAGATCATTGGAAATATACTGTTAATAGGTTGATTGGCTCCTGTGTAAACTGGCTCTAGTATGTGTATGCATGTATGTGAGTTTGGGACGTTAGATTGTAAGCTCCTGGAGGGCAGGGACTGATGTGAATGTGCAATATATATGTGTAAAGTGTATATATATATGATATATATTAACATATAATATTAAATTAAATATATATATATATATATATATATATATATATATATATATATATATATATATATATATATATATATATATATATATATATATATATAATATTTAATTATATTATAATTATAAAATAAATAATTTTATTAATAAATAATAATAATAGATAAATATATAACATATATGTGTAAAGTACACACACGTGTGTATATATATATATATATATATATATATATATATATATATATATATTATACTCTATTTGTATATAATATATAATAAAAGATAATATGAATAATATATAATTATAATAATATAAATAATAATAATATATGTGTGTAAATTGACAGCACTGTATAAGTACCTGTAATAAATAAATACATGAATAAAATACTGTATTTTAATTATTTACTATTATTGTCAGCTTCTGTAGATGGGGTTCCCTGAGACCTGTACATGGGTTCTATGAGACCTGTAGATGTGATTCCCTGAGACCTGTAGCTGGTGTTGCCTGAGACCTGTAGATGGGATTCCCTGAGACGTGTAGATGAGTTCCCTGAGAACTGTAGGTGGGGTTCCCTGAGACCTGTAGATGAGTTCCCTGAGAACTGTATACGGGGTTCTCTGAGACCTGTATATGGGATTCCCTGAGACCTGTAAATGGTGTTGCCTGAGACCTGTAGAGGGGTTCCCTGAGACCTGTAGATGAGTTCCCTGAGACCTGTAGATAAGTTCCCTGAGAACTGTATACGGGGTTCTCTGAGACCTGTATATGGGATTCCCTGAGACCTGTAGATGGTGTTGCCTGAGACCTGTAGATGGTGTTGCCTGAGACCTGTAGACGGGGTTCCCTGGGACCTGTAGATGAGTTCCCTGGGACCTATAGACGGGTTCCCTGAGACCTGTAGATGAGTTCCCTAAGACCTGTAGATGAGTTCCCTGAGACCTGTAGATGAGTTCCTTGAGACCTGTATACGGGGTTCTCTGAGACCTGTATATGGGATTCCCTGAGATCTGTAGATGGTGTTGCCTGAGACCTGTAGATTAGTTCCCTGAGACCTGTAGATGAGGTTCCCTGGGACCTGAAGGCGGGGTTCCCTGTGACCTGTAAATAGAGTTCCCTGGGACCTATAGACGGGTTCACTGAGACCTGTAGATGGGGTTCCTGAGACCTGTAGATGGGGTTCCCTGAGACCTGTTAGTGGGGTTCTCTGAGACCTGTAGATGGGGTTCCCTGGTACCTGTAGACGGGTTCCCCCGAGACCTTTAGATGGGGTTCCCTGGGATCTGTAGATGGGGTTCCCTGAGACCTGTAGATGGGGTTCCCTGAGACCTGTAGATGAGTTCCTTGAGACCTGTATATGGGGTTCCCGGAGACCTGTAGATAGGTTCCCTGAGACCTATAGATGGGGTTCCCTGGGACCTGTAGATGGGGTTCCCTGAGACCTGTAGATGGGGTTCCCTGAGACCTGTAGATGGAGTTCCCTGAGACCTGTAGAGGGGGTACTCTGAGACCTGTAGATTAGTTCCCTGAGACCTGAAGATAGGGTTCCCTGAGAGCTGTTGGCAGGGTTCCCTGAGACCTTTTGGCGGGGTTCCCTGAGACATGTAGACGGGGTTCCCTGAGACATGTAGACGGGGTTCCCTGAGACATGTAGACGGGGTTCCCTGAGACATGTAGATGGGGTTCCCTGAGATCTGTAGACGGGGTTCCCTGAGATGATTTGAAGGGTTCCTCTGGGGTTGGAAGGCTGAGAAAGGCTCCTCTAGAGATATGAGTGTAGAGGTGTGCTCCAGTGAAGGTCAGGGCTATGTCGGGGTTAGGATCCGTTTCCTTAATGTGGTAAATTAACTTTCGATTGTTGTAAATTTTGTTGCTCTAAAACCGCAGTGTCCGAAAACTACCTGGCCAATTGAATTCGGCCATAAAAGTGAAGGTACGGGTGCTGCAACGGAAGATGGCCGCCTGGAGTACCTTTAACAGCGAGAGAGACCTGACCCCGAACCGGCCAATCCCTTTCTAGTTGTAGGGAATATTGCTGGAAATGTGGCTTTAATTAGAACGCTAATGAAAGCTGAAAATGCAGACGGACACTTGAGGAACTCTGCTTGGCGTTCTATTCCATGTGTGCGAAGTACAAAGTATCCAGCTGAGTGAAACATTATCTCCCGCTCTCCCCTCACCCGCCTGCCCTCAGCTCTATAATTCATCTGTTCTTTGGCTGGAGGTCACTTTACAGCTTTTTCTTTCTTTTTTTGCACAGAATTTTCACATTTTTTTCAGCTAAAATGTTTTTCTACGTTTTGATGGGAGCGCGTCTCCGCGAACGCACGCGTGGGGAAACCCCGCCCCCATTCTGGAGGGACAGGTCACAGCTTATTTTATGAACTTGAACTTTTAGTATAATGCACTCACATAAACCTTCCTCTTAGAGGTATTCTTAAAAAACAAAAAAAAAAACCTTTTACTGAGTGGAAACAACGTAAATCTGAAGTCTGGGCTGAACTCTG
The DNA here is from genome assembly GCF_042186555.1 of Aquarana catesbeiana. NCBI lineage: Eukaryota > Metazoa > Chordata > Amphibia > Anura > Ranidae > Aquarana > Aquarana catesbeiana. The sequence continues at coordinate 2,639,367 of NC_133336.1, forward strand.
ACCTCCGGCCTTCCCTTCAAGGCTCCTCTCCTGGACTAATTTCACCGCACACTGTGAGCTCCTCACATTTGAAGCTGCAGCCCCGCCTCATTTCTTGGCTGCAGAATGTCCAGCATCATCTAGCACTTTTCCTCCCCAGCCTGTGGGGTCCCTGGCCCGCCCCCTTTTATTATTTGGATTTCAGTTCTGTCAATCATGGAGGCTCAGCATCTCAGCCCCACGTGACAGCACTTGGCTCTACCAATCGGCTCCCAGCTCTGCATCATGGAAGGAAGGACCTTATGGCTTATTCAGTTACACACAGGATGCCAACAAGCAAGCAGGCAGTGCAGAGTCTTATTAGAAATCCCGACAAGCTTTCCAAAGGAAGCAATAAACGTGTGTTAGAAATGTGTCCAAATAATAAAAAAAAATATATAATAAAATAAATGACCCGTCTCGGAATGGGGGCCGAGGGAGGTGACCTGGATTTGTTGCTTGACTGCAGCAGAAAAGAACCAGGGCTGTGCTGTGTGGCAGAGCTGTGTAAATCCCAGGACTGGACGGACGGGAATCCTTTGGCAGGCAGGACAGCCCCACAGATGTACACGGTCTGTGTATTTAGTGGTTTGAGATGAGAAGTCTGCTATAAGAAATGAGATGGAAAGGCTGCGGCGTGCGTAATCCTCCGTTCCAGGCGGATGGACGGCGCTTTCACTGCTCCTCACGGAAAACCAAGTCATCCTAAAGCTCATGGCACAAAGGTGCAGCTTCAGTATCCTGGGCTGCCCTCGGCACACCAACACGCCGACAGATATTTATGGCCAGTGCACTTAATTCCCAGAGCCGGGTTAGCACATGGCGGAGGCATTTACTGGCATGGAGGCTTTACCCGCGCCAATCAATCACAAGGAGATCCCTCCAGCCTGAGGACTCCGGCTATTCCCTAAAATGAGAGTTCTCTTCTTGTGTTCTTAAAGGGGAATCCCAGAGAAATGAAGGGAAAAGGTAATAAATGGCCACAATGACCAGATTTTGTCATCTTTTAACAGGGATTTAGTAAAGTTGTGTAAATGCGGTTCCTGTATTATTGGTGTTTGCCAGATTGGGGGCCGATCTTATGTCTGGGGTCCCACAAACGAGCCATTTTGGCTTCCCTGATCCCCTCTTCTCGGCTTAAGCGAACATTCATGTTTATGTACCTGCTGGACTTCACAGGTTATGAAAGGAATGTCCTTAACATATCGAAAGATGGTTACATATCAAAAGCGATACATTAGTTACATTGTGACGTATCAACATTTCTCATCCAACAGATCGGCATAGTATGACCTGACAACCTCCAGGATCCCTGACCTAGACTTCGTCAGAGAGCCCGTACTGTCCCTCAGGCCATTGACCGTCTTAACTGCTACGCTCTGTTTACAGTTCTGGTAAGGGTCAGGTGAATGGTATTTCCCGTAATCCCTCTCCTGAACCAAAGAGGCATGCCGGTCATATTGATGTCTCCTAAGGAGGAGCTTCACCTCAGAGATCACCCCAGAATCTCCTCCATTGGAAACAAGGCGGTCAAGTTTCCTCCGCAAACGCTGGTAGGTGATATACTTATCTTGCTGCTTCTTTCTTCCTATGGCCTTGAAAAGCCCAACAGTCCGCTGTTTAACAAGCTCCCACCATTCTGACATGCTGTTGCAAAAGTCTAGGATCGTTACCTGTGCTTGAAAAAAATCCTCAAAGGATTGTCTTACTCTCTCGTCTTCCAGGAGGGCCGAATTCAATCTCCAGATACCCCTCCCCCTAGGTGGCATGTCTGGGGCATTCAGAGTCACAGATAGAATACAGTGATCAGAAAACTCCACTGCCCGACACACAGGTGCCGAAAAAGCGGAGTCTCCCTTTAAAAAAAACCTATCTATCCTACTCTGACTACTACCTTACTGAAAAGTGAACCCCGTGCTGTCTGGGCAGCGCTTAATGTGCGCATCTACCAGACCTGCTTCCCTAACTATCGCATTAAGAAAAAGGGTGTCATAGCCCAGCTTATCTCTGAAACCTCTCCTGTCTTTAGACCTAGTAATGGTGTTGAAATCACCTCCAAAGATAACCTGCTGGGCCGTAAAAAGAAAAGGCTTAATCTTTGTAAAGAGGCATTTCCTGTCCCACTTCGTCTGGGGACCATAGATGTTAATCAGACCATGCATCTCCCTATCTCTACCTCAATTACCCGCCGGCACGTTACCATACCAGAAAAAGGGTATGAGGGGTTCCCACCATCCCTGTGCTGAGTTCCCGGGTCTGTACACCCGCTGTGCCCATTATGAGGGGTTCCCACCATCCCTGTGCTGAGTTCCCGGGTCTGTACACCCGCTGTGCCCATTATGAGGGGTTCTCACCATCCCTGTGCTGAGTTCCCGGGTCTGTACACCCGCTGTGCCCATTATGAGGGGTTCTCACCATCCCTGTGCTGAGTTCCCGGGTCTGTACACCCGCTGTGCCCATTATGAGGGGTTCCCACCATCCCTGTGCTGAGTTCCCAGGTCTGTACACCCGCTGTGCCCATTATGAGAGGTTCCCACCATCCCTGTGCTGAGTTCCCGGGTCTGTACACCCGCTGTGCCCATTATGAGGGGTTCCCACCATCCCTGTGCTGAGTTCCCGGGTCTGTACACCCGCTGTGCCCATTATGAGGGGTTCCCACCATCCCTGTGCTGAGTTCCCGGGTCTGTACACCCGCTGTGCCCATTATGAGGGATTCTCACCATCCCTGTGCTGAGTTCCCGGGTCTGTACACCCGCTGTGCCCATTATGAGGGGTTCTCACCATCCCTGTGCTGAGTTCCCGGGTCTGTACACCCGCTGTGCCCATTATGAGGGGTTCCCACCATCCCTGTGCTGAGTTCCCGGGTCTGTACACCCGCTGTGCCCATTATGAGGGGTTCTCACCATCCCTGTGCTGAGTTCCCGGGTCTGTACACCCGCTGTGCCCATTATGAGGGGTTCCCACCATCCCTGTGCTGAGTTCCCAGGTCTGTACACCCGCTGTGCCCATTATGAGAGGTTCCCACCATCCCTGTGCTGAGTTCCCGGGTCTGTACACCCGCTGTGCCCATTATGAGGGGTTCCCACCATCCCTGTGCTGAGTTCCCGGGTCTGTACACCCGCTGTGCCCATTATGAGGGGTTCCCACCATCCCTGTGCTGAGTTCCCGGGTCTGTACACTGCTGTGCCCATTATGAGGGGTTCCCACCATCCCTGTGCTGAGTTCCCGGGTCTGTACACCCGCTGTGCCCATTATGAGGGGTTCCCACCATCCCTGTGCTGAGTTCCCGGGTCTGTACACCCGCTGTGCCCATTATGAGGGGTTCCCACCATCCCTGTGCTGAGTTCCCGGGTCTGTACACCCGCTGTGCCCATTATGAGGGGTTCTCACCATCCCTGTGCTGAGTTCCCGGGTCTGTACACCCGCTGTGCCCATTATTACTGATAGGACGTTTCCATTCTACTGATCACATATAATATATAAACTGTAAGATAGTAATAACTTATCTTTGAGTTTAACAAGTAGAATTCCCCCAATAACCTGCCAGCTCACCTTCATTTATACCAATCCTAATGCCTAGAACCCAGCCATAGGCTGCTGGTCACCCATTCTCATTGGAGCTCTTATTATGCTGGCTCTGGTCACCCGGCTGGTGAAACATGTCATAATGAGGCCCACAGGAGAATTAAGAATGTTCTAAAGGGGAGAAGGCCACCAACCTCTAAACACATTCCCAGAGATGAACAAAGTATAAAAAACAAAGTATATCCTCTTCCTCCACCGCTAAGGAGTGACGCCGCTTCTCCCTCCTGGAATTTAACATCTTTATTGTCAGTTGGGAATTTTTCTTCAGTTTTTAATAATAAGCCGCAGACAGGTTCTCCGCCGATGATTTAATCTCTGTAGGACACATAGACCCCCCTTCTACAGTCTCCCCTCTAGTGTTCCAACAGCCAATCCCATCATAGTATAGAGATCATTAGATCCAGTCTATCCAGTACAGGAGCCACACTGTACATTCTACAAATATTCCCCCAAACAACTGAATGAACACCCTCCAAGAAATAACTTCACATCAGAAGCCTCCCATTACGTCAGAGTCCACCCTTCCTTCAGAGTCCCCCTTTCATATCAGAGGCCCCTCTTTCACATCAGAAGCCCCCCAATACATCAGAGTCCTCCCTTCACATCAGAAGCCCCCTCCTTCACATCAGATGCCCCAATCACATCAGAGTCCCCCCTTTCGCATCAGAAGTCCCCATTGCATAAGAGACTCCCTATCACATCAAAGACCCCCCCCCCCCCCCACACACATCACATCAGAGTTCCCTTATCACATCAGAAGCCTCCCATTACGTCAGAGTCCACCCTTCCTTCAGAGTCCCCCTTTCATATCAGAGGCCCCTCTTTCACATCAGAAGCCCCCCAATACATCAGAGTCCTCCCTTCACATCAGAAGCCCCCTCCTTCACATCAGATGCCCCAATCACATCAGAGTCCCCCCTTTCGCATCAGAAGTCCCCATTGCATAAGAGACTCCCTATCACATCAAAGACCCCCCCCCCCCCCCACACACATCACATCAGAGTTCCCTTATCACATCAGAAGCCCCCACCACATGAGAGTCCCCTTTTCATATCAGAGGCTCACCATCACATCAGAGTTTATCCTTCCATCAAAGACCCCCTTTCACATCAGAGTCCCCCATCACATCAGAGTCTACCCTTCCATCAAAGTACCCCATCACATCAGACCCTTCCATCAGAGTTCCCCTTTCACATCAGAAGCCCATCAGACGCCCCCCCATCACATTAGAAGCCCCCATCACATCAGGGTCTACCTATCACATCAGAATCCCCCACCACATTAGAAGTCCCCCCATCACATCAAAAGCCCCCCATCAGATCAGAATCCCCTATCACACCAGAAGCCCCCATCACATCAAAAGCCCCCCTTTATATCAGAGCTCCCTTTCAAATCAGAGTCCCCCACCACATCAGAAGTCCCCCCATAACATCAGAAGCCCCCCATCACATCAAAAGCCCCCCATCAGATCAGAATCCCCTATAACACCAGAAGCCCCATCACATCAAAAGCCCCCCTTTAGATTAGAAGCCCCCATCACATCAGAAGCCCCCCATCACACCAAAAGCCCCCCATCACACCAGAAGCCCCCATCACATCAGAAGCCTCCCATCACATCAGAAGCCCCCCATCACATCAGAAGCCCCCCATCACACCAAAAGCCCCCCATCACACCAGAAGCCCCCATCACATCAGAAGCCCCCCATCACACCAAAAGCCCCCCATCACACCAGAAGCCCCCATCACATCAGAAGCCCCCCATCACACCAAAAGCCCCCCATTACATCAGAAGCCCTCCATCACATCAGAAGCCCCCCATCACACCAAAAGCCCCCCATTACATCAGAAGCCCTCCATCACATCAGAAGCCCCCCATCACACCAAAAGCCCCCCATCACACCAAAAGCCCCCCATTACATCAGAAGCCCTCCATCGCACCAAAAGCCCCCCATTACATCAGAAGCCCCCATCACATCGGAAGATCACATCGAAAGACCACATGACATCACTGTGTGTTAATATACATGCTCCAACGCACCGTGAAAGTGCGAAGCCGGGCTTATTAAATGAAAAAAAAAAAGTTCTCAATCATACAGAAAAAAGCAGGAAACGGTTCATGTGTTCCGCATTTGTGAACTGAAATTAAAGCATAGATCCTAACTGTCCAGGATTTGGAGGGACTGTCCCGGATTTGGAGGGACTGTCCCGGATTTGGAGCAATGTCCCCCTTTCCTCCTCATTTGTCCCTCATTTTGATCTGATCTATATAGTTATATATAAAATTCACTTTTTTGTCTCTGAAAAAGTGTTTCCCAGCGCTAAACCTTTCATCCAATTTCTAAATTTCTGCATTTGTAAATGTCAAAAGCCAATATAAAGGAATAATAGTGGTAAAATAATCTTTTTTTTTGTATAATTCTCCTTTAAAGGGGTGTGGCAGGGGGTGTGTCCTATCCCTACATACTTGTTCTAATAGGTGTCCCTCGTTCCCATCTCAATAAGTTGGGAGTTATGTTAAAGTTCTGCGTGAGAAGGTTGTGCAGGAAGCAAATAAAGGTGTGGAAAAGTTAAGTCCAGATAAACGGCGGTAATAATTTCTGGCGGAACGCGCGGCCCGCTCTTTACAATCTGCCCCAGAACAGACCTTTCCTATGTCAGGTCTACGAGTCCAATAAACAGACAACATGGAGGCCAGATCGGCGCTGGGAGCGCAGGGGGTAAGACGCGCGTCACATGCCCGCTCTTCCTCTGCAACTTGCAACAATAAATTGAGTGGGTTTGGAGTTTACGAGGCAATAAACAGTGCGGACCTCTGACCCCGCCGTTCAATGAATCCATTCGCAGCAGATGTGTTTATTGACAGCTATTTACATGGAGCTGTTCATACAGGCGGCGGGCGCACGGCGCGGGAACTGGAAGTCATATGTTTGAGTTTAACACTTCCCTGCGACCGGTTTACAGAAAACACACAAATGATTGAATGTTACATTCTTGGAGGAACAAGAAAACATCCGTGCATGCAGGAACGCGCAGCAATCAGCGGATGCAGAAAGGGGGCGATTTATCAAAGGACGTTTTTATTTTTTACGTCTTCGGCTCGCGTGCAAGCTGTTTGTCGAATGTATTAGAGGTGGAGGTCAGGGGGGATTGGGGAGGATGTGCGAGGCGTCCTTCACATTGGCTTGGCACATAGGCGTCCATCTTGTCCTTATTTCTTGGTCTTCTGGAAGATTTATAGAAGAAGAAGCCCAGAGTACCGGCAGAGCGAAGATACATAACAGACATTGAGGCCGGGTTCACACTATTGCGAATTGCATGTGGGTTCCACGCATTCCAATTTGCAATAGCAGGAGATTTTGACCGGCTCTCTATGGAGCTGGTTCACATATCTCCGCTGCGGCTCCAGTGCGAATTTGCACAGGGGTCCTGTGCGCCTTTTATTTTGATTCAGGTCCGAATCCAGCCAAAAAATGTGTGCTGAAATCGGACCTGAAACGGTGAACGGGGACTCACCGGACCCCTGCTGTGAGCCGCATGCGAAGATAGCGTGAACCCAGCCTAAAGAGGAGCTTCAGTTCCCTTGAATTTTGACCTTGTCTCCCTCCGCCATCTTTTTTAGTCTGGCATGTGTACAGAAGTGCCGCAAGGCTCTGCTCCTGGCCTCAGGTTCCGGCAGAGTCTTGTGGCACATCTGCGCATGCGAGGGGCATTTCAGGCACATCGCCATCGCAGTTTCATGCAAGAAACATCACATATTGCAATTTCTATACTGGCGACATCTTCCCATGTAACTTATGGTTAGGGTTGGGTTGGGTTAGGTTAGGGTTGGATTAGGTTAGGTTGGGTTAGGTTAGGGTTAGGTTAGGGTTGGGTTAGGTTAGGGTTGGGTTGGGTTGGGTTAGGTTAGGGTTGGGTTGGGTTAGGTTAGGGTTGGGTTAGGTTAGGGTTAGGTTAGGGTTGGGTTGGGTTAGGTTAGGGTTGGATTAGGTTAGGTTAGGTTGGGTTAGGTTAGGGTTAGGTTAGGTTGGGTTAGGTTAGGGTTAGGTTAGGGTTGGGTTAGGTTAGGGTTGGGTTGGGTTAGGTTAGGGTTGGGTTAGGTTAGGGTTAGGTTAGGGTTGGGTTGGGTTAGGTTAGGGTTGGGTTGGGTTAGGTTAGGGTTAGGTTAGGGTTGGGTTGGGTTGGGTTAGGTTGGGTTAGGTTAGGGTTGGGTTAGGGTTAAGTTATGTTAGGGTTAGGGACCCGACGTCCCTTGCCTCCCCTCTGGTGCCGCCATCTTTTTGAGTTTTGCGTGTGTTAGAATTTCCATACTGGCGCCATCCTCCCATGTAACTTTTGAGTTAAGGTTAGGGTTGCATGGGAACACAGGTGCCAAGGCGCTGAATCATTAAAAGTAGCAAACTTTATTAAAACAAATTATTCACACTTATAGTGAGGCAAGGGAAGAGCAGCCTGGGAGGAGACAGGTAAACCACCAATACAGAAGCAGAGACCTGCAGGGGTCGATGAGTTGGATAATGGAGAGCTGGTCCCGCCAGATGACATGCCACAGCGAATAGTACCGGCCTGCCTGTCACTCATGGAGCCAATCCCGATGTCTGGATGGGTGAGGGGTGGGTTAGGGTTGGGTTAAGGTTAGGTAATGTTAGTGTCATGTTAGGGTTACATTGGAATTAGGGCTGGCTAGGGTTAGGTTAGGGTTAGGGTTGGGCTAAGGTTAGGGTTGAGGTTGGGTTAAGGTTAGAGTTGGGTTAGGGTTAGAGTTAAGGTTAGGGTTCAGTTAGTGTTGTGTTAGTTTGGAGTTAAGGCTGACTAGGGTTAGGTTGGGGTTAGGGTTGGGCTAGGTTTAGGGGGTTAGGTTTAGGTGAGGGTTGGTTTAGGGTTGGTTTAGGGTTGGTTTAGGGTTGGTTTAAGTTAGGGTTAGAGTTGGGTTAGGGTTGGTTTAGGTTAGGGTGAGAGCTGGGTTAGGTTAGGGTTAGGTTAAGGATAGGTTAGGGTTAGAGTTGGGTTAGGGTTAGGTTAAGGTTAGAGTTGGGTTAAGGTTGGGTTAAGGTTAGGTTGGGGAGGGTGCAAAGCACAATAAAGAAAAAGAGGGAGGGGGAGATGACAGTAGATATTTCTTTAGGGTGAAGGTCCGCTTTAACCCTTTTCACCTAGCCCTAGTTCCCCTTTAAGTAGTTCTTCAAGTCGGGGGGAAGTGGGACAGACTTTCTGATCACGTGGCCACTGTGGTTGTCTCCTGATCATGACTAGAGACTGAGAGATGACTATGACAGCTTGGTTGCTGTGCTGGGGGCGTGCAGTGAGTATGGGGTCAGCAGAGACACCTGGTGTCCCCTGAAGTGATGGCTTTGTGGGTCGGTGTAAAGCAGAGAACATTCAGAAGCACACTATAGTCCATAGTGCCATAGTCATCTGCAGGCACATATGTGGGAAGTTATGTTCCACATTCTGGTTTATGACTTTTTGAGTGACAGGTTTATATACTCCAAATTTCAAATAAAAATGCTTTACATACTCAGAGACAAGGCTCGGAGAGAGGGCTGGAATCTGTTATGGGGGGTGACTGCACGTCTTAAATTATTATCCAAAAGGTCACTCAAATGTAACTTTTGGGACTTTGACATTTTTACTGGGCTGTTGCTCCTCCATATTCTCACAGTTGTGTTTCCCATGAATGGTCCCATACAGTCAAGTGATGCTCCCAACTTTAAGTATCTCTTACAACAATCAAGTTTGTAAATCAGATAATGAGCATTTCTGGTGGTTGGAGATGCACTATAAGATTTTCCAGCTTGCTGGACATTTTTTCCTACGGATGGTGCTGATTCTTCACACTTCTAGGCTAAGAACAGAATGAGTGTACCGCCACTGCCACAGATGGGCCAGGATTGCAGTGGGTCCTTGTAATTGGTACATGGTCTTAATTCTCATAGAGATATCTGCTTAGTTATTGCCAGCCGTACAGTTTGGTTGATTATGACCTTTGTTTGAATGACTACCTTACACCCAGGCATCTGGCATCACAGTTAAGGATCCCAAATCTCCCATCATTCCCCATTGGGTTCATCAATGGGGTCCTCACAAGGTCCTGAAGACTCCAGTGGAGATTTGATGATGTCATAACAAAGGACATTATGGTATTTTCTAGCTTGCTGGACATTTGTTTACTGTGCATGTGCTGGTCCTTACCCTTCTATGATAAGGAAGGATCCAGTGCACTACCGCTATCAGAGGTGGGCCAGGGTTGCAGCAGGTACCGGAGCTCGATACATGTGATGAGATTTGATGATATTTGTCCTTTGTTTTCAAAGCGGTATCTGCCTAGTTATAGCAATCCATACAGTTTGGTAGATTATCACCTTTGCTGAATGACTACCTTTCACCCAGGCATCTGGCATCACTCCTGTGACAGTTGTGGGTCCCAAATCTCCCATCATTTCCCATTGGGTCCATCAATGGGGTCCTCACAAGATCCTGAAGACTCCAGTGGAGGTGTGATGATGTCACTATGAGGGGTGGTGACAAGAACAGTCAGGCCCTGATTACAGTCAGAAACAGCTCTCAGTCAGGACTAAAGATTGGTAGCCGTAAGGATTGACTTCTTCTGATTGCTTGACCTTAGTAGTCACATGATTGCCGATCCTCAGTTCCCCCGGGCCCCATCAGTTTAGTAGCAGTGACTGGGGACAGAGGGGAGGACTACTAATTTTCAGGATCGGAAAATTATATTTTTTAATTGATATAGAAGAGGAGACCAGAACTCTTATTTCATTGCAGAGAAATACTCCACCTGATCCTGAAAAGTTAGGGAGTAAATAGCCCCCTCACCCGACCCCCGGCCCTTGCCACTGAATTCATGGGGCCCGGGGAACTTTTACTTCATTTGCTGGGAGCCACGACCTATGGCAGGTTACGGTAAATGGCTGACCGCGGTCCGGATCCGGACCAAGCCGATGTCCCATCCAGACCTGAGGTTGTGCCAGTTAGGAGCTTTCCTCTCCCCTGGCCTCCACCGCTGTCATTCTCAAGGTAGCATGGAGAGCGGGAGGCAGAGGATAGCAATGGGAGAGCGGGAGGCACAGTCCGGTATTTGTATATTGTGGGGTCACCAGTCCGGTATTTATATATTGTGGGGTCACCAGTCCGGTATTTATATATTGTGGGGTCACCAGTCCGGTATTTATATATTGTGGGGTCACCAGTCCGGTATTTGTATATTGTGGGGTCACCAGTCCGGTATTTATATATTGTGGGGTCACCAGTCCGGTATTTATATATTGTGGGGTCACCAGTCCGGTATTTATATAATGAAATCATATCCCCTCTCAAGCGTCTCTTCTCCAGAGAGAATAAGTTCAGAGCTCACAACCTTTCCTCATAACTAAGATCCTCCAGACCCTTTATTAGCTTTGTTGCCCTTCTTTGTACTCGCTCCATTTCCAGTACGTCCCTCCTGAGGACTGGTGCCCAGAACTGGACAGCATACTCCAGGTGCGGCCGGACCAGAGTCTTGTAGAGCGGGAGAATTATCGTTTTATCTCTGCAGTTGATCCCCTTTTTAATGCCAATATTCTGTTTGCTTTGTTAGCAGCAGCTTGGCATTGCATGTCATTGCTGAGCCGATCATCTACTAGGACCCCCAGGTCCTTTTCCATCCTAGATCCCCCCAGAGGTTCTCCCCCCAGTCTATAGATTGACTTCAGATTTTTGCCACCCAAATGCATTATTTTACATTTTTCTACATTGAACCTCATTTGCCATGTAGTCGCCCCTCCCCCATTAATTTGTTCAGATCTTCTTGCAAGGTTTCCACATCCTGCGGAGAAGTTATTGCCCTGCTTACCTTAGTATCATCTGCAAATACAGAGATTGAACTGTTTATCCCATCCTCCAGATCGTTTATGAACAAATTAAATAGGATTGGTCCCAGCACAGAACCCTGGGGGACCCCACTACCCACCCCTGACCATTCTGAGTACTCCCCATTTATCACCACCCTCTGAACTCGCCCTTGTAGCCAGTTTTCAATCCATGTACTCACCCTATGGTCCATGCCAATGGACCTTATTTTGTACAGTAAACATTTATGGGGAACTGTGTCAAATGCTTTTGTAAAATCCAGATACACCACGTCTACGGGCCTTCCTTTATCTAGATGGCAACTCACCTCCTCATAGAAGGTTAATAGATTGGTTTGGCAAGAACGATTCTTCAGGAATCCATGCTGATTACTGCTAATGATATCATTCTTATTACTAAAATCTTGTATATAGTCCCTTATCATCCCATCCAAGAGTTTACATACTATTGATGTTAGGCTAACTGGTCTGTAATTCCCAGGGATGTATTTTGGGCCCTTTTTAAATATTGGTGCTACATTGGCTTTTCTCCAATCAGATGGTACCATTCCAGTCAGTAGACTGTCAGTAAAAATTAGGAACAACGGTCTGGCAATTACTTGACTGAGTTCCTTAAGGACCCTCGGGTGCAAGCCATCTGGTCCCGGTGCCTTATTAATGTTACGCTTTTCAAGTCTATTCCTAATTCTGTCCTCTGTTAGCCATGACGGTACTTCCTGTGACGTGTCATGAGGATAAACACTGCAACCTAAACATGACCTTTCCTTTTCAGTCTCCAGCTGCTGTAATTTTCTATAACATTCAATACAATATGGCCACCTGGAGGCGCTCCGTACACAGGTGGTCTACAGACCCCACCCAGAAATGTAATTTCCTGCTTGTAGAAGTCTGCACTAAGACACAAGTCAGATTTTGGGCATCCCCTGCAACAAAAATGTCATTTTTGGTGAGATACTCTCAAAGGGAAATCACATTCAAAGCAATGCAGACCATGCCACTTTCCTCATTAGAGCCCTGCAGGTGCAGCAGCTGATTGATAATTATAAAGTTACTCCCATTCACTTTGCACATGGACACAGAGAAACAAACAGCTATTTCTTCAGAATAACAAAAGGTCGAAATCTGCTACAAAGTTTGTTACAATCCCTGTAATGTACAGAGATCACCCCGAGGGGGAGGGGTTTCTCAACAAAGGTGGAGTTACTCTTTAATGGTAATATATTACGCTGGTTTTGTTGGTGTTTACTGGAGGAATAATTTATTTTATTATGATCTTCGATGATCACATCGTCCTTGTAGTGTTGTTGTTTTTCGGTGGCTGTCACATGACCTCTCCTGTCGCCTGGAATTTGCTGATCCCGGACTTTTCGTAATCACATTTCCGCCTTTTGTTACAGTCAGGTGATGGGATCTGCTGAATGATACAATGTGTTTTATTTTTCATTGCTATTTGGCATTTAGAACCCTCAATTTCAGGACCGTGTTTTTATATTAAAACTACATTGATGTCCGATCGCTATAAGTTTCATCATGTATGGTCTCAAAAGTTATTTTTAAAGTGTTTGTAAAAGCTTTTTTTTTTTTCTTAAAATTATTATTATATTACAGGATTTATATGGCGCCAACAGTTTGCGCAGCGCTCCTGGCTCCTCCTCTTCTTCTTCGGTCCCCGCCAGTGCTCCTGGCTCCTCCTCTGCTTCTCGGGTCCCCCGCCAGTGCTACTGGCTCCTCCTCTGCTTCTCGGGTCCCCCGCTGGTGCTCCTGGCTCCTCCTCTGCTTCTCGAGTCCCCGCCATTGCTCCTGGCTCCTCCTCTTCTTCTCCGGTCCCCGCCAGTGCTCCTGGCTCCTCCTCTGCTTCTCGGGTCCCCCGCCAGTGCTACTGGCTCCTCCTCTGCTTCTCGGGTCCCCCGCTGGTGCTCCTGGCTCCTCCTCTGCTTCTCGGGTCCCCGCCGATGCTCCTGGCTCCTCCTCTGCTTCTCGGGTCCCCGCCGATGCTCCTGGCTCTTCCTCTGCTTCTCGGGTCCCCCGCTGGTGCTCCTGGCTCCTCCTCTGCTTCTCGGGTCCCCAGCATTGCTCCTCCTCTTCTTCTTCGATCCCCCGCCAGTGCTACTGGCTCCTCCTCTGCTTCTCGGGTCCCCCGCCGGTGTTCCTGGCTCCTCCTCTTCTTCTCCAGTCCCCCGCCAGTGCTACTGGCTCCTCCTCTTCTTCTCCGGTCCCCCGCCAGTACTACTGGCTCCTCCTCTGCTTCTCGGGTCCCCCGCCAGTGCTACTGGCTCCTCCTCTGCTTCTCGGGTCCCCCGCCAGTGCTACTGGCTCCTCCTCTGCTTCTCGGGTCCCCACCAATGCTCCTGGCTCCTCCTCTGCTTCTCGGGTCCCCCGCTGGTGCTCCTGGCTCCTCCTCTTCTTCTCCGGTGCCCCGCCGGTGCTCCTGGCTCCTCCTCTGCTTCTCGGGTCACCCGCTGGTGCTCCTGGCTCCTCCTCTGCTTCTCTGTTTCCCTGCCGATGCTTTTGGCTCCTCCTCTGCTTCTCGGGTCCCCTGCTGGTGCTCCACCTGTTCTTCTCGGGTCCCCCCACTGGTGCTCCTGGCTCCCCCTCTTCTTCTTGAGTCCCCGGCCGGTGCTCCTGGCTCCTCCTCTTCTTCTTGAGTCCCCCGCCGGTGCTCCTGGCTCCTCCTCTTCTTCTTGGGTGGCCTGCTGGTGCTCTTGGCTCCTCCTCTTCTTCTTTGGTCCCCCACCAGTGCTCCTGGCTCCTCCTCTGCTTCTCGGGTCCCCCGCCAGTGCTCCTTTTCTTCTTGGGTACCCCGCCGGTGCTCCTCCTCTTCTTCTTGAGTCCCCCGCCAGTGCTCCTTGTTCCTCCTCTTCTTCTCAGGTACCCTGTCAGTGCTCTTGGCTCTTCCTCTTCTTCTTGGGTCTTGGGTCCCTTGCCATTGCTCCTGGCTCCTCCTCTTCTTCTTGGGTCCCCCTCTGCTGCTCCTGGCTCCTCCTCTTTTCGGTTTCCCCGCCAGTGCTTCTGGTTCCTCCTCTTCTCGGGTCCCCGCCAAGTGCTCCCCATAGCAAGCCGCTTGCTATGAAGGCAGTAATGCATGGTCACTCCTGAGCCCCATCCATTGACACACATAGTGCAGCTCAGCCCTGTCCCCCCCCATTCTATCATCACTGCCTCATGCCAATGAGGAGGGAGAGAGAGGAGAGAGTCTTGGCTCTGGTGCACATTACTGGATCCAGATGGGGCTCAGGTATGTATATAGGGGAGGGGAGGCTGCATGCGGAAGGTTTTTTACTTTCATGCTTAGAAGGTAAAAAAAGAGAATCTGTGGCAAGACTTGAAAATTGCTGTTCACAGACGTTCTCCATCCAATCTGACAGAGCTTGAGATATTTTACAAAGAAGAATGGGCAGAAATGTCCTCTCTAGATGTGCAAAGCTGGTAGAGACATCCCCAAAAAGACTTGTAGAGAAAGGGGGTTCTACAAAGTATTGACTCCGGGGGGCGCCATACAAATACCCCTCCCCCACACTTTTCACATATTTATTTGTATCATTTATCATTTTCCTTCCACTTCACAATTATGTGACACTTTGTGTTGGTCTATCACATAAAATCCCAATAAAATACATTTACGTTTTTGGTTGTAATATGACAAGATGTGGAGAATTTCAAGGGGTATGAATACTTTTTCAAGGCACTGTATCTCTGTGGCAATAATATAATTGATATTCATTTTTAATAGCAAAGACAGAGTTTACCTTTATGGTCTTTTTTCCTTCTCTTCTGCTCCCCCCCCCCCCCGACAGCCTTGTGACCCCGAGAACAATAAGACTCCCCCAGACCCCCTAAAAATCATAATGATTTCCCATGCCGCTTCTAAGTATAATGACGTCATGCTAAATTCTTAAAACCCCATAAAAAGAAAATTAAAATTATTAATAATGTTCGGTGGATTTACTCGGGTGCCGTAAAACAATAGCAGACCCCCCCTCCCCCCCCTCGCCGCTCCCCGGTGAAATGGTTTCCACACCGAAAAGCCGGACTTATCTTAATAATTTTATTCGGAGCCCAGCGGAGCAGCTGATTCGCGAGCGCCTCGTCTAACAAAAGCTTATTAAACCCCGATTATTATTTAGAGGTCAATAAGCTTTATTTACAGTCGTGCTGCGAAATGAGACCCCACAACCCCCCGGGACGATCCCGGCCTCCCTTCCCCCTTCTAACGTTATTCAGAGGAAATTGGGCCGTAAAAGCGGCTTGTAATGGTGGAGGGTGTTCAGTGTTCTTCTAGATTGCAGAATGTCAGCCAATGATTGGAAGGCCCCCCAGGGGAAAGAGGACAATGGGGGGGAAAGCAATGGATAAGAGCGACCCCCAACATCACCAACACATAATATTCAGAGTCAGAGACTGCAGACATAGTACAGGAGATGATCAGAGACTGCAGACATAATACAGGAGATGATCAGAGACTGCAGACATAGTACAGGAGATGATCAGAGACTGCAGACATAGAACAGGAGATGATCAGAGACTGCAGACATAGTACAGGAGATGATCAGAGACTGCAGACATAGTACAGGAGATGATCAGAGACTGCAGACATAATACAGGAGATAATCAGAGACTGCAGACATAGTACAGGAGATGGTCAGAGACTGCAGACATAGTACAGGAGATGATCAGAGACTGCAGACATAATACAGGAGATGATCAGAGACTGCAGACATAATACAGGAGATGATCAGAGACTGCAGACATAATACAGGAGATGATCAGAGACTGCAGACATAATACAGGAGATGATCAGAGACTGCAGACATAATACAGGAGACGATCAGAGACTGCAGACATAATACAGGAGACGATCAGAGACTGCAGACATAATACAGGAGACGATCAGAGACTGCAGACATAATACAGGAGACGATCAGAGACTGCAGACATACTAAAAGAGATGATCAGAGACTGCAGACATAATACAGGAGACGATCAGAGACTGCGGACATAATACAGGAGACGATCAGAGACTGCAGACATAGTACAGGAGACGATCAGAGACTGCAGACATAGTACAGGAGATGATCAGAAACTGCAGACATAGTACAGGAGACGATCAGAGACTGCAGACATAATACAGGAGATGGTCAGAGACTGCAGACATAGTACAGGAGATGGTCAGAGACTGCAGACATAATACAGGAGATGATCAGAGACTGCAGACATAATACAGGAGATGATCAGAGACTGCAGACATAATACAGGAGATGATCAGAGACTGCAGACATAGTACAGGAGACGATCAGAGACTGCAGACATAGTACAGGAGACGATCAGAGACTGCAGACATAATACAGGAGATGATCAGAGACTGCAGACATAGCACAGGAGATGGTCAGAGACTGCAGACATAGTACAGGTGATGATCAGAGACTGCAGACATAATACAGGAGATGATCAGAGACTGCAGACATAATACAGGAGATGATCAGAGACTGCAGACATAATACAGGAGACGATCAGAGACTGCAGACATAATACAGGAGACGATCAGAGACTGCAGACATAATACAGGAGACGATCAGAGACTGCAGACATAATACAGGAGATGATCAGAGACTGCAGACATAATACAGGAGACGATCAGAGACTGCAGACATAGTACAGGAGACGATCAGAGACTGCAGACATAATACAGGAGATGATCAGAGACTGCAAACATAATAAAGGAGATGATCAGAGACTGCAGACATAATACAGGAGATGATCAGAGACTGCAGACATAGTACAGGAGATGATCAGAGACTGCAGACATAGTACAGGAGATGATCAGAGACTGCGGACATAATACAGGAGATGGTCAGAGGCTGCAGACATAACACAGGAGATGATCAGAGACTGCAGACATAGTACAGGAGATGATCAGAGACTGCAGACATAGTACAGGAGATGGTCAGAGACTGCAGACATAGTACAGGAGATGATCAGAGACTGCAGACATAGTACAGGAGATGATCAGAGACTGCAGACATAATACAGGAGATGATCAGAGACTGCAGACATAATACAGGAGATGGTCAGAGACTGCAGACATAATACAGGAGATGATCAGAGACTGCAGACATAGTACAAGAGATGATCAGAGACTGCAGACATAGTACAGGAGATGATCAGAGACTGCAGACATAATACAGGAGATGATCAGAGACTGCAGACATAGTACAGGAGATGATCAGAGACTGCAGACATAATACAGGAGATGATCAGAGACTGCAGACATAATACAGGAGATGATCAGAGACTGCAGACATAGTACAAGAGATGATCAGAGACTGCAGACATAGTACAGGAGATGATCAGAGACTGCAGACATAATACAGGAGATGATCAGAGACTGCAGACATAGTACAGGAGATGGTCAGAGACTGCAGACATAGTACAGGAGATGATCAGAGACTGCAGACATAATACAGGAGATGATCAGAGACTGCAGACATAATACAGGAGATGATCAGAGACTGCAGACATAGTACAAGAGATGATCAGAGACTGCAGACATAGTACAGGAGATGATCAGAGATGCAGACATAATACAGGAGATGATCAGAGACTGCAGACATAGTACAGGAGATGGTCAGAGACTGCAGACATAGTACAGGAGATGATCAGAGACTGCAGACATAATACAGGAGATGATCAGAGACTGCAGACATAATACAGGAGATGATCAGAGACTGCAGACATAGTACAAGAGATGATCAGAGACTGCAGACATAGTACAGGAGATGATCAGAGATGCAGACATAATACAGGAGATGATCAGAGACTGCAGACATAGTACAGGAGATGATCAGAGACTGCAGACATAGTACAGGAGATGATCAGAGACTGCGGAC
Organism: Aquarana catesbeiana; assembly: GCF_042186555.1. Lineage (NCBI taxonomy): Eukaryota > Metazoa > Chordata > Amphibia > Anura > Ranidae > Aquarana > Aquarana catesbeiana. The sequence goes on from NC_133336.1 coordinate 2,657,713, forward strand.
ATAATACAGGAGATGATCAGAGACTGCAGACATAATACAGGAGATGATCAGAGACTGCAGACATAATACAGGAGATGATCAGAGACTGCAGACATAGTACAGGAGATGATCAGAGACTGCAGACATAGTACAGGAGATGATCAGAGACTGCAGACATAATACAGGAGACGATCAGAGACTGCAGACATAATACAGGAGACGATCAGAGACTGCAGACATAATACAGGAGACGATCAGAGACTGCAGACATAATACAGGAGACGATCAGAGACTGCGGTCATAATACAGGAGACGATCAGAGACTGCAGACATAATACAGGAGATGATCAGAGACTGCAGACATAATACAGGAGATGATCAGAGACTGCAGACATAATACAGGAGATGATCAGAGACTGCAGACATGATACAGGAGATGATCAGAGACTGCAGACATAGTACAGGAGACGATCAGAGACTGCAGACATAGTACAGGAGACGATCAGAGACTGCAGACATAGTACAGGAGATGATCAGAGACTGCAGACATAGTACAGGAGATGATCAGAGACTGCAGACATAGTACAGGAGATGATCAGAGACTGCAGACATAATACAGGAGATGATCAGAGACTGCAGACATAATACAGGAGATGATCAGAGACTGCAGACATAATACAGGAGATGATCAGAGACTGCAGACATAGTACAGGAGATGATCAGAGACTGCAGACATAGTACAGGAGATGATCAGAGACTGCATACATAGTACAGGAGATGGTCAGAGACTGCAGACATAATACAGGAGATGATCAGAGACTGCAGACATAATACAGGAGATGATCAGAGACTGCAGACATAATACAGGAGATGATCAGAGACTGCAGACATAATACAGGAGATGATCAGAGACTGCAGACATAGTACAGGAGACGACCAGAGACTGCAGACATAGCACAGGAGATGGTCAGAGACTGCAGACATAGTACAGGTGATGATCAGAGACTGCAGACATAATACAGGAGATGATCAGAGACTGCAGACATAATACAGGAGATGATCAGAGACTGCAGACATAATACAGGAGACGATCAGAGACTGCAGACATAATACAGGAGACGATCAGAGACTGCGGACATAATACAGGAGACGATCAGAGACTGCAGACATAATACAGGAGATGATCAGAGACTGCAGACATAATACAGGAGATGATCAGAGACTGCAGACATAATACAGGAGATGATCAGAGACTGCAGACATGATACAGGAGATGATCAGAGACTGCAGACATAGTACAGGAGATGATCAGAGACTACAGACATAGTACAGGAGATGATCAGAGACTGCAGACATAGTACAGGAGATGATCAGAGACTGCAGACATAGTACAGGAGATGATCAGAGACTGCAGACATAATACAGGAGATGATCAGAGACTGCAGACATAATACAGGAGATGATCAGAGACTGCAGACATAATACAGGAGATGATCAGAGACTGCAGACATAGTACAGGAGATGATCAGAGACTGCAGACATAGTACAGGAGATGATCAGAGACTGCATACATAGTACAGGAGATGGTCAGAGACTGCAGACATAATACAGGAGATGATCAGAGACTGCAGACATAATACAGGAGATGATCAGAGACTGCAGACATAATACAGGAGATGATCAGAGACTGCAGACATAATACAGGAGATGATCAGAGACTGCAGACATAGTACAGGAGACGATCAGAGACTGCAGACATAGCACAGGAGATGGTCAGAGACTGCAGACATAGTACAGGTGATGATCAGAGACTGCAGACATAATACAGGAGATGATCAGAGACTGCAGACATAATACAGGAGACGATCAGAGACTGCAGACATAATACAGGAGACGATCAGAGACTGCAGACATAATAAAGGATATGATCAGAGACTGCAGACATAATACAGGAGATGATCAGAGACTGCAGACATAGTACAGGAGATGATCAGAGACTGCGGACATAGTACAGGAGATGATCAGAGACTGCGGACATAATACAGGAGATGGTCAGAGGCTGCAGACATAACACAGGAGATGATCAGAGACTGCAGACATAGTACAGGAGATGGTCAGAGACTGCAGACATAGTACAGGAGATGATCAGAGACTGCAGACATAGTACAGGAGATGATCAGAGACTGCAGACATAATACAGGAGATGATCAGAGACTGCAGACATAATACAGGAGATGGTCAGAGACTGCAGACATAATACAGGAGATGATCAGAGACTGCAGACATAGTACAAGAGATGATCAGAGACTGCAGACATAGTACAGGAGATGATCAGAGACTGCAGACATAATACAGGAGATGATCAGAGACTGCAGACATAGTACAGGAGATGATCAGAGACTGCAGACATAATACAGGAGATGATCAGAGACTGCAGACATAATACAGGAGATGATCAGAGACTGCAGACATAGTACAAGAGATGATCAGAGACTGCAGACATAGTACAGGAGATGATCAGAGATGCAGACATAATACAGGAGATGATCAGAGACTGCAGACATAGTACATGAGATGATCAGAGACTGCAGACATAGTACAGGAGATGATCAGAGACTGCAGACATAATACAGGAGATGATCAGAGACTGCAGACATAGTACAGGAGATGATCAGAGACTGCAGACATAGTACAGGAGATGATCAGAGACTGCGGACATAATACAGGAGATGATCAGAGACTGCAGACATAGTACAGGAGATGATCAGAGACTGCAGACATAGTACAGGAGATGATCAGAGACTGCAGACATAGTACAGGAGATGATCAGAGACCGCAGACATAATACAGGAGATGATCAGAGACTGCAGACATAGTACAGGAGATGATCAGAGACTGCAGACATAATACAGGAGATGGTCAGAGACTGCAGACATAGTACAGGAGATGATCAGAGACTGCAGACATAGTACAGGAGATGATCAGAGACTGCAGACATAGTACAGGAGATGATCAGAGACCGCAGACATAATACAGGAGATGATCAGAGACTGCAGACATAGTACAGGAGATGATCAGAGACTGCAGACATAATACAGGAGATGATCAGAGACTGCAGACATAGTACAGGAGATGATCAGAGACTGCAGACATAGTACAGGAGATGATCAGAGACTGCAGACATGATACAGGAGATGATCAGAGACTGCAGACATAATACAGGAGATGATTAGAGACTGCAGACATAATACAAGAGACGATCAGAGACTGCAGACATAGTACAGGAGATGATCAGAGACTGCAGACATAATACAGGAGATGATCAGAGACTGCAGACATAGTACAGGAGACGATCAGAGACTGCAGACATAATACAGGAGATGATCAGAGACTGCAGACATAATACAGGAGATGATCAGAGACTGCAGACATAATACAGGAGATGATCAGAGACTGCAGACATAATACAGGAGATGATCAGAGACTGCAGACATAGTACAGGAGATGATCAGAGACTGCAGACATAATACAGGAGATGATTAGAGACTGCAGACATAATACAAGAGACGATCAGAGACTGCAGACATAATACAGGAGATGATCAGAGACTGCAGACATAATACAGGAGATGATCAGAGACTGCAGACATAATACAGGAGATGATCAGAGACTGCAGACATAATACAGGAGATGATCAGAGACTGCAGACATAGTACAGGAGATGATCAGAGACTGCAGACATAGTACAGGAGATGATCAGAGACTGCAGACATAGTACAGGAGATGATCAGAGACTGCAGACATAGTACAGGAGATGATCAGAGACTGCAGACATAGTACAGGAGATGATCAGAGACTGCAGACATGGTACAGGAGATGATCAGAGACTGCAGACATGATACAGCAGGAGATGATCAGAGACTGCAGACATAGTACAGGAGATGATCAGAGACTGCAGACATAATACAGGAGATGATCAGAGACTGCAGACATAATACAGGAGATGATCAGAGACTGCAGACATAGTACAGGAGATGATCAGAGACTGCAGACATAATACAGGAGATGATCAGAGACTGCAGACATAATACAGGAGATGATCAGAGACTGCAGACATAGTACAAGAGATGATCAGAGACTGCAGACATAGTACAGGAGATGATCAGAGACTGCAGACATAGTACAAGAGATGATCAGAGACTGCAGACATAGTACAAGAGATGATCAGAGACTGCAGACATAGTACAGGAGATGATCAGACACTGCAGACATAGTACAGGAGATGATCAGAGACTGCAGACATAGTACAGGAGATGATCAGAGACTGCAGACATGATACAGGAGATGATCAGAGACTGCAGACATAATACAGGAGATGATCAGAGACTGCAGACATAGTACAGGAGATGATGTAAGTGGGTCTCTGATATAAAGGGGACTCTGATGTAAAGGGGGGCTCTGATCATAGTGTGTATGTCGGGGTCAGTAGGCGGGTGGTTTGGGGGGATAATTTTTGGGGTCTGATATTCTGGGCGATCGATGTACAATGCGGGTGTCTTGGGGGGATAATTTTTGGGGTCTGATATTCTGGGCGATCGATGTACAATGCGGGTGTCTTGGGGGGATAATTTTTGGGGTCTGATATTCTGGGCGATCGATGTACAATGCGGATGTCTTGGGGGGATAATTTTTGGGGTATGATATTCTGGGCGATCGATGTACAATGCGGGTGTCGGTTGATTGGACGATGACCGGCTGTGTGTAGAATGGAGACTCTCCGGGGCGGTAGAGAGATTTCCCCATACATGGATCTTCCTGGAGCTCATCATTCCAGGGCCGGCCACTAGGGGGGTGTCCTGATTATTTCACCATTTTTTGGACCTTGGGCGGGGCCTCCTCCTCCTGTCTGCGATGATTTGGGTGATTCCGGGAGAAGAGTGTCTGTTGCTGGGAATAAATATTAGATATATACCCAGATGAAGTATATAAAGAGGCGGCTCGGGGAGAGGCGCGTCGGTTGTGAAACGCCACCAGATTGAAGATCAATCAAATCATCCCCCAAATTCTGAGCGCCGCACAGCTGGCCTTCTGACTCAATTCTTCCGAATTCAGCTCACTGCTAGAAAATAAAAGAAATCACTCTTTCCTAGAGGGCGATGGAAATGGAAATTGCGCCGACAACATAGAAAAAAAAAAAGTGCACCTGTCATTTAAAGTGGAACTCCAGGCAAAATAAAATAAAAATAAAAATCGCACAGCAACGTTGTCACCCTGTGGGCGGGGCATTGTAAGATTTAGTTAACGCCTAACTCTAACGCTTTTTAGGCAGCTGCAGCAACAGTTTTTCTTTGGGGTGGGGGTGGGGGGGTAGATCTGACCATTGTAAGCACCCCCAACAATGTTATATGGTCCGACCCAACCACTTTAAGGGCCTATTCTCACCTACGGGGTGTATTTATAAAAAGTTTGCATGTGTGTCCATCCATTGAATCTGCATGTTCTGTGTGGGGCAAAATCAAATGTTCTCCGGTTATATTCTCACCAGATCAAATGTAATTAATTGAAAGACAAAAGTGTGAATTTGGAAAATACCACATTATGGCCACTAGATGGAGCTGAGGGACATACTTATTTCATAAGATACTCAGAGCCATCTAGTGGCCATAATGTGGTCTTTACTTCATTTACACCTGTATATTTATCAAAAGTTTGCATAGCTGTCCACCACAACTGCGTGTTCTGTGTGAATGTGGCAAAACCAAATGTTCTCAGGCTATGTTCTCTGCAGATCGAATGGTATTCATTGAAAAAAAAAAAAAGTGTTAATGGTGAAAAATTTGCATTATGTCCACTAGATGGCGCTGAGGTGCATACCTATCTCATATGATACTCAGAGCCATCTAGTGGCCATAGTGTGGTATTTACAATTTTAATAAAAACTCTGTGCAAAACACTCACATTTTGTAGATTAACATTAAGCATGTAATGTAACTAGAAGTCCAGGAGGGGAGGGGTCCGTCAGGTCTGTCACTAACTGGCGCTGAGTCCTGCTGTGCGTGCGGCTGTGCCCGAACACCGCTAAAGCCGGCCGCGGTGATGAGGTTCCAAAGCGAGGCCTGAGACGCTGATGGAAAGCAGGCGCGGAGCTGTGACGTCACTGGGATGCGACGCGTTTCGTGAGCGTGCAGGCTATGATAGCACGGTAGCCGCGCTCCTTCATCAAAGCCCCATCGCATCCCAGTGACGTCACAGCTCCGCGCCTGCTTTCCATCAGCGTCTCAGGCCTCGCTTTGGAACCTCATCACCGCGGCCGGCTTCAGCGGTGTTCGGGCACAGCCGCACGCACAGCAGGACTCAGCGCCAGTTAGTGACAGACCTGACGGACCCCTCTCCTCCTGGACTTCTAGTTACATTACATGCTTAATGTTAATCTACAAAATGTGAGTGTTTTGCACAGAGTTTTTATTAAAATTGGTTTTAATACTGCACTTAGAGGCGCCTCCTCTCCTTGTGTTCTTTTGCAGATTATTGGGGCTTAGGTTCAGCTCTTCCAGGAAGGCAGCCATTAGTGTGGACTTTCGAAATACTTGTTTTAACGTTTTATTTAGTCCCCTTTTTTTCCCCACATAGACTTTTGATGGACTTTATCAATTATCACCTCCTGCCATCTACATAATGGGTACATAGGAATGCCCAGCAATTTTGCGCCTTTACTTGCCTATGGTATTTACAATTTATTTAATGAATACAATTCAATCTGCAGAGAAAGTTGCCTGAGATTTTGCCTCACACAACATATTTACATGCAGTTTCGGCCACTAGATGGAGCGGAGGGGCATTCTTATTTCATATGATACTCAGAGCCATCTAGTGGTCATAATGTGGTATTTAAAAAAAATTTTTGTGAAAAATATTAAATTTGCAGAGAATGCTGCCTGCGATTTTTTTTTTCCCCACAGAATAAATTTACATGCATTTATGACCACTAGATGGCACTGAGGTGCATAGCTATTTCATATGATACTCAGAGCCATCTAGTGGCCATAATGTGGTATTTAAAAACATTTTAGTGAATAAAATTCAATCTGCAGAGAATGTTGCCTGCGATTTTTCCCCACAGATAAATTTACATGCAATTATGGCCACAAGATGGAGCTGAAGGACATATTTATTTCATAAGATACTCAGAGCCATCTAGTGGCCATAATGTGGTATTTACTTCATTTACACCTGTATATTTATCAAAGGTTTGCATAGGTGTCCACCGCAACTGCGTCTTCTGTGTGAATGTGGCAAAACCAAATGTTCTCAGGCTATGTTCTCTGCAAATCGAATGGTATTCATTGAAAAAAAAAAAGTGTTAATGGTGAAAATATTGCATTATGGCCACTAGATGGCGCTGAGGTGCATAGCTATTTCATATGATACTCAGAGCCATCTAGTGGTCATAATGTGGTATTTAAAAAACATTTTGTGAAAAAAATTCAATTTGCAGAGAATGTTGCCTGCAATTTTTTTTTCCCCACAGAATAAATTTACATGCATTTATGACCACTAGATGGCACTGAGGGTGCATAGCTATTTCATATGATACTCAGAGTCATCTAGTGGCCATAATGTGGTATTTAAAAAAATTTTAGTGAATAAAATTCAATCTGCAGAGAATGTTGCCTGCGATTTTTCCCCACAGATAAATTTACATGCAATTACGGCCACAAGATGGAGCTGAAGGACATATTTATTTCATAAGATACTCAGAGCCATCTAGTGGCCATAATGTGGTATTTACTTCATTTACACCTGTATATTTATCAAAGGTTTGCATAGGTGTCCACCGCAACTGCGTTTTCTGTGTGAATGTGGCAAAACCAAATGTTCTCAGGCTATGTTCTCTGCAAATCGAATGGTATTCATTGAAAAAAAAAAAGTGTTAATGGTGAAAATATTGCATTATGGCCACTAGATGGCGCTGAGGTGCATACCTATTTCATAAGATACTCAGAGCCATCTAGTGGCCATAATGTGGTATTTACTCCAGTTACACTTTTTTTTAACAAATAAAATTCAGTCTGCAGAAAATGTTGCCTGCGATTTTGCATGCAGTTTTAATGGGCAATAAAAGATTTATAAATATACCTCCAAGTGTGTTGCCGTAACTCACACAAGGTACAGTACTAGTGCCTAAGGCTCGGTTCACACTAGTGCAACCCCATTGTCGTGCAGCTTCCAGTGCGACTTGCTTGCAACCTGCAGGAACCTTTTTTGAAGACACTGCGACTTGAGTTGCATAGATCTGAATAGGCGCCATTGAAATAAATGGGTTTTGACTTGTCATGGTTAAAGCCCACCCACTTTGCCGCCACATAAGTGTGTTACATGGGTGGTAAGAGATTAAAAACACTTGATGCCAGCGGCATTTATAAATGGAGCTGGGCCTCAAGAGGTTGGCCGGCCAAAGATGACAAAGGGTCACTTACCTATAAATATTCTGTTCAGTTCTTATTTTAAGACCAAAAAGAGGGAATGCTTAGCGCAGGTCCTCTTGAAGTGATGGATCCCCTTGAAGTGACGGGTCCCCTTGGAGAGACAGGTCCCAATGTAGTGACGGGTCCTCTTGGAGTGACGGGTCCTCTTGGAGAGACAGGTCCCAATGTAGTGACGGGTCCTCTTGGAGTGACAGGTCCCCTTGAAGTGATGGGTCCCCTTGGAGAGACAGGTCCCAATGTAGTGACGGGTCCTCTTGGAGTGACAGGTCCCAATGTAGTGACGGGTCCTCTTGGAGTGACGGGTCCTCTTGGAGTGACAGGTCCCCTTGAAGTGATGGGTCCCCTTGGAGAGACAGGTCCCAATGTAGTGACGGGTCCTCTTGGAGTGACAGGTCCCAATGAAGTGATGGGTCCCCTTGAAGTGACAGGTCCCCTTGGAGTGATGGGTCCTCTTGGAGTGATGGGTCCCCTTGAAGAGATTGGTCCTCTTGAAGTGATGGGTCTCCTTGGATTGACATGTCCTCTTGGAGTGACGGGTCCCCTTGAAGTGACAGGTCCCCTTGAAGTGACAGGTCCTCTTGGAGTGTTGGGTCCTCTTGGAGTGACAGGTCTCCGTGAAGTGACGGGTCCTCTTGGAGTGACAGGTCCCCTTAAAGTGACGGGTCCTCTTGGAGTGACAGGTCCCCTTGAAGTGACAGGTCCTCTTGAAGTGACGGGTCCCCTTGAAGAGAAGGGTCTTCTTGGAGTGACAGGTCCCCTTGAAGTGACCGGTCCCCTTGGAGTGACAGGTCCCCTTGGAGTGATGGGTCCTCTTGGAGTGACAGGTCCCCATGAAGTGACGGATCCTCTTGAAGTGATGGGTCCCCTTGAAGTGACAGGTCCCCTTGAAGTGACGGGTCCTTTTGGAGTGATGGGTCCCCTTAAAGAGACGGGTCCTCTTGAAGTGATGGGTCCCCTTGGAGTGACATGTCCTCTTGGAGTGACGGGTCCCCTTGAAGTGACAGGTTCTTCTTGGAGTGATGGGTCCCCTTGAAGTGACAGATCCCCTTGAAGTGACGGGTCCTCATGGAGTGACAGGTCCCCATGAAGTGACGGGTCCCCTTGAAGAGGCGGGTCCTCTTGAAGTGATGGGTCCCCTTGAAGTGACAGGTCCCCTTGAAGTGACAGGTCCCCTTGGAGTGATGGGTCCTCTTGGAGTGACGGGTCCCCTTGAAGTGACGGGTCCCCTTGAAGTGACGGGTCCCCTTGGAGTGACGTGTCCTCCTGGAGTGACGTGTCCTCTTGAAGTGACGGGTCCCCCCTTGGAGTGACGTGTCCTCTTGAAGTGATGGGTCCCCTTGGACTGACGGGTCCCCTTGAAGTGACAGGTCCCCTTGAAGTGACAGGTCCCCTTGAAGTGACGGGTCCCCTTGAAGTGATGTGTCCCCTTGAAGTGACAGGTCCTCTTGAAGAGACAGGTCCTCTTATAGTGACAGGTCCCCTTGAAGAGACGGGTCCCCTTGAAGTGACAGGTGCTCTTGAAATGACGGGTCCTCTTGAAGTGACGGGTCCCCTTGAAGAGACGGGTCCCCTTGAAGTGATGGGTCCTCTTGAAGTGATGGGTCCTCTTGAAGTGACGGGTCCTCTTGGAGTGACAGGTCCTCTTGAAGTGATGGGTCCCCTTGGAGTGACGTGACCTCTTGAAGTGACGGGTCCTCTTGGAGTGACGGGTCCCCTTGAAGTGACGGGTCCCCTTGAAGTGACGTGTCCTCTTGAAGTGACGGGTCCTCTTGGAGTGACGGGTCCTCTTGGAGTGACGGGTCCCCTTGAAGTGACGGGTCCCCTTGAAGTGACGTGTCCTCTTGGAGTGACGTGTCCTCTTGGAGTGACGGGTCCCCTTGGAGTGACGGGTCCCCTTGAAGTGATGGGTCCCCTTGAAGTGAGGGGTCCCGTTGAAGTGACAGGTCCTCTTGGAGTGACGGGTTCCCTTGAAGTGACGGGTCCCCTTGGAGTGACGGGTCCTCTTGGAGTGACAGGTTCCCTTGAAGTGACGGGTCCCCTTGAAGTGACGGGTTCCCTTGAAGAGAAGGTCCCCTTGAAGTGACGGGTCCCCTTGAAGTGATGGGTCCCCTTGAAGTGACAGGTCCCCTTGAAGTGACGGGTCCTCTTGGAGTGATGGGTCCCCTTAAAGAGACGGGTCCTCTTGAAGTGATGGGTCCCCTTGGAGTGACATGTCCCCATGAAGTGACGGGTCCCCTTGAAGTGACAGGTCCTCTTGAAGTGATGGGTCCTCTTGGAGTGACGGGTCCCCTTGAACTGACAGGTCCTCTTGGAGTGATGGGTCCCCTTGAAGTGATGGGTCCTCATGGAGTGACAGGTCCCCATGAAGTGACGGGTCCCCTTGAAGAGGCGGGTCCTCTTGAAGTGATGGGTCCCCTTGAAGTGACAGGTCCCCTTGAAGTGACAGGTCCCCTTGGAGTGACGGGTCCTCTTGGAGTGATGTGTCCTCTTGAAGTGACGGGTCCCCTTGGAGTGACGTGTCCTCTTGAAGTGATGGGTCCCCTTGGACTGACGGGTCCCCTTGAAGTGACAGGTCCTCTTGAAGTGACGGGTCCCCTTGAAGTGACAGGTCCCCTTGAAGTGACGGGTCCCCTTGAAGTGACAGGTCCCCTTGAAGAGACGGGTCCCCTTGAAGTGACAGGTCCTCTTGAAATGACGGGTCCTCTTGAAGTGACAGGTCCCCTTGAAGTGATGGGTCCTCTTGGAGTGATAGGTCCTCTTGAAGAGACAGGTCCCCTTGAAGTGACGGGTCCCCTTGAAGTGACAGGTCACCTTGAAGAGACAGGTCCCCTTGAAGAGACGGGTCCCCTTGAAGTGACGGGTCCCCTTGGAGTGACGGGTCCCCTTAGGGTGATGGGTCCCCTTGAAGTGACTGGTCCTCTTGGAGTGACGGGTCCCCTTGAAGTGACGGGTCCTCTTGAAGTGATGGGTCCTCTTGGAGTGACGGGTCCCCTTGAAGTGACGGGTCCCCTTGGAGTGATGTGTCCTCTTGGAGTGACGTGTACTCTTGAAGTGACGGGTCCCCTTGGAGTGACGTGTCCTCTTGAAGTGATGGGTCCCCTTGGAGTGACAGGTCCCCTTGGAGTGATGGGTCCTCTTGGAGTGACAGGTCCCCATGAAGTGACGGATCCTCTTGAAGTGATGGGTCCCCTTGAAGTGACAGGTCCCCTTGAAGTGACGGGTCCTCTTGGAGTGATGGGTCCCCTTAAAGAGACGGGTCCTCTTGAAGTGATGGGTCCCCTTGGAGTGACATGTCCTCTTGGAGTGACGGGTCCCCTTGAAGTGACAGGTTCTTCTTGGAGTGATGGGTCCCCTTGAAGTGACAGATCCCTTTGAAGTGACGGGTCCTCATGGAGTGACAGGTCCCCATGAAGTGACGGGTCCCCTTGAAGAGGCGGGTCCTCTTGAAGTGATGGGTCCCCTTGAAGTGACAGGTCCCCTTGGAGTGATGGGTCCTCTTGGAGTGATGGGTCCCCTTGAAGTGACGGGTCCCCTTGGAGTGACGTGTCCTCTTGGAGTGACGTGTCCTCTTGAAGTGACGGGTCCCCCCTTGGAGTGACGTGTCCTCTTGAAGTGATGGGTCCCCTTGGACTGACGGGTCCCCTTGAAGTGACAGGTCCTCTTGAAGTGACGGGTCCCCTTGAAGTGACAGGTCCCCTTGAAGTGACGGGTCCCCTTGAAGTGATGTGTCCCCTTGAAGTGACAGGTCCTCTTGAAGAGACAGGTCCTCTTGAAGTGACAGGTCCCCTTGAAGAGACGGGTCCCCTTGAAGTGACAGGTCCTCTTGAAATGACGGGTCCTCTTGAAGTGACGGGTCCCCTTGAAGAGACGGGTCCCCTTGAAGTGATGGGTCCTCTTGAAGTGACGGGTCCTCTTGGAGTGACAGGTCCTCTTGAAGTGATGGGTCCCCTTGGAGTGACGTGACCTCTTGAAGTGACGGGTCCTCTTGGAGTGACGGGTCCCCTTGAAGTGACGGGTCCCCTTGGAGTGACGTGTCCTCTTGGAGTGACGTGTCCTCTTGGAGTGACGGGTCCCCTTGGAGTGACGGGTCCCCTTGAAGTGACTGGTCCCCTTGAAGTGATGGGTCCCCTTGAAGTGAGGGGTCCCGTTGAAGTGACAGGTCCTCTTGGAGTGATGGGTCCCCTTGAAGTGACAGGTCCTCTTGAAGTGATGGGTCCTCTTGGAGTGACGGGTCCCCTTGAAGTGACAGGTCCTCTTGGAGTGACGGGTCCCCTTGGAGTGACGTGTCCTCTTGGAGTGACGGGTCCCCTTGGAGTGACGGGTCCCCTTGAAGTGACTGGTCCCCTTGGAGTGATGTGTCCTCTTGAAGTGACGGGTCCCCTTGGAGTGACATGTCCTCTTGGAGTGATGGGTCCCCTTGAAGTGACAGGTCCTCTTGAAGTGATGGGTCCTCTTGGAGTGACGGGTCCCCTTGAAGTGACAGGTCCTCTTGGAGTGATGGGTCCCCTTGAAGTGACAGATCCCCTTGAAGTGATGGGTCCTCATGGAGTGACAGGTCCCCATGAAGTGACGGGTCCCCTTGAAGAGGCGGGTCCTCTTGAAGTGATGGGTCCCCTTGAAGTGACAGGTCCCCTTGAAGTGACAGGTCCCCTTGGAGTGACGGGTCCTCTTGGAGTGATGTGTCCTCTTGAAGTGACGGGTCCCCTTGGAGTGACATGTCCTCTTGAAGTGATGGGTCCCCTTGGACTGACGGGTCCCCTTGAAGTGACAGGTCCTCTTGAAATGACGGGTCCTCTTGAAGTGACAGGTCCCCTTGAAGTGATGGGTCCTCTTGAAGTGACGGGTCCCCTTGAAGAGACGGGTCCCCTTGAAGTGATGGGTCCTCTTGAAGTGATGGGTCCTCTTGAAGTGATGGGTCCCCTTGGAGTGACGTGACCTCTTGAAGTGATGGGTCCTCTTGGAGTGACGGGTCCCCTTGAAGTGACGGGTCCCCTTGGAGTGACGTGTCCTCTTGGAGTGACGGGTCCCCTTGGAGTGACGGGTCCCCTTGAAGTGACTGGTCCCCTTGAAGTGATGGGTCCCCTTGAAGTGAGGGGTCCCGTTGAAGTGACAGGTCCTCTTGGAGTGACGGGTTCCCTTGAAGTGACGGGTCCCCTTGAAGTGACGGGTCCTCTTGGAGTGACAGGTTCCCTTGAAGTGACGGGTCCCCTTGAAGTGACGGGTTCCCTTGAAGAGAAGGTCCCCTTGAAGTGACGGGTCCCCTTGAAGTGATGGGTCCCCTTGAAGTGACGGGTCCTCTTGGAGTGATGGGTCCCCTTAAAGAGACGGGTCCTCTTGAAGTGGCGGGTCCCCTTGAAGTGACAGGTCCTCTTGAAGTGATGGGTCCTCTTGGAGTGACGGGTTCCCTTGAAGTGACAGGTCCTCTTGGAGTGATGGGTCCCCTTGAAGTGACAGATCCCTTTGAAGTGATGGGTCCTCATGGAGTGACAGGTCCCCATGAAGTGACGGGTCCCCTTGAAGAGGCGGGTCCTCTTGAAGTGATGGGTCCCCTTGAAGTGACAGGTCCCCTTGAAGTGACAGGTCCCCTTGGAGTGACGGGTCCCCTTGAAGAGGCGGGTCCTCTTGAAGTGACAGGTCCCCTTGAAGTGACAGGTCCCCTTGAAGTGACAGGTCCCCATGAAGTGACGGGTCCCCTTGAAGAGGCGGGTCCTCTTGAAGTGACAGGTCCCCTTGAAGTGACAGGTCCCCTTGAAGTGACAGGTCCCCTTGGAGTGACGGGTCCTCTTGGAGTGATGTGTCCTCTTGAAGTGACGGGTCCCCTTGGAGTGACGTGTCCTCTTGAAGTGATGGGTCCCCTTGGACTGACGGGTCCCCTTGAAGTGACAGGTCCTCTTGAAGTGACGGGTCCCCTTAGGGTGATGGGTCCCCTTGAAGTGACTGGTCCTCTTGGAGTGACGGGTCCCCTTGAAGTGACGGGTCCTCTTGAAGTGATGGGTCCTCTTGGAGTGACGGGTCCCCTTGAAGTGACGGGTCCCCTTGGAGTGACGTGTCCTCTTGGAGTGACGTGTACTCTTGAAGTGACGGGTCCCCTTGGAGTGACGTGTCCTCTTGAAGTGATGGGTCCCCTTGGACTGACGGGTTCTCTTGAAGTGACAGGTCCTCTTGAAGTGACGGGTCCCCTTGGAGTGACGGGTCCCCTTGAAGTGACGGGTCCCCTTGAAGTGACAGGTCCTCTTGAAGTGATGGGTCCCCTTGAAGTGAGGGGTCCCCTTGAAGTGACATGTCCTCTTGGAGTGACGGGTTCCCTTGAAGTGATGGGTCCTCTTGGAGTGACGGGTCCTCTTGGAATGACAGGTTCCCTTGAAGTGACGGGTCCCCTTGAAGTGACGGGTCCCCTTGAAGAGAAGGTCCCCTTGAAGTGACGGGTCCTCTTGGAGTGATGGGTCCTCTTGGAGTGATGGGTCCTCTTGAAGAGAAGGTCCCCTTGAAGTGACGGGCCCTCTTGAGAAGGTCCTCATTGCTCCATCTTCTCTCGGTATGGCTGAGATGTGGGTGATGCCGTCTGGTTCTCTCACTAAGCAGATTCCTGATGTCTCTTAATGCCGACATAAGTGTGATAATTATCGGTGGATTAGGGTAAATAGCGATCGGTCAGATGTCAGACAGCTGCGTTCAGCGGCCCGAGGAGCGCTCCGCACCAACACGTCATCAGATGGTTTTGGGCTCTCACCGTCTCACCTCACCGTCACCCCCTCCCCATCCCCCTCACCCCCCCCGTCTGGCTCTCGGCTGGATTTTTAATGCCATGAGACGGCTGAGGTGTAATATAAAGGTGAAGCAGCTGGACGGTGTAATTATCGCCTGCTGATGTCATCGCGGCGAGGTCACACCGCCATTTCCATGTTCTCTGGTTGTCTTAAAGTGGACATATTTCTCATGTGACTCCCCCCCCCCCACCTTGTAAAACAATCCATTCAGTTTAACCCCTTCAATACTGGGCATTTTCACCCCCTTCCTGCCCAGGCCAATTCTCAGCTTTCAGCGCTATCACACTTTGAATGACAATTACGCGGTCATACAACACTGTACACATAGGACATTTCTATCATTGCTTTTTTGGATGAATAGAGATTTATTTTTATTTTTTGCTAAACAAATGAAAAAAGACCAAAAATTTGGAAAAGAAAAAGTTTTTCTTTGTTTCTGTTATAAAACTTGGCAAATAAGTAATTTTTCTCCTTCACTGATGAGGAGGCACTGATGGGCACTGATGGGCACTGATGGGCACTGATGAGGAGGCACTGATGGGCACTGATGGGCACTGATGAGGAGGCACTGATGGGCACTGATGGGCACTGATGATGCGGCACCGATAGGTGGCACTGGTGCTCACTGATGGGCACTGATGAGGAGGCACTGATGGGCACTGATAGGGAGCACTGATAATCAGGGCACTGATGAGGAGACACTGAAGGGTGGCACTGATGGGCTCTGATAAGCGACACTGATGGGCACTGATAAGCGACACTAATGGGCACTGATAGGTGACACTAATGGGCACTGATAGGTGACACTGATGGGCACTGATAGGTGACACTGATGGGCACTGATAGGCAACACTGATGGGCACTGATAGGTGACACTGATGGGCACTGATAGGCGACACTGATGGGCACTGATAGGTGACACTGATGGGCACTGATAGGCGACACTGATGGGGCTGCCCTGATTATCCCCCATCATACTTGCCGGTTACCATCTCTTCTCTCCTCACACTATGACATCACATGAGGAAAGAAATGTCGATAACCGACAAGTCTTTTTATAAGTGATGTAAATGGACCCAGCTGATCACATGGTAAACGGCCGCTGTGATTGGCTCTTTACTGCGATCTACGATCAGCCCTTGTATCTGTAAGATTATATAAATGTATCTATTGTTTATCATATTACATAATTGCCTCTACTGTGGCTGCACAGAGAGGCGCAGGATCTGTGGGAGGAGTTCTATCCTCCTCTCTGCTGCCAACTAATGAGACAAGGTGGAAGTGAAGACGAGGGGGTGCCGCGACTGCACAGGATCTGTAGGAGGAGTTCTATCCTCTTCTCTGCTGCCAAATGCTGAGACAAGGTGGGAGCGGGGACCAGGGAGAGGGGGTGCTGCAGCTGCAGGAGAGGTGTGAGGGCCACAAGAGATGGTCAGGTGGGCCAGATTCGGCACAGGGGCCTTGTATTTGACACATGTGATCTAATGGGGTTTACAGGAGAATTCCTCCCACTTGGAGGAGATTTTTCTCTCACTTCCTGCTGTGCCCCAAGGACAGGAAGTGAAGGGAAATCTCCCCATTGGGATACAGACAGCATTCAATAACCCAATGGAGGGGTTTAACCCTTTCCTACTCTAATCAAAACTAAAGGGAAAGTTTTAGTTAGACAAAATAAGATTTGTGAGCGCATATTGTATTGTGGTATATATATATATATAACCCGGTGCTGTTCTCCTCATCTCTTGTAAATAGAGATTGCCTGGAAGGCTTTGATGTCCCGTGGACGCTGGAGGCTCTGAGTGTCAACATGGCATATCTGGGGTTGTTTGATGCTGCGTACCAGCATTCCACACCGCCAAGAATGCACAACAGATAAGTGTATCAAAATAAGTTCTGCATGGATTGGGCAATGTGGCCGTCGGTGGAGCATCTCCCTTCCAGAATGTTCCCAGCAGGATGAGAAGAGCCCTCTCCATGGCTGCTATCAGTTCATCAATGCAAGGGGTGGCCATGGCGGTGCGGGATTCTACGAGGAACCCTTCCTGACCTTCACTTCTGAGTCCTCCTCCAGAAACGTATCTTCAGAATCTTGGCTGAGTTCCAGGGCCGGGAGGTTTGTCCCTGGAGAGGGTCTTGTTTTTGGAATTCGGTTTGGTGATGGAGGTCCGGTTTACACCTGAGCCGCTTAAAGTGCATTTCCCAAAAAGCCTCAACCTCAAGGTTCCCATTATATTCAGCAGTGCCGGTTCACACCGAGTCTGGAGAAGAACGTGGGCTTCTTTGGTGGTACACATCGTTGGTCACTAGAGACCTATTGAGAAAACCTGAAAAACCTTTTTTTTGCGCAATTTCTTGCCTCTTCTTCTAGTAACTAGCATCCCATTGGCTAAAACAAATCAAGCGTGAAAATGCCCATAACATGCATATACAGGCATAGAAAATGCTCCAAAAACATCTGAAGAAGCTCAAAGTTGTCACATAGTTACATAGTAGGTGAGGTTGAAAAAAGACACAAGTCCATCAAGTCCAACCTATGCGTGTGATTATGTGTCAGTATTACATTACATATCCCTGTATGTTGCGGTCATTCAGGTGATTATATAATAGTTTCTTGAAGCTATCAATGCTCCCCGCTGAGACCACCGCCTGTGGAAGGGAATTCCACATCCTTGCCGCTCTAATGCCCCGTACACACGATCGGATTTTTCGACGGAAAATGTGTGATAGGACCTTGTTATCGGAAATTCCGACCGTGTGTAGGCTCCATCACACATTTTCCATCGGATTTTCCAACACACAAAGTTTGAGAGCAGGATATAAAATTTTCCGACAACAAAATCCGTTGTCGGAATTTCCGATCGTGTGTACACAAATCCGACGGACAAAGTGCCACGCATGCTCAGAATAAATAAAGAGATGAAAGCTATTGGCCACTGCCCCGTTTATAGTCCCGACGTACGTGTTTTACGTCACCGCATTCGGAACGATCGGATTTTCCGTCAACTTTGTGTGACCGTGTGTATGCAAGACAAGTTTGAGCCAACATCCGTCGGAAAAAATCCTAGGATTTTGTTGTCGGAATGTCCGATCAATGTCCGATCGTGTGTACGGGGCATTACAGTAAAGAACCCTCTACATAGTTTAACCGCTTCCCGACCGCTGCACGATGATATACGTCAGGAGAATGGCATGGGTGGGCAAAAGGGCGTACATGTACAACCCCTTTAAGAAGCGTCACTGCGGATGCACGCACCCGCCGTGTGCTCCGTGACCGTGACCGCTGGTGCCTGTGATCGTGTCACAGAGAGGTAGAACGGGGAGATGCCTTTGTAAACAAAGCATTTCCCTTTTCTGCCTAGTGTCATGACAGAGATCACTGTTCTATGTCATCGAGAGCAGTAATCGCTGTCATGTGTGTTGAACCCCCTCCCCTCCACAGTTAGAATCACTCCCTAGGACACACGTAACCCCTTCATCGCCCCCTAGTGGTTTACCCCTTCACTGCCAGGGTCATTTACACAGTAATCAATGCATTTTTATAGCATTGATCGCTGTATAAATGACAGTGGTCCCAAAAATGTGTCAAAATTGTCCAACGTGTCTGCCATAATGTCACAGTCACGATAAAAATCGCAGATCACCTCCATTACTAATAAAAAAAAAAAAATTATTAATAAAAATGCCATAAAACTATCCCCTATTTTGTAGACCAAAATATGTAGAAGAATACATATCGGCCTAAACTGAGGAAAACATTTTTTTTATATATTTTTGGGGGATAATATAGCAAAAAGTAAAAAATATTTCTTTTTTTTCAAAATTGTTGCGCTTTTTTGTTTATAGCACACAAAATAAAAACCGCAGAGGTGATCAAATACCACCAAAAAAAAGCTCTATTTGTGGGGAAAAAAGTATGTCAATTTTGTTTGGGTACAACGACAATTTTTTTTTTTTTTTGGGCTGTGGATACCTGGTTTTGACAAGTACCCGCTCCCACTTCCACTTGGTTGCCTTTATCCCCCCACACATCATAGGTCCCAGGAGGCTGCAAGACCATTGACAGGGTGCATGTGCAGTGGGGAGCTGGCAGTGAAGCCGCAAGGTGCTGGGGACCCAAAGACAGGCAAAGAACAAGGCCCAGGTGAAGACATTGCTGAATCCCTGGACAGGTGGAGCCCGGGTGAGGACAGTGCTGGATCCCTGGCTAGGTAGAGCTCGGGTGAGGACAGTGCTGGAATCCTGGACTGGTGGAGCCCGGGTGAGGACAGTGTTGGGTCCCTGGACAGGTGGAGCTCGGGTGAGGACAGTGCTGGGTCCCTGGACAGGTGGAGCCCGGGTGAGGACAGTGTTTGATCTCTGGACAGGTGAAGCCCGGGTGAGGACAGTGTTTGATCTCTGGACAGGTGAAGCCTGGATGAGGACAGTGCTGGATCCCTGGAAAGATGGAGCCCGGGTGAGGACAGTGCTGGGTCCCTGGACAGGTGGAGCCCGGGTGAGGACAGTGCTGGGTCCCTGGACAGGTGGAGCCCGGGTGAGAATAGTGTCTGATCTCTGGACAGGTGAAGCCTGGATGGGGACAGTGTTGGATCCCTGGACAAGTGGAGCTCGGGTGAGGACAGTGCTGCATCCCTGGACAGGAGGAGCCCGGATGGGGACAGTGTTGGATCCCTGGACAGGAGAAGCCCGGGTGAGGACAGTGCTGGATCCCTGGACAGGAGGAGCCTGGATGGGGACAGTGCTGGATCCCTGGACAAGTGGAGCTCGGGTGAGGACAGTGCTGAATCCCTGGACAGGAGGAGCCCGGATGGGGACAGTGTTGGATCCCTGGACAAGTGGAGCTCGGGTGAGGACAGTGCTGCATCCCTGGGCAGTTGGAGCTCAGGTGAGGACAGTGCTGCATCCCTGGGCAGTTGGAGCCCGGGTGAGGACAATGCTGGATCCCTGGAAAGATGGAGCCCGGATGAGGACAGTGCTGGGTCCCTGGACAGGTGGAGCCCGGGTGAGGACAGTGCTGGGTCCCTGGACAGGTGGAGCCCGGGTGAGGACTAGGGATGAGCCGAACACCCCCCGGTTCGGTTCGCACCAGAACCCGCGAACGGACCGAAAGTTCGCACGAACGTTAGAACCCCATTGACGTCTATGGGACTCGAACGTTCGAAATCAAAAGTGCTCATTTTAAAGGCTAATTTGCATGGTATTGTCCTAAAAAGGGTTTGGGGACCCGGGTCCTACCCCAGGGGACATGTATCAATGCAAAAAAAACTTTTAAAAACGGCCGTTTTTTCGGGAGCAGTGATTTTAATGATGCTTAAAGTAAAAAAAAAAAAGTGAAATATTCCTTTAAATATCGTACCTGAGGGGTGTCTATAGTATGCCTGTAAAGTGACGCGTGTTTCCCATGTTTAGAACAGTCCCTGCACCAAATGTCATTTTTAAAGGAAAAAATCTCATTTAAAACTGCTTGCGGGTTTAATGTCATGTCGGGTCATGGCAATATGGATGAAAATCAGTGAGACAAACGGCATGGGTACCCCCCAGTCCATTACCAGGCCCTTTGGGTCTTGTATGGATATTAAGGGGAACCCCGCACCCAAATTAAAATAAGGAAAGGTGTGGGGCCACCAGGCCCTATATACTCTGAACAGCAGTATACAGGCGGTGCAAACAAGACAGGGACTGTAGGTTTGTTGTTAAGTAGAATCTGTTTGTAATTTTGAACATTTTTAACGTGTTTAGCTCCAGCCAAAAAATCTTTTCTAAGCTTTTTGGAAAACATAGGGAAGGGTTATCACCCCTGTGACATTTGTTTTGCTGTCTTTCCTCCTCTTCAGAAGATTTCACCTCACTTTTTGTCCCAATGAAAAATGTTTTTTGAAAATTTGGGTTTTTTTGTGGAACAAGGATTGGAAAGCATCAGTGGAAAGGAGAAATTGTTTTCCCATATTAACTCTTACAGGAGAGAATTTCCCTTCCTAGAGGTAGATTTCATCTCACTTCCTGTTGTCTCCTTCCGTTTGCAAGTGGGAGTCGTTTGTAAGTTAGATGTTTGAAAGTAGGGTCCTGCCCTATATACTCAGCAGAAATTTGGGCCTTAGGTGTTGCTGTGGCCACAACACTGTAAGCCCTCACAGGGCCCTGCTGTGAAATATTAGATCAAGAATTGTAATTACATGCCCCTGTTGAACAGGAGCTGAAAAATTAGGCCTTAGGCACTGGTGCTGGTGCCACAACACTGCAACCCCTCACAGACACTCTAGTTGGAACGCAGGAACGAGCCCTGCTGCAAAGTATTGCTTCAAAAATTGTAATTACACGCCCCTGTTAGACAGGGGCAGAAAAATTGGGCCTTAGGCACTGGTGCTGGTGCCACAACACTGCAACCCCTCACAGACACTCTAGTTGGAACGCAGGAACGAGCCCTGCTGCAAAGTATTGCATCAAAAATTGTAATTACACGCCCCTGTTAGACAGGGGCAGAAAAATTGGGCCTTAGGCACTGGTGCTGGTGCCACAACACTGCAACCCCTCACAGACACTCTAGTTGGAATGCAGGAACGAGCCCTGCTGCAAAGTATTACATCAAAAATTGTAATTACACGCCCCTGTTAAACAGGGGCTGAAAAATTGTGCCTTAGGCACTGGTGGTGGCGCCCAGAACCAAAAATGTTGTTACAAGCTATCAGCGTGATGATTGAGGAGGAAGAGGATAATTACTCAGGGATAGTCACTCAGCATCAGCATAGGCAGTCTTTGAAGGGATCTGAGATTTCAAAAAAAATTATTCGGTTACATCAGCATCAGGTGCTTGGTAGCTGGTGGTGATCCAAGACTCATTCATTTTTATGAAGGTCAGCCGATCGACCGAGTCGGTGGACAGACGCACCCTGTGATCGGTTACCACGCCTCCAGCAGCACTGAATGTGCGTTCCGAAAGAACGCTGGATGCAGGACAGGCCAGTAGCTCAATTGCATACTGTGCAAGCTCTGGCCAGTGATCCATCCTCAAGACCCAGTAACCCAGAGGATTTTCGGTGGGAAAGGTGTCCAAGTCTGATCTTGCCCCTAGGTATTCCTGCACCATGTAAAACAGACGCTGGCGATGGTTGCTGGAACCGATCATACCTTGGGGCTGCGGACCAAAAAATTGTCTGAACGCATCGGTCAGACGGCCACCTTCTCCACCGCTCCTTCTTTGACTGACCGAAGCCTCAGCAACACGTTGTCCAGAAACAGGAGTTTGTAACCTCCCAGTCTCTGGGAACGCGTTGCACAGACCTTTCTGCAAGGCCTCCCGAAGATGTTTCATCCTCTGCTCCCTCTGCGATGGCAAGATAAGGTCCGCAACCTTACCCTTGTAACGTGGATCAAGGAGGGTTGCCAGCCAGTATTGGTCCTTCTCCTTGATACCACGAATACGAGGATCCTTACGCAGGCTTTGCAGGATCAGGGAGGCCATGCAGCGTAGGTTTGCTGAGGCATTCGGTCCGGAGTCCTCTGGGTCACTAAGAACGACATGGTCCGCAGCCACCTCCTCCCAGCCACGTACAAGTCCATGTGTTTCTTGGGACTGATCCCTTAAAGACTGCTGCTGATGCTGAGTGCCAGGCTCCACCTCCATACTGACACAATCTTCCTCCTCCTCCTCTTCCTCCTCGTCCTCTTCCTGTGTGATCGGCGGGCACGCAGGAACACTGTCTGGATAAAGGGGGCCTTGAGAGCTAAGGAAGTCCTCCTCTTCCTGCCTCTGTTCTGCCTCAAGTGCCCTGTCCATTATTCCGCGCAGCGTGTGCTCCAACAGGTGGACAAGGGGGACAGTGTCACTGATGCATGCACTGTCACTGCTCACCATCCTCGTGGCCTCCTCGAATGGTGACAGGACAGTGCATGCATCCCTGATCATGGCCCACTGGCGTGGGGAAAAAAAACCAAGCTCCCCTGACCCTGTCCTGGTGCCATAGTCGCACAGGTACTCATTGATGGCCCTCTGCTGCGTGTGCAGCCGCTGCAGCATGGCCAACGTTGAGTTCCACCTGGTGGGCATGTCACAGATTAGGCGGTTCTTGGGCAGGTTAAACTCCTTTTGGAGGTCCGTCAGCCGAGCACTGGCATTATATGACCGGCGGAAATGCACACAGACTTTCCTGGCCTGCCTCAGGACATCCTGTAAGCCCGGGTACCTGCCCAAGAACCGCTGCACCACCAAGTTAAGGACGTGAGCCAAACAGGGCACATGGGTCATTTGTCCCTGTCGGAGGGCAGAGAGGAGGTTGGTGCCATTGTCGCAAACCACCATTCCTGCCTTAAGTTGGCGTGGCGTCAACCACCTCTGAACCTGCCCCTGCAGAGCTGACAGAACCTCTGCCCCAGTGTGGCTCCTGTCCCCCAAGCACACCAGCTCAAGCACCGCATGGCATCTTTTGGCCTGCGTACTTGCGTAGCCCCTTGAACGCCTACAGAGCACCGCTGGTTCCGAGGAAGAGGCCATGGAGGAAGAAGAAGAGGAGGGGGTGGAGGAGAGAGGTGTGTCACAATCAGCATTTTGGAGGCGTGGTGGCGGAACAACCTCCAACACTACTGCACCTTGTCCTGCATCCTTCCCAGCTGCCAGCAGAGTCACCCAATGCGCCGTGAAACTTAGGTAACGTCCCTGTCCATGCCTGCTGGACCATGAGTCAGCGGTAATATGCACCTTACCGCTGACCGCCCTGTCCAGCGAGGCATGGACATTGCCTTCCACATGCCGGTAGAGAGCCGGAATCGCCTTCCGTGAGAAAAAGTGGCGTTTGGGTACCTGCCACTGAGGAACCGCACATTCCACAAACTCACGGAAGGGGGCAGAGTCTACTAACTGAAAAGGCAGCAGTTGAAGTGCTAGCAATTTTGCCAAGCTAGCATTCAACCGCTGGGCATGTGGATGGCTGGGAGCAAACTTCTTTCGGCGGTGCAGCAGCTGGGGCAGGGAAATTTGCCTGGTACAATCTGACGTCGGTGTACCAAAATCAGATTGCCCACAAGTACTTGGCTGTGACACACCTAATTCTACACCTTCATTCCTCTCACTGCAGGTCTCAGAGAGGACTGAAGCTCTAGTGGGGTTGGAAATCTCAGCTGATGAGGAGCAAGGAGAGATCCTCTTTGTTCTTTGGTGTGGGTCTTTTAGATACGCTTGCCAACGAACTGCATGGCAGGTCAACATATGTCTGGTCAAGCATGTGGTACCCAAGCGGGAGATGTTTTGGCCACGCGAGATACGCTTGAGACATATGTTGCAAATAGCAGCGGTGCGATCTGATGCACTCGTCTCAAAAAAGGCCCACACCAAAGAACTTTTTGAATAACGCGCAGAGACTGCAGCGCCCTGCACATGTGGAGCTTTGGGGTGTGATGCAGTCAATGTGCTGCCCTTAGGCTGGCCCCTGGAGGGCATCCTGCCTCGTTGGTGATGTGCCGCCGCCTCCTCCTCCTCCTCCTCCTCCTCCTCTCTCCTATCAGGCACCCACGTTGAGTCAGTGACCTCATCATCCCCTCCCTCCTCATCACTGGAGCAAACCTGGCAGTATGCTGCAGCAGGGGGAGCATGACTGCCAGATTGCTGTCCTTCTTGGGCACCCCCTCTGTCCGTGCTCATGTTACTGCCTTCATCGAGCTCAGTATCGTCATCAGAGCCTTCCAAACGCTGGGCATCCTCCTGGAGCATGTACCCAACACTGTGGTCAAACAGTTCGAGGGACTCCTCAGGAGGACATGGTGGGGCTAGGGAAGGAGTCACTGATGACATTGAGCTGAGGGAAGAGGCCGCTGCTTTGCCAGACAAAGCACCCTGGGCATGGGTGAGAGAGGATGAGGAGGATGAGGACGGCTTGGTCATCCACTCGACCAAGTCTTCCGCATGTTGCGGCTCAACACGGCCAGCTGCCGAAAAAAAGGCCAAGCGTGTCCCATGGCCACGTGCTGATGAGGATGCACCGTCTCCACGACCAGCACTAGACACAGAGCCTGCTTGCCCTCTCTTATTGGCTTGTGACTGTCTGCCTCTCCTTCTTGGCCTTCCAGACATACTAATGGCCTGTAGCTGCACTAAGCTGGGATAGAACACCTGTAATTTTCTTCAGGTAGCTTTATATACTGTAACCAGACAAGCCTGCCTGTCAGTAGGAAGATAACAGGAACGGATCTAGCTGTACACTGTGAGCAGGACGCACTGCACTAAATGTAAATAGTCTAGAAGATAACAGGAACGGATCTAGCTGAACACTGTGAGCAGGACGCACTGCACTAAATGTAAATAGCAGGAACGGATCTAGCTGAACACTGTGAGCAGGACGCACTTCACTAAATGTAAATAGCAGGAACGGATCTAGCTGAACACTGTGAGCAGGACGCACTGCACTAAATGTAAATAGCAGGAACGGATCTAGCTGAACACTGTGAGCAGGACGCACTGCACTAAATGTAAATTGCAGGAACGGATCTAGCTGAACACTGTGAGCAGGACGCACTGCACTAAATGTAAATAGTCTAGAAGATAACAGGAACGGATCTAGCTGAACACTGTGAGCAGGACGCACTGCACTAAATGTAAATAGTCTAGAAGATAACAGGAACGGATCTAGCTGAACACTGTGAGCAGGACGCACTGCACTAAATGTAAATAGTCTAGATAGAAGATAACAGGAACGGATCTAGCTAAACTGAATACAGTGTATATATATATATGCAACACCTGGGATGCATATATACACACAATACACTGTAAGTGCAGCTAACTGACTGTTCTGCCTAATCTATCTAACTCAAATCAAATGACACTGTCTCTCTCTCTCTCTATCTCTCAGCACACCGGAACACACACTACACAGGGCCGCCGTGCAGGCGGCCTTATATAGTGTGGGGTGTGTACTAAATCCCCTGAGCCATAATTGGCCAAAGCCACCCTGGCTTTGGCCAATTACAGCTCTCTCTACTGACGGCGCTGTGATTGGCCAAGCATGCGGGTCATAGTGCATGCTTGGCCAATCATCAGCCAGCAATGCACTGCGATGCCGCAGTGAATTATGGGCCGTGACGCGCCACACAAATTTAGCGCGAACGGCCCATAACGTTCGCAATTCGGCGAACGATCGAACAGCCGATGTTCGAGTCGAACATGGGTTCGACTCGAACACGAAGCTCATCCCTAGTGAGGACAGTGTCTGATCTCTGGACAGGTGAAGCCTGGATGGGGACAGTGTTGGATCCCTGGACAAGTGGAGCTCGGGTGAGGACAGTGCTGCATCCCTGGACAGGAGGAGCCCGGATGGGGACAGTGTTGGATCCCTGGACAGGAGAAGCCCGGGTGAGGACAGTGCTGGATCCCTGGACAGGAGGAGCCTGGATGGGGACAGTGCTGGATCCCTGGACAAGTGGAGCTCGGGTGAGGACAGTGCTGCATCCCTGGGCAGTTGGAGCCCGGGTGAGGACAGTGCTGAATCCCTGGACAGGAGGAGCCCGGATGGGGACAGTGTTGGATCCCTGGACAAGTGGAGCTCGGGTGAGGACAGTGCTGCATCCCTGGGCAGTTGGAGCTCAGGTGAGGTCAGGTGAGGACAGTGCTGCATCCCTGGGCAGTTGGAGCCCGGGTGAGGACAGTGCTGAATCCCTGGACAGGAGGAGCCCAGATGGGGACAGTGCTGGATCCCTGGACAGGTGGAGCCCGGGTGAGGACAGTGCTGGATCCCTGACTAGGTAGAGCTCGGGTGAGGACAGTGCTGGATTCCTGGACAGGTGGAGCCCGGGTGAGGACAGTGTTGGGTCCCTGGACAGGTGGAGCTTAGGTGAGGACAGTGCTGGGTCCCTGGACAGGTGGAGCCCGGGTGAGGACAGTGTTCGATCTCTGGACAGGTGAAGCATGGGTGAGGACAGTGCTGGATCCCTGGACAGGTGGAGCCCGGGTGAGGACAGTGCTGGATCCCTGGAAAGATGGAGCTCGGGTGAGGACAGTGCTGGATCCCTGGGCAGTTGGAGCTCGGGTGAGGACAGTGCTGCATCCCTGGGCAGTTGGAGCCCGGTGAGGACAGTGCTGGATCCCTGGACAGGAGGAGCCCGGATGGGGACAGTGCTGGATCCCTGGACAGGTGGAGCCCGGGTGAGGACAGTGCTGGATCCCTGGCTAGGTAGAGCTCAGGTGAGGACAGTGCTGGATTCCTGGACAGGTGGAGCCCGGGTGAGGACAGTGTTGGGTCCCTGGACAGGTGGAGCTCGGGTGAGGACAGTTCTGGGTCCCTGGACAGGTGGAGCCCGGGTGAGGACAGTGTTCGATCTGTAGACAGGTGAAGCCCGGGTGAGGACAGTGCTGGATCCCTAGACAGGTGGAGCCCGGGTGAGGACAGTGCTGGATCCCTGGACAGGTGGAGCCCGGGTGAGGACAGTGCTGGATCCCTGGAAAGATGGAGCTCGGGTGAGGACAGTGCTGCATTCCTGGGCATTTGGAGCTCGGGTGAGGACAGTGTTGGATCCCTGGAAAGGTGGAGCTCAGGAGAGGAGAGTGCTGGATATATGGACAGTTGTATCTCGGGTGAGGACAGTGCTGCATCCCTGGACAGTTGGAGCTCGGGTGAGGACAGTGCTGGATCCCTGGAAAGGTGGAGTCCCTTAGAGGACAGTGCTGGATCCCTGGACAGGGCCTAATTAAAACCTCTGGGTCTTATGGAGGAAGGGCTATAGGGGATGAGTCGTTAAATTTTGTGTGTGTAAATGTTTTAGTATGAGCTATAGAGCTCTGTAAACAGTGCTAGGCAGAAACTAGAAAAGGTAAAGAGAATCCTGTAGCTCTACCTACAGTCTAAAAGAACATAACATTATTATCACTTTCTACTTACAATGTATCATATTATTTTGGTTATAATAGTTTGTATACACTTTAACTCCCTCCAAACACTTAAGCTAACCCTTACAGTGAGCCCTTAACATCTTCTAACCCCCACCCTTCACCAAGCAGTTAAACCTCATCGCCAATCTCCTCCCCAGAGTCCCCCCAATGTCTTTTATGTTTTTATATTTTTTATTTTATACTTACCTTTTCCAGGCACTGGGTCACCTGACATGCATGGTTCCCTTCCTCTTCGCCCCGGTGCTGGGTGGTCTTCCATGATGCAGAAAGCACTGATGGCCCGATGATGATGATGATCAGTGCCGCTCTTTGCACGTAAGTAAAGGCTGCAGCTGTGACACCCTGCAGGGGGCGTGGCCAAGACACCTTGCACTCACAGGATGCTCTATTCTTCCGGAGTGAATGGCAGCCATCTAGTGGCATAAACATCCCTGGACAGGTGGAGCCCGGGTGAAGACAGTGCTGGATCCCTGGCTAGGTAGAGCTCGGGTGAGGACAGTGCTGGATTCCTGGACAGGTGGAGCCCGGGTGAGGACAGTGTTGGGTCCCTGGACAGGTGGAGCTCGGGTGAGGACAGTGCTGGGTCCCTGGACAGGTGGAGCCCGGGTGGGGACAGTGCTGGGTCCCTGGACAGGTGGAGCCCGGGTGAGGACAGTGTTCGATCTCTGGACAGGTGAAGCCCGGGTGAGGACAGTGTTGGGTCCCTGGACAGGTGGAGCTCGGGTGAGGACAGTGCTGGGTCCTTGGACAGGTGGAGCCCGGGTGAGGACAGTGTTCGATCTCTGGACAGGTGAAGCCCGGGTGAGGACAGTGTTGGGTCCCTGGACAGGTGGAGCTCGGGTGAGGACAGTGCTGGGTCCCTGGACAGGTGGAGCCCGGGTGAGGACAGTGTTCGATCTCTGGACAGGTGAAGCCCGGGTGAGGACAGTGCTGGATCCCTGGACAGGTGGAGCCCGGGTAAGGACAGTGCTGGATCCCTGGACAGGTGGAGCCCGGGTGAGGACAGTGCTGGATCCCTGGAAAGATGGAGCTCGGGTGAGGACAGTGCTGGATCCCTGGACAGGTGGAGCTCGGGTGAGGACAGTGCTGCATCCCTGGGCAGTTGGAGCTTGGGTGAGGACAGTGCTGGATCCCTGGAAAGGTGGAGCTCAGGTGAGGACAGTGCTGGATACATGGACAGTTGTAGCTCGGGTGAGGACAGTGCTGGATCCCTGGCTAGGTAGAGCTCGGGTGAGGACAGTGCTGCATCCCTGGACAGTTGGAGCTCAGGTGAGGACAGTGCTGGATCCCTGGAAAGGTGGAGTCCCTGTGAGGACAGTGCTGGATCCCAGGACAGGGCCTAATTAAAACCTCTGGGTCTTATGGAGGAAGGGCTATAGGGGATGAGTCGTTAAATTTTGTGTGTGTGTAAATGTTTTAGTATGAGCTATAGAGCTCTGTAAACAGTGGGTTTTTTTTCAACAGAAGCTAGGCAGAAACTAGAAAAGGTAAAGAGAATCCTGTAGCTCCACTTACAGTCTAAAAGAACATAAAATTATTATCACTTTCTACTTACAATGTATCATATTATTTTGGTTATAATAGTTTGGATACACTTTAACTCCCTTCAAACACTTAAGCTAACCCTTATGCCCCGTACACACGGTCGGACTTTGTTCGGATATTCCGACAACAAAATTCTAGGATTTTTTCCGACGGATGTTGGCTCAAACTTGTCTTGCATACACACGGTCGCACAAAGTTGTTGGAAAATCCGATCGTTCTGAACGCGTTGACGTAAAACACGTACGTTGGGACTATAAACGGGGCAGTGGCCAATAGCTTTCATCTCTTTATTTATTCTGAGCATGCGTGGCACTTTGTGCGTTGGATTTGTGTACACACGATCGGAATTTCCGACAACGGATTTTGTTGTCCGAAAATTTTATATCCTGCTCTCCAAATTTGTGTGTCGGAAAATCCGATGGAAAATGTGTGATGGAGCCCACACACGGTCGGAATTTCCGACAACAAGGTCCTATCACACATTTTCCATCGGAAAATCCGACCGCGTGTACGGGCCATTACAGTGAGCCCTTAACATCTTCTAACCCCCCCCCCCCCACCCTTCACCAAGCAGTTAAACCTCATCGCCAATCTCCTCCCCAGCGTCCCCCCAATGTCTTTTATGTTTTTATATTTTTTATGTTATACTTACCTTTTCCAGGCACTGGGTCACCTGACATGCATGGTTCCCTTCCTCTTCGCCCCGGTGCTGGGTGGTCTTCCATGATGCAGAAAGCACTGATGGCCCGATGATGATGATGATCAGTGCCTCTCTCTGCATGTAAGTAAAGGCTGCAGCTGTGACACCCTCCAGGGGGCGGGGCCATGACACCTTGCACTCACAGGATGTTCTATTCTTCAGGAGTGAATGGCAGCCATCTAGTGGCATAAACATATTACTGCAGGGCAGGGCGAGGACAAGGGGTGGGCAGAAGGGACAGCTGCCCTGGGTGCAGAGATGCGAAAGAGGCAAAGAATAGACGCAGGGTGGTACACCCATTCTATGGCATGTATTAACAGAGGGGTAGGGGGCACAATATAGGATCCTTGCCCTGGGAACCGGACGAACCTGTCCTGATACCGCTGCAGGGCACAGCACCAGATATGAGTTGAGTATTTCAGCCAGACTTTTTTTTTTTTTTTTTATTTTATACCTCCTAGTGCACTATTTAACAGAAGAAAAAAACCCTCACTTGTTGGCGTTCTAACCCTTCCCCCGCTCTACCCATAACTTAAAAAAAAGGGTTTTGGCTGTAGATGGACTTTAACGGTCATTACTAGACGGCTCTGCATATCTCTTGAGCAGAATGTCATAAGCAGCGAGCCAAGCATTCCAGAACATATTACTTCTACAAATCTCTGCCCATTAACGCACTTCAACTCATTTTACTTGCAAGTTCAACACAAGTGCATTATAATCCATCTCGGCTCGGAATTAATCTTCTCCGGCTCGCACAAATCACGCCGTTCCGTGTAACGCGGCTTCGGACAAGAACTCCGCTGGGTGGGTGTGGGGGGGGGGGCGAATTTCTCTTATAAAAATGCGCTACCTGCTGGCCCTTTCGCTCGGCGCGGCATAAGTTTGGCGTGCACCACCAGCCAGCGGGGGCCCCCCCCGTGTGAAAGTACAGAACCTGCAAACACGCGGGCCGGTGAATCCGAAGCTGGCAGAGAACGGCATATTTGCGGTTCGAATGGCGATTGGAGAGAAGAGATAAGGTCCCAAGTAAACAGAAGCACTCCTCCAGCCCTCTTGGAAGTTGGTGAAGTGCCCACAGAATCTGCTGATAAGGTCCCATCTGTGAAAACAAAGCGCCGGCGCGGTTCTCAGACGCTTCAGCCAGAGACCCAAAGGGCTTATTTTCCTTTTTAGACCGTCTTGTTATTCCTTCCACAAAGAAGACATCTGTGAGAGAAGCGAAGCCACACAAAAAAGGATGGGGAGTTCCTTCTCAGGACACAACGATCGGAGGAGCGATCCCATCTCAGGGGTGGGACGAGGCACGACGGGGCCCCATAGCAGGAGTATGAAGAGGACCCTTGCTTTCAATCGCTCTCCTTCTCCTGAAAACGCCCCAAAAGAACGCCAATGTACACACATGGAAAAATGCTGAAGTGTGAACCTAGCCAAAGGTTATGAATAGAGTGCGGAACAGGAAAGGACTGGGCTGGGGGGCAGGAGGGCGGGGCCGCTGATAAGGCAGTACAGCCAGCCCCCTGTACCTGGCCCACACCCCATCAGTTCAAAAGGGGGGCCCAGGCACCTGAGCAGGAGGGGCGGCTGTACTGTCTTACTGCAGACACCAATCCTCTTCTGTTTCCCACTGCAGTGCTGCCGGCTTCTCCTCCTCTCCCTCCCTCTGTCTGCACTGCAAGCACATGCGCCCCTTCCATCTGCTGTCCGAGCCCCCCTGTGTGCTCCTTTCCCCTGCAGAGCTGCTGGCTTCTCCTCCTCTCTCTCCCCCTGGCTGCACTGCAAGTGGATTGGTTCTAGTACATGCGCCCCTTCCATCTGCTGTTAGGCCCCCCTGTGTTCCCCTTTCCCCTGCAGCGCTGTCGGTTTCTCCTCCTCTCCCTCCCCCTGGCTGCACTGCAGGGGGGATTGGTTCTAGTACATGCGCCCCTTCCATGTGCTGTCGGGCCCCCTGTGTGCCCCTTTTCCTTGCAGTGCCGCCAGCTTTTCCTCTTCTCCCTCCCTCTGGCTGCACTGCAAGGTGATTGGTTCTAGCACATGCACTCCTTCCATTGTCCGAGCCCCCCTGTGTGCCCCCTTCCCCTGCAGTGCTTCCGGCTTCTCCTCTTCTCCCTCCCTCTGGCTGCACTGCGGGGTGTTGGTTCTAGTACATGTGCCCCTTCCATCTGCTGTCCGGGCCCCCCTGTGTGCCCCTTTCACCTGTGTGCCCCTTCCCCCTGCAGCGCTTTCGGCTTCTCCTCCTCTCCTCCCCTGGCTGCACTGCAGGGTATTGGTTCTAGTACATGTGCCCCTTCCATTGTCCGAGCCCCCCTGTGTGCCCCTTTGCCCTGCAGCGCTGCCAGCGTCTCTTCCCCCTGGCTGCACTGCAAGGGGATTGGGTCTAGCACATGTGCCCCTTCCATTGTCCGAGCCCCCCTGTGTGCCCCCTTCCCCTGCAGCGCTGCCAGGTTCCCTCCTCTGCTGCGGGCACACAGGGGGGATGTCATTTACTGGCCCCCTCCTTCCCCGGAATAAACACAGTGAGCGATCGGTACCAATCACTCCTGTGTCCATTCATTACTGAAGCATCAGTTTATAAATGAGCAGGAAGCCTCATAGAGCTTCCTATTCCTTCATCTGTGCAGCTGAGGCTACAGAGAAAGGGACTGATAATAAATCACTTTTGGGACTCGGGGGAGGGGGGGGATGGGGGGGGGGGGGATGCTGTCAGGCTGTATGGGGTCCCGTGATTTCTAACAGCAGCCCTACAGGAGGAGCCCCCGAGTCAGTATTAATCACTTGCAAGCTGACGGCGGTACAGGCAGAGTCATATTAATGTACGTGACCGTCCTCCTCCCGGCTTTTGGGGCGCCCCCTACTGACCCGTGCTGTGATTGGCAGCAGATTTCAGCCAACGATTTCCGGCTGAAACCTGCTGATCGGCAGATCCATCCCAGCACAGAGTTCTGTGTGTACAGACAGGGAACGGCGCTCTGGCTGATTCTTTCCTGAAAAGCAGGGAGGAAAAACAGCCAGGTCAGAAAGTAAGAACGGCGCACATTACATTTGTTAGCCACACAGTCAACCCCTCGATCGTCCCTAGATGTTAACCCCTTCCCAGCCAGTGTCATTAGTACAGTGTTCAGTATTATCATCACTGATTAGTGTCACTCGCTACGTCAGTATCAGTTAGTGACCCTCCCAGAGAATGTCAGTTGGTGTCAGATTGTCCGCCACACTATCACAGTCCCAATATAAGTCACTGATCAGCTCCATTACAGTGTAGTGTCTATAGCTGCCGAAATCCCGGAAATCCCAGTATAGAAGATCCCATATATTGTAGACGTATAACCTTCACACGAACCAATCAATAGTCACTTATTGGGATTATTATTTTAACAAAGACCTGGAGCAGAACACGTTTTGTCCTAAATTTATGTAGAAATTCAATTTTATTGGATGTTTTTATAACAGAAATTAGAAAATATATTTTTTTTCATAATTTTCTTTCTTTTTTTATTTATATAATATAATGTATAATGCAGAATTTTTCTTGCTGCTTCTCCTTTCACTGTCCAGGATGACCTGGCTCAGAGGAAGTGGGTTGAATGAACCTGAATTTTTCTTGCTGCTTCTCCTTTCACTTTCAGGACAACCTGGGCTCAGAAGAAGTGGGTTGAATGAATCTGAATTTTTTCTTGCTGCTTCTCCCTCCACTGTCCAGGAGGACCTGGGCTCAGAGGAAGTGTTTTTTTTATAATGCAGAACTTTTCTTGCTGCTTCTCCTTTCTCTGTCCAGGACGACCTGGGCTCAGAGGAAGTGTTTTTTTTATAATGCAGAACTTTTCTTGCTGCTTCTCCTTTCTCTGTCCAGGACGACCTGGGCTCAGAGGAAGTGTTTTTTTATATGCAGAACTTTTCTTGCTGCTTCTCCTTTCTCTGTCCAGGACGACCTGGGCTCAGAGGAAGTGTTTTTTTTTATAATGCAGAACTTTTCTTGCTGCTTCTCCTTTCTCTGTCCAGGACGACCTGGGCTCAGAGGAAGTGTTTTTTTTATAATGCAGAACTTTTCTTGCTGCTTCTCCTTTCTCTGTCCAGGATGACCTGGGCTCAAAGGAAGTGGGTTGAAGGAGCGCTGATGATTTCTTCCTGCTTTTCCTTTACACCGTCCAATCACTGGCTGGGGGGGGAACAAGACCTGTGTTACCTAACTGCAGCTAGAAAACCCCATAGGGCTGTGCTGTGTGGCGGAGCAGTGTAAATCTCAGGACTGGATGGACAGACATACAGATCCTCCATATTCTGTATGTAGCATTTTTTTCTGGACTCATTGAAGAGATTATAAAGTAACTTTGTTTCCATTGTACAATTCTCCTTTAACACGTCCTCAGTAATAGAACCCCATCGCCCCCCCGAGTCCGGAGCCCCCCCCGAACAGAAAGCCTCACCCACCGGGCCGCGCACGTTGCTTGCGCTCGCAAAACCTCCCAGCATGACGGAGTGCGAGTCGTGTCATCGGAGAAACCTCCACCAGCGACATGTATAGAAAAACAGCAGATGTTCCGTGAAGTAAAGCGAGTCGCTCCGCCAAGCCGCTGGAAAACAACATTCATTTCCTTCGCTCTTTGATAACGATGATGTCATGCAGTTAATAGGAAGTGCCTGTCATTCTCTTTTATTGTAGAAAGCCGAGGGGCCCGCCGCCGCCCGCCGCCGCGAACGCCAAAACTTTAATTAAGCTGCTTTTTAATTTTGTGGAACGCATGCAAATCGCAGGCTGAGCTCACTTCTAATGATTTTTGCCTTTTTTTTTTTCATTTTTTAATCCCGGGAATTATCCGGGGTGGTGGAGTGTAATCGTGCCGCAGCACCTGCAAAAACAACCGCCGAGCGATGTCATAGCGATAACTCAACGGCCAATTAGGACGCGCCATTGTAACGTAATCCAGGCTGGGGTGGAATTTAGGTGACTATTACACGTTTTTTTTGTGACGGGCCCCGCGATGGGGGCAAAGAAAAACATCGAATGACCCCAGAAATGAACGTTCACCTGCTGACCAGCCAAGGCGGGGAAAAAAAACCATTTAAAGGGCGCGTCCAGAAAAAACAAAACGCAGATGCTGAGCGGCGACATCTTATTAGAAGTAGAATTCTGACCCAGATTTATTTATTTTTCTGTTTGTGTCGGACCCTCTGCCGGGGGTTTTATTGCCGTCTGTTGCCACTTTGTGGAGAATTACTTTTACTTCCTTTTGTATCGCAGGAGAGGAAATGAGGGGAACGCTCCCCAATGGGAAAACAACAGAAAGTAAAGGAGTGTGAGCAACGGTTAGAACCTCAGTCAGGAGTAGTTTGCAGTCTGCGGCCCCTTTGGGGAGAAATTCCCTCACTTCCTGGTAAAGTCAAAGAGACAGGAAGTGAGAAGATATTAAGTTACAATGCCCCACCATTTGCCTATAGCTAGCAATGACCACACACACTCCCTGGGGTGGGGCAAAAGTACTTCCCAGCCTCCCGCAATGCAATGCTTCGCACCTGAGCAGCCAAACACCACACCTGAGAGCAGTCACATCAGTGATGATGATGATGACCGTGATAATAGCAGTGATGGTGATAGTGATGGTGGTAATGACAGAGGTTGTGATGATGATGATGGTGGTGGTGGTGGTGATGATTGTGTTGATTATGGTAATGATGATGGTGATGATGATGGTGGTGGTGATAGGGATAATGGCAGTAGTGGTGGAGATGATAATGGTAAAGGCAGTTGTGGTGATAGTTGTGATGGTATTAATGACAGCAATGACAGTGGTGGTGATGATGATGGTGCTGATGGTGGTAATGACAGTGAAGGTGATGATGGTGGTAATGGAGGTAATGGCAGTAGAGGTGGTGATGGATCAAGAACATTTATAGGATGATGGTGGTGGAGGAGGTGGCTTTGGTGGCTGTGGTGAAGGAGGTGGCAGTAGTTGGTGGTAGTAATTGCAATGGTGGTGATGATCGTGGTGGAGGTAGTGGTTTTGGTGGGGGCGGCAACAGTAGTTGTGGTGGAGGCTTTGGTGGGGATGATGGTAATAGCAGTGGTGGTGATAGTGGTCATGATGATGATGATGAAGGTGGTGGTGGTAATGGCAGTGGTGGTGGTGATGGTGATGATCGTGGTGGTTGTGATGGCGGTGGCAGTAGTTGTGATGGTGATGGTAGTGGAGGCGGTGGCAGTAGTTGTGATGGTGGTGGAGGCGGTGGCAGTAGTTGTGATGGTGGTGGAGGCGGTGGCAGTGGTTGTGATGGCGGTGGAGGCGGTGGCAGTGGTTGTGATGGCGGTGGAGGCGGTGGCAGTAGTTGTGATGGTGGTGGAGGCGGTGGCAGTAGTTGTGATAGTGTTGGTGGTGGAGGCGGTGGCAGTAGTTGTGATGGTGGTGGAGGCGGTGGCAGTAGTTGTGATGGTGATGGTGGTGGAGGTCGGTGGCAGTAGTTGTGATGGTGGTGGAGGCGGTGGCAGTAGTTGTGATGGTGGTGAAGGCGGTGGCAATAGTTGTGATGGTGGTGGTGGAGGCGGTGGCAGTAGTTGTGATGGTGATGGTGGTGGAGGCGGTGGCAGTAGTTGTGGTGGAGGCAGTGGCAGTAGTTGTGATGGTAAAGGTGGTGGCAGTAGTTGTGATGGTGGTGGAGGCGGTGGCAGTAGTTGTGATGGTGAAGGTGGTGGAGGCGGTGGCAGTAGTTGTGATGGTGGTGGAGGTAGTGGCAGTAGTTGTGATGGTGGTGGAGGCGGTGGCAGTAGTTGTGATGGTGGTGGAGGTCGGTGGCAGTAGTTGTGATGGTGGTGGAGGCGGTGGCAGTAGTTGTGATAGTGATGGTGGTGGAGGAGGTGGCAGTAGTTGTGATGGTGATGGAGGCGGTGGCAGTAGTTGTGATGGTGATGGTGGTGGAGGCGGTGGCAGTAGTTGTGATGGTGGTGAAGGCGGTGGCAATAGTTGTGATGGTGATGGTGGTGGAGGCGGTGGCAGTAGTTGTGATGGTGATGGTGGTGGTGGTGGTGGCAGTAGTTGTGATGGTGGTGGAGGCGGTGGCAGTAGTTGTGATTGTGATGGTGGTGGAGGCGGTGGCAGTAGTTGTGGTGATGGTGGTGGAGGCAGTGGCAGTAGTTGTGATGGTGGTGGAGGCGGTGGCAGTAGTTGTGATGGTGGTGGAGGCAGTGGCAGTAGTTGTGATGGTGGTGGAGGCAGTGGCAGTAGTTGTGATGGTGGTGGAGGTCGGTGGCAG
The DNA here is from genome assembly GCF_042186555.1 of Aquarana catesbeiana. Classification (NCBI taxonomy): domain Eukaryota; kingdom Metazoa; phylum Chordata; class Amphibia; order Anura; family Ranidae; genus Aquarana; species Aquarana catesbeiana. Next base: position 2,695,297 of record NC_133336.1, read on the forward strand.
TAGTTGTGATGGTGGTGGAGGCAGTGGCAGTAGTTGTGATGGTGGTGGAGGCGGTGGCAGTAGTTGTGATAGTGATGGTGGTGGAGGCGGTGGCAGTAGTTGTGATGGTGGTGGAGGCGGTGGCAGTAGTTGTGATGGTGATGGAGGCGGTGGCAGTAGTTGTGATGGTGGTGGAGGCGGTGGCAGTAGTTGTGATGGTGATGGTGGTGGAGGTCGGTGGCAGTAGTTGTGATGGTGGTGGAGGCGGTGGCAGTAGTTGTGATAGTGATGGTGGTGGAGGTCGGTCGCAGTAGTTGTGATGGTGGTGGAGGCGGTGGCAGTAGTTGTGATGGTGGTGGAGGTCGGTGGCAGTAGTTGTGATGGTGGTGGAGGCGGTGGCAGTAGTTGTGATGGTGATGGTGGTGGTGGAGGCGGTGGCAGTAGTTGTGATAGTGATGGTGGTGGAGGCGGTGACAGTAGTTGTGATGGTGGTGGAGGCGGTGGCAGTAGTTGTGATGGTGATGGAGGCGGTGGCAGTAGTTGTGATGGTGGTGGAGGCGGTGACAGTAGTTGTGATGGTGGTGGAGGCGGTGGCAGTGGTTGTGATGATGGTGGTGGAGGCGGTGGCAGTAGTTGTGGTGGAGGCGGTGGTAGTAGTTGTGGTGGAGGCGGTGGCAGTAGTTGTGGTGGAGGCGGTGGCAGTAGTTGTGGTGGAGGCGGTGGCAGTAGTTGTGATGGTGATGGTGGTGGAGGTGGTGGCAGTAGTTGTGATGGTGGTGGAGGTCGGTGGCAGTAGTTGTGATAGTGATGGTGGTGGAGGCGGTGGCAGTAGTTGTGATGGTGGTGGAGGCGGTGGCAGTAGTTGTGATGGTGGTGGAGGCGGTGGCAGTAGTTGTGATGGTGATGGTGGTGGAGGTCGGTGGCAGTAGTTGTGATGGTGGTGGAGGCGGTGGCAGTAGTTGTGATAGTGATGGTGGTGGAGGTCGGTGGCAGTAGTTGTGATGGTGGTGGAGGTCGGTGGCAGTAGTTGTGATGGTGGTGGAGGTCAGTGGCAGTAGTTGTGATAGTGATGGTGGTGGAGGCGGTGGCAGTAGTTGTGATGGTGGTGGAGGTCGGTGGCAGTAGTTGTGATGGTGATGGTGGTGGTGGAGGCGGTGGCAGTAGTTGTGATAGTGATGGTGGTGGAGGCGTTGACAGTAGTTGTGATGGTGGTGGAGGCGGTGGCAGTAGTTGTGATGGTGATGGAGGCGGTGGCAGTAGTTGTGATGGTGGTGGAGGCGGTGACAGTAGTTGTGATGGTGGTGGAGGCGGTGGCAGTGGTTGTGATGATGGTGGTGGAGGCGGTGGCAGTAGTTGATGTGGAGGCGGTGGTAGTAGTTGTGGTGGAGGCGGTGGCAGTAGTTGTGGTGGAGGCGGTGGCAGTAGTTGTGGTGGAGGCGGTGGCAGTAGTTGTGATGGTGATGGTGGTGGAGGTGGTGGCAGTAGTTGTGATGGTGGTGGAGGTCGGTGGCAGTAGTTGTGATAGTGATGGTGGTGGAGGCGGTGGCAGTAGTTGTGATGGTGGTGGAGGTCGGTGGCAGTAGTTGTGATGGTGGTGGAGGCGGTGGCAGTAGTTGTGATGGTGATGGTGGTGGTGGAGGCGGTGGCAGTAATTGTGATAGTTATGGTGGTGGAGGCGGTGACAGTAGTTGTGATGGTGGTGGAGGTGGTGGCAGTAGTTGTGATGGTGATGGAGGCGGTGGCAGTAGTTGTGATGGTGGTGGAGGCGGTGACAGTAGTTGTGATGGTGGTGGAGGCGGTGGCAGTAGTTGTGATGGTGGTGGAGGTCGGTGGCAGTAGTTGTGATGATGGTGGTGGAGGTCGGTGGCAGTAGTTGTGATGATGGTGGTGGAGGCGGTGGCAGTAGTTGTGATGGTGGTGGAGGTGTTGGCAGTAGTTGTGATGGTGGTGGAGGTCGGTGGCAGTAGTTGTGATGGTGATGGAGGCGGTGGCAGTAGTTGAGATAGTGATGGTGGTGGAGGTCAGTGGCAGTAGTTGTGATGGTGGTGGAGGTCGGTGGCAGTAGTTGTGATGGTGGTGGAGGTCGGTGGCAGTAGTTGTGATGGTGGTGGAGGTCGGTGGCAGTAGTTGTGATAGTGATAGTGATGGTGGTGGAGGCGATGGCAGTAGTTGTGATGGTGGTGGAGGTCGGTGGCAGTAGTTGTGATAGTGATGGTGGTGGAGGCAGTGGCAGTAGTTGTGATGGTGGTGGAGGCAGTGGCAGTAGTTGTGATGGTGGTGGAGGTCGGTGGCAGTAGTTGTGATGGTGGTGGAGGTCGGTGGCAGTAGTTGTGATGGTGGTGGAGGCGGTGGCAGTAGTTGTGATAGTGATGGTGGTGGAGGCAGTGGCAGTAGTTGTGATGGTGGTGGAGGCGGTGGCAGTAGTTGTGATAGTGATGGTGGTGGAGGCGGTGGCAGTAGTTGTGATGGTGGTGGAGGTCGGTGGCAGTAGTTGTGATGGTGGTGGAGGCAGTGGCAGTAGTTGTGATGGTGGTGGAGGCGGTGGCAGTAGTTGTGATGGTGGTGGAGGTCGGTGGCAGTAGTTGTGATAGTGATGGTGGTGGAGGTGGTGGCAGTAGTTGTGGTGGTGGAGGTCGGTGGCAGTAGTTGTGATGGTGGTGGAGGTCGGTGGCAATAGTTGTGATGGTGATGGTGGTCGGTGGCAGTAGTTGTGATGGTGATGGTGGTGGAGGTGGTGGCAGTAGTTGTGATGGTGATGGTGGTGGAGGTGGTGGCAGTAGTTGTGGTGGTGGAGGTCGGTGGCAGTAGTTGTGATGGTGGTGGAGGTCGGTGGCAGTAGTTGTGATGGTGGTCGGTGGCAGTAGTTGTGATGGTGATGGTGGTCGGTGGCAGTAGTTGTGATGGTGATGGTGGTGGAGGTGGTGGCAGTAGTTGTGGTGGTGGAGGTCGGTGGCAGTAGTTGTGATGGTGGTGGAGGTCGGTGGCAGTAGTTGTGATGGTGGTCGGTGGCAGTAGTTGTGATGGTGATGGTAGGGTGCTTGCTTAGCCATGTGCAAGTTTGGACTATTTTGGAAAGTGGATTACCCCCCCCCCCCCCTTTCCACGGCAGGATGAATCTAAAGGTAAAATTCCATTAGTGCTCCGTCTTACTCTTCTGTACGATGACCTCGTCCTTCACAGGTGACAATCTCGCTTTAAGAAGCCATTTCTTCCTTTTAAAGAAATCTGACAAGCGTGGTCATATGATTCGGCGGTGCTGGAAAGGGTTGGGAGATAAACGTGGCGTATCCCCGGGATCATTCCCGCTCTTGCGGCACAGAATTGGCGTATCCTGTTTGTCTTATATCCTGTACACTTGGTTTTGTCCTCTCCTTATCTCCTCAGTCCTGTCTTCACTTTCAGAACCTGCAACTTGTGAACACAAACAGCTCAGCAGGCCAGATAAGAAGATTCCGGAACCCCCTCAGTATCGGCTCAGACTGAAAGGAAGGCGCTCTCACGGCTTGTGTTCTTTCCTAACAAATACGACCGTGTCCTGGGAATTAAACCCGATCTGTTATTTGTCTTCCAGCATCAACCGCGGCTTTGTTACATGAGATAACAGAACATCGATACTATAAGTTAAAAGGAGATATGAAATGGAAGTCATGTGGTCTAAAGACACTGAAAAGAAAAATTCCATGAAAGGCCAAAAAAAGATTTATTCAGAATGTCCAAAAATGTAGACACAAACTACAGGCAAGTTTCAAAAAGACGACCTGGTGTAGGGGTTAGAATTGTTGCCTTTGGGGGTCTTAACTTTCCATTCCTGCATGGGGGGCTTACTGCAAGGAGTCCGTATGATTTGTGTGGATTCCACCACAACCCAAAAACATTTCAGTAGGTAAATATAAAGTTGTAGGTGCGCCCCCTGGAGGCTGGATTGTTAAGCCAGTTCCCTATGGCCTACAGCAGGGATATGCAATTAGCGGACCTCCAGCTGTTGCAAAACTACAAGTCCCATCATGCCTCTGGGTGTCATGCTTGTGGATGTCAGAGTCTTGCTATGCCTCATGGGACTTGTAGTTCTGCAACAGCTGGAGGTCCGCTAAGTGCATATTCCTGGCCTACAGCTTTACAGGAGTAGGAAGCCAAGGCTGTCACTCCACCATGCCTTGACTCTACACACACCCTAAGTCTACACTTCTTCGGCTCTAGGTCTTCTCAGGAGATGCTACTGTCACTTTGTTTGAGAGGCCTCAACTTTACCAGTGGTTCAAAGTTGAGTCCTTAAGGCACATTGGTCAAACACAAGGCCCGTGGGCTGAATCTGACCATTTCATGTGGCCTTCACACCTCCTTCTGCAGCTGCGGCACAACCCCCCGTCTTCGCCCCAGCTTGTCTTAGCAGTCGGAAGCAGAGGGGAGAACAGAATTCCTCCTACAGATCCTGCTCTTCCCTGTGCAGCCTCGGAGAGGTGCTTCTTTGCTCTCCCCCCGTCTCAGCAGTCAACAGCAGACAGGAGGCCAGAACTCCTCCTACAGATCCTGTGCCTCCCTGTGCAGCTGCAGCACCCCCTCTTCTCTGCCCCCCACCTTGTCTCAGTAGTCAGAAGCAGAAAGGAGGACAGAACTCCCCTCCAGATCCTTCACTACTCCGTGCAGCCGCAGAGAGGTTCATTTTTTGCCCTGCCCATTCTCAGCAGAGAGGACAGAACTCCTCTAACAGATCCTGCGCCTCTCTGTGCAGCTGCAGCACCACCTCGTCTCCACCTCCCCTGGTCTCAGCATTCAGCAGACACCGGCAGCTGACTCCAGCTCTCCTCTGGTCCTTCTTCAGACCCTGTACTTTCTGCTTCTCAGCTCCACCCCCAGCTTCTACCTGGCAGCATAAGGTAAGGGGGGGGGGTTGCATTGTGATGTAAGGGAGGGTGGGGGACTTTTGATGGTGGGAGGCTCTTAATATCTGATGTAAGGGGGAGGGGTGTAGGGTTGCCACCTGTCTGGGATTCACCCGGACAGGCCGGGTTTGAAATCATGTGTCCGGGTCTCAGTCTGCCTGAAACCCGGACACATTATTCAGACTGGGCTGTGGCTCCCCAAGTAACTGAGATAGTCACACACAAATCTGGTGCCATTCGAGAGCTGCGGGCCTCTGTCCGGGGGGCAAGTTCGGCATCGATGGGACACTGGCGGGGGGAGGGGGTATTGATGTCAGCATAAGAAGTTTAGCCACATCCATTGTTTACCGCAGCACTGCATTACCTTCTTGGGGCACCCAAAGATGTCCCAGGTCTTTTATAATCCTATAATGTATACTATGAAAAAAAATGGGCCCTGTGCCCGCTAAAGTGTTCGGGTTCAGCTTGAAGAAAAGGTGGCAACCCTAGAGGGGTGGGGTTCTCTAGAGGGGTGGGGTTCTCTAGAGGGGTGGGGTTCTCTATAGGGGTGAGGTTCTCTAGAGGGGTGGGGTTCTCTAGAGGGGTGGGGTTCTCTAGAGGGGTGAGGTTCTCTAGAGGGGTGGGGTTCTCTAGAGGGGTGGGGTTCTCTAGAGGGGTGAGGTTCTCTATAGGGGTGAGGTTCTCTATAGGGGTGGGGTTCTCTAGAGGGGTGGGGTTCTCTATAGGGGTGAGGTTCTCTATAGGGGTGGGGTTCTCTAGAGGGGTGGGGTTTTTTAGAGGGGTGGGGTTCTCTAGAGGGGTGAGGTTCTCTAGAGGGGTGGGGTTCTCTAGAGGGGTGAGGTTCTCTATAGGGGTGGGGTTCTCTAGAGGGGTGGGGTTCTCTAGAGGGGTGGGGTTCTCTGGAGGGGTGAGGTTCTCTATAGGGGTGGGGTTCTCTAGAGGGGTGGGGTTCTCTGGAGGGGTGGGGTTCTCTAGAGGGGTGGGGTTCTCTAGAGGGGTGAGGTTCTCTGGAGGGGTGGGGTTCTCTAGAGGGGTGGGGTTCTCTGGAGGGGTGGGGTTCTCTAGAGGGGTGAGGTTCTCTGGAGGGGTGGGGTTCTCTAGAGGGGTGGGGTTCTCTGGAGGGGTGAGGTTCTCTATAGGGGTGAGGTTCTCTATAGGGGTGGGGTTCTCTAGAGGGGTGGGGTTCTCTGGAGGGGTGGGGTTCTCTGGAGGGGTGGGGTTCTCTAGAGGGGTGGGGTTCTCTAGAGGGGTGAGGTTCTCTGGAGGGGTGGGGTTCTCTGGAGGGGTGGGGTTCTCTGGAGGGGTGGGGTTCTCTAGAGGGGTGAGGTTCTCTGGAGGGGTGGGGTTCTCTAGAGGGGTGAGGTTCTCTAGAGGTGTGAGGTTCTCTATAGGGGTGAGGTTCTCTATAGGGGTGGGGTTCTCTAGAGGGGTGGGGTTCTCTATAGGGGTGAGGTTCTCTATAGGGGTGAGGTTCTCTAGAGGGGTGGGGTTCTCTAGAGGGGTGGGGTTCTCTAGAGGGGTGGGGTTCTCTACAGGGGTGGGGTTCTCTGGACATCTAGTTGTACAGATACAACCGGTGAGGGCAACCATAATGCTGATGAGGTCCAGGATGAAACTGAATTTGACACCCCTGCCTTAGAGGGATCCAGTCCAACACCCGAGGCCCATAAGTCTGGAGGCCCCTATGATGGGCACACATACCCCCCAAGGGATCCTTCCCGGCCACTGATGGCCACCCTCTGTCACCAAACCAACACTCACTCCCAACCTGAACTGGTTGGGAGTTTTGGCTCTGCCTTTACATCCCGATGAGGCCACACCACCAGTCCCACATATAAAACAGCAACATCACTTACCAAACCTGGTTGGTGAAGAGTCATTACCGAGCCGAGCATCACCTGATGCTTTCAAGGGTAGAGGAGAGATCTGGGGTCTTATATACCATAAAGGGACCCAGTGATCCCTTATTTCTTGTGATAAAATTAAAGAAACAGTGTAAAAATAATAAAATAATAATAATTAAAAAAAAAAATAAAACATTAAATAATATTAAAATAAAATAGTAATAATAATTTTTTTAGAGTGCCTCATCCCTCTGTACTCACGCACAGAGGTGAATGCATACGTAGTACGTAGGTCACGCCCACATATGTAAAGGTGTTCGCACCACACATGTTTGTCGCCATTCCACGAGCGTGTGCAATTTTAAAAAGGTGACATGTTTGGTATCCACTTACTCAGCTTAACATGATTTTTTATATATTGCCCAAAAAATTGGGTTCTATATTGTGTTTTTATGCATTGAAATTTAATAAAGTGTATTTTTCACCCAAAAACATTGCGTTTGAAAAACTGCTGTGCAAATATCATGTGGCATAAAAATTTGCAACGACCGCCATTTTATTCTCTAGGGCCTCTGCTAAAATAGCTCTAGCAAAAAATACTGATTTTAATGAAAAAGGCGGGGTCTTAAAGTAGTTAGACTTGTGGAAACGCTCATCCCATCTACTGACTTCAGACTCCCCCGGGGGGGGGGGGGGGGGGGGCGCACTAGGGATACCCCAGGGGACTGAGAACTGCCCTTGAAATTTGGATCTTAACTTCAAGCCCTATCTTCCTTGTATTTAGGTCCAGCGCTCTACCGACACGTCTCCTGTCATATCGTACATCCTGTATCGGCTTAATTAGCCCCCCCCCACCCCCCACCCCCACCCGACCATTATCTATTGTGCGGAGCTCTGTTCATTTTTGCCGGTATTAACATTCCTGGGGATTGGGTTTTGTCCGTTCTCCATCCATAGACATGAATGCTGCTCATTACATTGACTCGCTCTAGTATGGCCGTCTCCTGCATTAGTATAATAATGGAATTTGTTTACCGATGGCCATTACATGGGCAGACCAGTGTGGGATGATCTGCGGCTTAACACAATGGTTTGTTTTCATTCCTATTGTGTCCATGTTTAGTGACTATGAGATTTAAAGAAGGGGGGGGGGGGGCTGGGATGGCCGCTCATCCCCTCTCAGGGGTTAATGGGACACTTAAGACCAGGCTTAGCTACAAATATGGTCTTTTATCGGCAGTCCTGATTAGATTAGACCTGCAGAAGGTTTGTTGGTCCTTTGCACAATCCTGACTATTTCCTGGCCATGATAACAGCAATGGCTTTAAAGAGACCCTGTCACCAACCTAAACCTGAATCTGCCGACACGTCCAGCCCTAGCCCCACCCCCGGGTCGGTCCGCTCCAGCTAAACCCCCAAAGTGCAAAGGGTGCCGGTCCGGCTCTCAGCCACAAAGGAACAAGGACGGGCCACCGCACACTGAGGCCAAATAAACTCTGACTTCTTTGTTGTAGCAATAAATAGATCGCACAAGGAAGTGACGTCACATCCAAGATGGCGGCACCCAGTGGCAGTTCTACGTTTTTTTGTAGGTCTACATGAGGGAAGCCTTTACAGGCAAATGCAGAAAACACAATAAATGCACATATCGTCTCATAGGAAGGTTTTTTTTTGGCAGTTTGGCAACTTTTTATTGGCGCCCAAATGTGCTCCAGGTCTGGAGACTCTGCAGCAGTGAAAGGTTTAGCTTGTGAGGCAGAAGAGCTCATTTGCATTCCGGTGTTGGTTATTGATTACTTAAGCAAATAGCTTGTCTAATTAGTGAGATCCAGGCCTGCAGGGCTAACCTTTTATCAGATACCTGAACAACCCCCCCCCCCCACCCCACCCCCCACTTATTGCCTAGTGCAGAGTATCTGTTGCTGAGATGCTGCAGGACATGTCACTTGTTGTGCTAATGAACAGATCACAAACAAATCACCATTAGCTAAATGCTTCTGTGTCTGAGCAGATTACACTTCTGCCTGGTTTAAAATAATTAGTTGGATCTTCTAGTGATTGTCTAGAATAACCCCGAGACATGGGAGTCCAAGCAGAGAGCAGACCAGTCCACACTCAATTCACCTGCTAAGGTGATCCTAGCAGCCTATGATGGATGGAGACACTGGATATGAAGGCACCATAGACACCAGGTGTGCTGGAACCATAGGCATTGGTTATGTAGGCATCAGAGATGCCAGGTGTACAGGCACCGTAGGCACTGACTGGATATGTAAGAACCATAGATGTTGGACATGCAAGTATCATAGACACCAGATGTGCCGAAACCATAGGCACTGGATATGTAGGCACCATAGACACCAGGTGTGCAGGAACCATAGGCACTGGATATGTAGGCACCATAGACAGCAGGTGTGCAGGAACCATAGGCACTGGATATGTAGGCACCATAGATGCCAGGTGTGCAGGAACCATAGGCACTGGATATGTAGGCACCATAGATGCACCATAGATACCAGGTGTACAGGAACCATAGGTACTGACTGGATATGTAAGAACCATAGATGTTGGACATGCAAGTATCATAGACACCAGATGTGCCGAAACCATAGGCACTGGATATGTAGGCACCATAGACACCAGGTGTGCAGGAACCATAGGCACTGGATATGTAGGCACCATAGACAGCAGGTGTGCAGGAACCATAGGCACTGGATATGTAGGCATCATAGATGCCAGGTGTGCAGGAACCATAGGCACTGGATATGTAGGCACCATAGATGCACCATAGATACCAGGTGTACAGGAACCATAGGTACTGACTGGATATGTAAGAACCATAGATGTTGGACATGCAAGTATCATAGACACCAGATGTGCTGAAACCATAGGCACTGGATATGTAGACACCATAGATGCCAGGTGTACAGGAACCGTAGGCACTGACTCGATATGTAAGAACCATAGATGTTGGACATGCAAGTATCATAGACACCAGGTGTGCAGGAACCATAGGCACTGGATATGTAGGCACCATAGACACCAGGTGTGCAGGAACCGTAGGCACTGGATATGTAGGCACCATAGACATCAGGTGTGCAGGAACCATAGGCACTGGATATGTAGGCACCATAGACAGCAGGTCCGTAGGAACCATAGGCACTGGATATGTAGGCACCATAGACACCAGGTGTGCAGGAACCGTAGGCACTGGATATGTAGGCACCATAGACACCAGATGCACAGGAACCATAGGCACTGGATATGTAGGCACCATAGATGCAGGACATGCAAGCACCATAGCCACCAGATGTGTTGGAACCATAGTGTCAGAAACCATGAATCAGAAGTACAGTTAAATCTCACTTGTATTAAAATAATAAAAAAAAGTAAACAGAGTAAACGTAGTCAAAACATAGTCAGAGTTCAGGAACCGGGATGGATAGTCAGACAAGCCAAAACGTCAGGGAGACAGAAGGAATGTCAGCCAAGCAAGTCTTTGACAGGAACACAGGAGAGCGTCTCTAGAGATGTGACCAAGGTGAAGGCAGAGATCATCTGGGCTGGACGGCCTAAAGTGGAGTTCCACCCAAAAAAAAAAAAAAAAAATCATTAATGTGCATGAAAAAAAAAAATTTGGAGAATTTTTTTTTTACTCACCTCTTAAATGCCTGTTGCTAGGGGGTCCCTCGTAATCTGCCTCCTTCTGCGCCTGGGCTCCTAAAGTCACTTCCCTCGGCGCAGGAAGGGAGATCAGCTCTCCCCCTCCCTCTAGGCAATCATCTGGCACACGTGACAGGTCCCAGATGATTGCGCAGCTAGTCACGGCGCGCGGCGCGGCTCGCACATGCGCAGTGGGTATCCGGCTGTGAAGCCACAGCCGGGCGCCCACAGTTACAATGCCGGCGCCGTCGAGCAGAGGGGGAGAGGAGCCGGGCTTCGTTCCCCCGCATCGCTGGACCCTGGGACAGGTAAGTGTCCAATTATTAAAAGTCATCAGCTGGAGTATTTGTAGCTGCTGACTCTTAATTTTTTTTTTAAGCGGAACTCCGCTTTAAGTAGGCAGGACTGACGAGCAGGATATCATCAACAGGTGAGTCACTGTGGAGAGAGATAGGAGCTGGAAATTAGCCGACATCTGAGCGGCCAGCTCAGAGAAGGAAGGGCTGAGCCCAGCCTTGACTCATATGCACTGGATATGTAGGCACCATAGACAGGGCCGTCTTTAACGCAGGGCAAAAGGGGCAGCTGCCCAGGGCCCCATCATTGTTTGCCAACTATCCCAGTTTAAATTCCCTTGTCCCTTGAAGATTTAGTCCCATGCTGTGTCCTGATATCTCAGTGTGAAGTTCTGTTACTAATGCCCCCCAGCTCTGCTCTATTGCTGTGTACAAATGATTCACCTGCAGACCCTGTGTTTACATGTAAATAATCTGCACTGATATGTAAATAGTGGTGGCATTAATATGTAAATAGAGGCGGCATTCATATGTATATCATGCCCCCTTGAGGTCATATCCACCATCACCTATACTGAATGCTGCCCACTGGGGAGGTAAAGGGACATGCTGGAAAGTTTTGCCTACAACTGTGGTCATTAAGCTAATTATCATCAGCCTGTTCTGCAAAGGTCAGCAAATTGGAGGTGGAACCCTTTTTCAAAATAACATGGGGCCACAGCACTCTGAATTTTGGTGCATGTGAATACACACATGTCAGCAGATGGGTGAGGGTGTCATTAACAATTAATGGCACTGCTGTGTATCTTCTCAAGGGCAGCACATTTCTGTGGTGTCAGGAGAGAGATTTTGCATGTATTCCCGACACACACAAATGTGACCACAGGCCAATTTCTCAGTTACATTGGTGGTCAGTTTAAATCTTCTCATTACATTGGGGCTTGGTGTGTAATCCTTTCATTTACACTAGTGGTCAGTGTGAAGGTCCCCATTACATTAGTGGTCAGTGTAAATCCCCATTAAATTAGTCGTCAGTCTAAATCCCCATTAACCTAGTGGGCAGTGTAAAATCCCCATTACATTAGTGGTCAGTGTAAATCCCCATTACATTAGTCGTCAGTCTAAATCCCCATTACCCTAGTGGTCAGTGTAAATCCCCATTACATTAGTGGGCAGTGTAAATCCCCATTACATTAGTCGTCAGTCTAAATCCCCATTACCCTAGTGGTCAGTGTAAATCCCCATTACATTAGTGGGCAGTGTAAATCCCCATTACATTAGTCGTCAGTCTAAATCCCCATTACCCTAGTGGTCAGTGTAAATCCCCATTACATTAGTGGGCAGTGTAAATCCCCATTACATTAGTGGGCAGTGTAAATCCCCATTACATTAGTCGTCAGTCTAAATCCCCATTACCCTAGTGGTCAGTGTAAATCCCCATTACATTAGTGGTCAGTGTAAATCCCCATTACATTAGTCGTCAGTCTAAATCCCCATTACCCTAGTGGTCAGTGTAAATCCCCTTTACATTAGTGGTCAGTGTAAATCCCCATTACATTAGTCGTCAGTCTAAATCCCCATTAACCTAGTGGGCAGTGTAAAATCCCCATTACATTAGTGGTCAGTGTAAATCCCCATTACATTAGTCGTCAGTCTAAATCCCCATTACCCTAGTGGTCAGTGTAAATCCCCATTACATTAGTGGTCAGTGTAAATCCCCATTACATTAGTGGGCAGTGTAAATCCCCATTACATTAGTGGTCAGTGTAAATCCCCATTACATTAGTCATCAGTCTAAATCCCCATTACCCTAGTGGGCAGTGTAAATCCCCATTACATTAGTGGGCAGTGTAAATCCCCATTACATTAGTGGTCAGTGTAAATCCCCTATTACATTAGTGGTCAGTGTAAATCCCCATTACATTAGTGGTCAGTGTAAATCCCCTATTACATTAGTGGTCAGTGTAAATCCCCATTACATTGGTGGGCAGTGTAAATCCCCATTACATTAGTGGGCAGTGTAAATCCCTCCTTACATTGGTGGTTACTGGGAATGCTTCAAATCCCCCCTTACATTGGTGGTCCATGTAGAAGCCCCCTTTAAATTGGTGGTGTGTGTAAATCCCCCTTTATTGGTTGTTGGTGTAAAATCCCCCGTTACATTGGTTGTCAGTGTAAATTCTTCATTACAGTAGTGATCGGTGTACATTTGTCTTTATATTGGTGGTAAGTGCAGAAATGCCCTTACACTGGTGTTCAGTATAAATCCCTCTTTACATTGGTGGTCAGTGTAAATCCCCCCTAACATTGGTGGTCGGTGTAAAAGTGTCACCTTACATTGGTGGTCAGTACAAATCTCCTCCTCACATTGGTGGTCATTGTAAATTCCCCATTAAAATTGGTGGTAGTGTAGAATCCCCCACTATATGCTTGCCAAAGATTTCCAGCTTTGCTCTACACGATTCACAATGTGCCACAGTGTATGGTCTCCTAACTAATCCCCCCCCCACCACCACTGCCACTGATCCCAGCAAACCCCCCCCCCCCAACATCGATATTGATCCCAGAAGTCCTAGGATCCCTAAGAGTTTTCTGTCTGTCTATTGATGGGTCCCCTCACCTCCCCAATCCATGGTGTGCAGGCAGTGAGGAGATGATGTGCTGTAACCTTCAGCAACCAATCAGTGAGCAGTAATGATGTGCACTAACCTCTTGCAACCAATCACTGAGCGGTAAGGATATGCAGTAACCTCAAGCAACCAGTCAGTGAGCAGTAATGATGTGCACTAACCTCTTGCAACCAATCACTGAGCGGTAAGGATATGCAGTAACCTCAAGCAACCAATCAGTGAGCAGTAATGATGTGCACTAACCTCTTGCAACCAATCACTGAGCGGTAAGGATATGCAGTAACCTCAAGCAACCAGTCAGTGAGCAGTAATGATGTGCAGTAACCTCTAGCAACCAATCAGTGAGCAGTATTGATGTACAGTAATCTCTACCTACCAAACAAGCAGAAGTCATGTGCTGTAATCTCTAGCAAATAATCATTGAGCCATAATGTGTGCTGTAACCTCTAGCAACCAGTCAGTGAGCGGTAATGATACACTGTAACCTCTAGCAACCAGGCCAATATGTATTCTGCTAAAAACAATAAGAATATATTGATTGATTTGCGCAAAAGTTATCGCATCTACAAACTATGGGATATTTTTATTCATTTTTATATATATATATATTTTTTTTACTAGTAATGACGCTGATCATGCGATATTTTTGGCGGACATTCTGACATTCTGGCTTTGTGGGGACCAGTGACACTAATACAGTGATCACTAAACATGTGCAATTCGTGTCATTCCAAATTCATTTTTTAACCCGTTTGTCGAATTTTTCCGAATATTCGAAAATTCGTAAATTCAAAAATCCGAAAACCCGAAAATTCTAAAATCTGAAATAACTTAACTATTGATAACTATTAAATCATAGGCATTATCTAAGCTAACATTTGTAATATTATCTTCTGTACCTTTATTACAAAAATCTCAATAAACACATTGAAAAGAAATTATAGGTATTGGAACTTCCTTTCAAATTGGGCTGTTAGTGAACGTAACGAATACAAATTTATCCGAAGTTACGAATTATCCGAAATAACGAATGCCGCAGATAAACGAATAGAACGCAATGAATTAATAATAATAAATAACAATAATAAAAATAAAAACTTTCTATTATAATTATTTATTATTCATTTGTTCCATTCCATTCATTTAGATGCGGCATTCGTTATTTCGGATAATTTGTAACTTCGGATAAATTCGCATTCTTTGTGTTCACTAACAGCCAAATTTGAAAGGAAATTCCAATACCTATAATTTAACAGTTAGTTATTATTAGTTAGTTAGTTATTCTCTCTAATTTTCAGATTTTCTTTGTTAGGCTCCTTTCACACTGAGGCGCTAAAGTGCTAAAAATAGCACCTGCAAAGCGCCCCGAAAGAGCTGCTCAATGCACTCCCCCCGAGGGCTTTCACACTGGAGCGGTGCGCTTGCAGGGCGGTCATAAAAGTCCTACAAGTCGCATTTTTGGAGCGCATTAGGAGCGGGGTATTTACCGCCCCTAAAGCGCCCCCCCCCCTCCCATTGAAAACAATGGGGCAGAGCTGCAAACCCGCCCGCAAAGCGCTGCTGCAGTTTTAACCCTTTTTGGCCGCTAGCGGGGGGTTAAAACCACCCCGCTATCGCCGCTCTAACACAACGGTAAAGCGGCGCTATGTTTAGCGCCGCTGTACCGCCGGCGCCCACGCGCCTCAGTGTGAAAGTAGCCTTATTTTCAGATTTTAGAGTTTTTCGAATTTATGAATTGCGATCATAACGAATGACCAGATAAAAAAAAAAAAACGAATGAAACGAAAATTAACAAATTTTTTAGCAGTGCATATGTCTAGTGATCAATGCTAAAAAAAACGCACTGTCACTGTACTAATGACACAGGCAGGGAAGGGGTTAACCATCAGGGGCGATCAAAGGGTTTACTAAACTGTAGGAGGTGCTTTTTTTTTTTTTTTTAGGGGGTGGGAAGAGATGGAATTTATTCCCTGCCTTGCGGAGACACAGGATCCATACCTGTCATTCTGTCTCTGTACTGGATGATCGGCAGGTGGCGGCGCACATCAAGTCTGTAGTACCCACAGCGAGAGCGAGCTGGCGGCAGCGTGCATGCGCGCCCCCTACCCGCACCGCGAGCTGCTCCGGATCACACACACATATATATATATGGGATCCGGAGCAGCGGTGCCGCCCTGTGGCAGTAAAGCGGCTATAGGACGGCTCATCCAAACAACATTTATAATAAAAAGTAACAAATTTATTGGATATAAAATGCAAAAATGTATTCCAAAGTTTTGTTTGAGAAGCCAAAGTACATCCAGATATGTTACAGAGAGTACAGATCCCACAAACGTTAGACCCTAGAACAGTCCTCTGAAGGAGGGAACAACCCTCGAAACGCGTCGCTTCATGTTCTAGGCTGACAACGCTCTGTCACTGTCTCCCGATTTACTTTTGTGCCGTCACACCCCTTTTTTTTTTTTAATCATTTGGATTTCAGTTCTTTCAATCATGGGAGGCTCAGCATTACATGTGGACGTTACCTATGCAAATTCACCCTGTCTAGGAACGCCCACTCCTCCAGACTGACACCCCACCCATCAAATCGTGGGAGGCTCAGCATTACATGTGGGCGTTACCTATGCAAATTCACCCTGTCTAGGAACGCCCACTCCTCCAGACTGACACCCCACCCATCAAATCGTGGGAGGCTCAGCATTACATGTGGGCGTTACCTATGCAAATTCACCCTGTCTAGGTACACCCACTCCTCCAGACTGACACCCTACACATCAAAGCGTTTGCATAACTCTTCCCACTGCTTTCATCAGGACTGAGGGTTCTTGAGAGGAGTACTGAGGCCGGGGGGGCTGGGATGTTTTCAGGAAGCTCTCTACAGCCTCCCTGCTGGCCCCTCCCACCAGCCATGATCTGCCTACGTTGCATAGAGAAGCGCAGGGACCCGGCGATAATGTCGCTGGGACTAAAATAAGGAATGGAATGAAAATGGAAAGACTTATTTAAAAATGTCATTATCATGTTGGTGGGGGAGGTGGGGAAACCAGGGAAGGCAAAACATAAGCAGATTAAACTTCAGCTCGTATACATTCGTTTTATCCCCCCCTTCCCCCAACGTTGGAGGAGAGAAGACAACACAGACTTTGTTTTCTCTGATTTTGTTGCTTTTCACTTTGTTTCCTTTCACTCTTTGCTGATTTTCACACTTGGCTGTGCATGTAACGCGATGTTGCTGGTTGACTTAGAGATCGCACTCAAGCTACAACAAATCCCCGCTCGCTGCACTTAGATTTATACACTTTAATTTACATTACTGCGACACGGCGGTCTGCCGATGAGTCAAAACATGACCGCCGCAGACGTGCCGTTACTGGCTATATAATTAGGCGCGTTCACTGGTATACTCCGCCGCGCGTCTGCCGATGGGCTGCTTCACACCGGGAAATCCCCCACCCAATGGTCCGCTCACAGTGCTTGAAATGTATCTAAACTCAGGAACAACAATGTAACATATTCCGGTTTACCAGCCCTTTAATGTGGTAGCTGCATTCGTTTTCATTTTTCAGGCTTTTTTTCCCCCTTTTCACATGCTGACACTTCCTGTCCTACAGTGACAACGCTCACTCACTGCACTGATACAGATCAGAAAAAAAAAACAATGTATACAGAGCTAAAATACGAGCAAAATAAACTCTCTATACATTGTTTTGTTTTTTTTTTTGTTTTTTTTCTGTTTTCCGATCTGTATCCAAATTCACATTCACCAAATGCGGTTGCCAGCTCTATTTATATATTATATATTTTTAGAGTATTATTTATACATTTTTATATTATGTTTATTTTATATATTATGAATGTTTATACATACAGTTGTGTGAAAAAGTATTTGCCCCCTTCCTGATTTTTTTTTTTTGCATATTTCTCACACTTAAATGATTCAGATCAAACGAATTTTAATATTACACAAAGATAACCCGAGTTAATCCAAGATGCAGCTCTATTTATATATTATATATTTTTAAAATATTATTTATATATTTTTATATTATGTTTATTTTATATATTATGAAATTTCATACATACAGTTGTGTGAAAAATTATTTGCCCCCCCCCTTCCTGATTTGTTTTTTTGCATATTTCTCACACCTAAATGATTCAGATCATCAAATGAATTTTAATATATCACACAAAGATAACCCGAGTAAATCCAAGATGCAGTTTTTAAATTATTATTTCCATTATTAAGGGAAAAAAGCTGTTCAAACCCGCCTTGGCCCTATGTGAAAAAGTAATTGCCCACCTCCCATGCTGAATCATGAATTTACTATGATTAACCACAATTTTTTGGAAAGCCGAGTTAAATTAATTAAATGATTACTGCCAGACCTGTTGAATCAAGAAATCACATAAATAAAAGCCGTCTGACAAAGTGAAGCACGTGAACCGATCACAAAAAGCCACACATCATGCCGCAATCTAAAAAAATTCAAGAACAGATTGGAAAACAAAGTAATGTCCATGTATCGGTCTAGGAAGAGTTCCATTGCCATTTCTAAGGCTTTGGAACTCCAGTGAACCACGGGGGGAGCCATTATCCACAAATGGAGATAACTTGAAACAGTGGTGAACCTTCCCAGGAGTGGCCGGCCTACAAAAATGACTCCAAGAGCACAACGAGGACCCCTCCAGGAGGTCATAAAAGAACCCAGAACAACATCTAAAGACCTGCAGACCTCACTTCCCTCAGGTAAGATCAGTGTTCATGATTCACCAATAAGAAAGAGACTGGGGGCAAACATGGCGTCCATGGGAGAGTTCCAAGGCCAAAGCCACCGCTGAGCAAAAAGAAAAGAGACCGGGCAAACATGGCGTCCATGGGAGAGTTCCAAGGCCAAAGCCACCACTGACCAAAAAGAAAAGAGACCGGGCAAACATGGCGTCCATGGGAGAGTTCCAAGGCCAAAGCCACCGCTGACCAAAAAGAACACAAAGGCTCATCTCACATTTACTAAAAAACATCTTGATTATCCCCAAGACTTTTAGGCAAATATTCTGTGGACTGATGAGAGAAAAATGTAACTTTTTGGAAGGTGTGCGTCCCGTTACATCTGACATAAAACTAACACAGCATTTAATAACAAGAACATCATCCCAACAGTCAGACACGTTGGTGGTAGGGGGATGGTCTGGGGCAGCTTTGCAGCTTCAGGACCTGGACGACTTACCATAATTGATGGAACTATGAATTCTGAGCTCTACCAGAAAATCCTAAAAGGAGAATGTCCGGCCATCGCTTCCTGACCTCAAGCTCAAGTGCACTTGGGTTATCCAGCAGGACAATGATCCGGAAACATAACAGCAAGTCCAGCTCCAAATGGTTCAAAGAAAGCAAAATGAAGGTTTTGGAGTGGCCTAGTCAAAGCCCGGACTTAAATCCAATTGAAATGCTGTATCCTGACCTTTACACAGGCCGGTAATACTGGAAAACCCTCCAATGTGGCCAATAGGCATGTGCATTTCGTTTCGTTCCGAATCGAAATTCGGACGAATTTTTCATTATTCGGAAATTCGGATGCATCCGAATTTCCGAATGACAAAAGTAAAGAATTTAAACGAATCCGAAAAAAAAACGAACGAATTCGAATCGAATTCGAAAACATATTCGAATCGAATTCGAAAACATATTCGAATCGAATTCGAAAACATGATGCTATTCTTTTATACTTTCTATTCTATCCTAATCTTTTCTATTGGAATTCGATTTCATTCTATACGAATTTCAAATTTCGCAAAATGGTTATATATAGTTTACTTTTTCAAATTCAGTTATTGTTTTTTTCGAATGTGGTAGAAATTTTTCGAATTTGACAGTTTTTTTCGAATGTGGTAGAATTTTTTCGAATTTGATAGTTTTTTCAAATGTAGTAAGAATTTTTTCGAATTTGATAGTTTTTTTCGAATGTGGTAGAAATTTTTCGAATTTGACAGTTTTTTTAGAATGTGGTAGAATTTTTTCGAATTTGATAGTTTTTTTCGAATGTGGTGGAATTTTTTCGAATTTGATAGTTTTTTCCGAATGTGGTAGAATTTTTTCGAATTTGATAGTTTTTTTCGAATGTGGTGGAATTTTTTCGAATTTGACAGTTTTTTTCGAATTTGATAGTTTTTTTCGAATACGGTCGAATTTTTTCGAATGCGGTCGAATTTTTTCGAATTCGAATACGAAACGAAACGAATTCCGAAAACGAATGTAATGAATGCAACGAATTTAACTAAACGAATTAAGTTAAATAACGAATCGAAACGAAACTAAACTAAACGAATTTTTTCATCCTGCACAACGGTGGTGGCCAAATTAAGATAATTCTACAAAGAAGAGTGCGCCAAAATCGCTCCACAGCGATGTGAAAGACTCATGGCCAGTTATCACAAACGCTTGATTGCAGTTGTTGCCGCCAAGGGTGGCACAACTAGCTTTAGGGGGCGAATACTTTTTCACATAAAGCCAGGCAGGTTTGGACAGCTTTTTTGCCTTAAAGTGATTGTAATGTCCTGTACACACGATCGGACATTGATCTGACATTCAGACCACAAAATCCGTCGGATTCCGATGTTGGCCCAAACTTGTCTTGCATACACACGGTCGCACAAAGTTGTCGGAAAATCCGATCGTTCTGAACGCGGTGATGTAAAACACGTACATCGGGACTATAAACGGGGCAGTGGCCAATAGCTTTCGTCTCTTTATTTATTCTGAGCATGCGTGGCACTTTGTGCGTCGGATTTGTGTACACACGATCGGAATTTAACCGATCGGATTTTGTTGTCGGAAAATTTTATATCCTGCTCTCAAACTTTGTGTGTCGGAAATTCCGGCAGAAAAGGTCTGATGGAGCTCACATTTCCAACAACACAATCCGATCACACTTTTTCCGTCGGAAAATCCGACCGTGTGTACAGGGCATAAGGGTTTATTTATTTATTTTTTTTTTAAAACATGCCATACTTTGCTCCACTGTGCACTTCGTTTTGCACAGAGTGGCCCCGATCCTCCTCTTCTGGGGTCCCTTGGTGGCTCTCGTGGCTCCTCCCCACATCAGATAACCCCCTAGGAGAAGCGCTCTCCTGAGTCCAGCATTTGCCTCCATAGACACGAATGCCGGACTCGGCCCCGCCCCTCGGCACCCGCGTCATTGGATTTGATTGACAGCAGCAGTAGCCAATGGCTGCACCGCAATCAATCTATCCAATCAAGAGCCGAGGAAGAGCTCATCTCCGCGGGGTGAAATTCCAGGGCTCAGGAAAGTAAAATGGGGGGGTTAGGGGGCCGGTGACTGCCAGGTGATTTTTCACCTTAATGCATCGGATGTACGAGGGATTACCACCCATTTAATAAATGAAACCATCATTTAAAAACTGCATTTTGTATTTCCTCGGGTTATCTTTGTGTAATAATAACATTTTTTGATGATCTGATGAGTCATTTAACTGTGACAAATATGCAAAAAAATAAAAAATCAGAAAGGGGGCAAATACTTTTTCACACAACTGTATATATATATATATATATATATATATACACTGCACAGTATCTCCCAAAAGTAAGTACACCCCTCAGTGACATTTGTGTAAATCTTTTCTTCTATCTTTTCATGTGACAACACTGAAGAAATGACACTTGTCTACAATGTAAAGTAGTGAGTGTACAGCTTGTATAACAGTGTAAATTTACTGTCCCCTCAAAATAACTCAACACACAGCCATTAATGTCTAAACCGCTGGCAACAAAAGTCAGTACACCCCTAAGTGAAAATCTCCAAATTGGGCCCAAAGTGTCAATATTTTGTGTGGCCACCATTATTTTCCAGCACTGCCTTAACCCTCTTGGACATGGAGGTCACCAGAGCTTCACAGGTTGTCACTGGAGTCCTCTTCCCCTCCTCCATGATGACATCACAGAGCTGGTGGAGGTTAGAGACCTTGCGCTCCTCCACCTTCCGTTTGAGGATGTCCCACAGATGATCAATAGGGTTTAGGTCTGGAGACATGCTTGGCCAGTCCATCACCTTTACCCTCAGCTTCTTTAGCAAGGCAGTGGTGGTCTTGGAGGTGTGTTTGGGGTGGTTATCATGTTGGAATACTGCCCTGCGGTCCAGTCTCTGAAGGGAGGGGATCATGCTCTGCTTCAGTATGTCACAGTACATGTTGGCATTCATGGTTCCCTCAATGATCTGTAGCTCCCCAGTGCCGGCAGCACTCATGCAGCCCCAGACCATGACACTCCCACCACCATGCTTGACTGTAGACAAGACACACTTGTCTTTGTCCTCCTCACCTGGTTGCCCCCACACACGCTTGTCACCATCTGAACCAAATAAGTTTATCTTGGTCTCATCAGACCACAGGACATGGTTCCAGTAATCCATGTTTTTAGTCTGCACTGCATTTGATGCAGTGTGCGGCGTATGGTCTGAGCACTGACAGGCTGACCCCCCACCCCTACAACCTCTGCAGCAATGCTGGCAGCACTCATACGTCTATTTCCCAAAGACAACCTCTGGATATGACGCTGATCACGTGACCTCAACTTCTTTGGTGGACCATGGCGAGGCCTGTTCTGAGTGGAACCTGTCCTGTTATACCGCTGTATGGTCTTGTCCACCGTGCTGCAGATCAGTTTCAGGGTCTTGGCAATCTTCTTATAGCCTAGGCCATCTTTATATAGAGAAACTATTCTTTTTTTCAGATCCTCAGAGAGTTCTTTGCCATGAGGTGCCATGTTGAACTTCCAGTGACCAGTATGAGAGAGTGAGAGCGATAACACCAAATTTAACACACCTGCTCCCCATTCACACCTGAGACCTTGTAACACTAACGAGTCACATGACATCGGGGAGGGAAAATGGCTAATTGGGCCCAATTTGGAGATTTTCTCTTAGGGGTGTACTGACTTTTGTTGCCAGCGGTTTAGACATTAATGGCTGTGTGTTGAGTTATTTTGAGGGGACAGTAAATTTACACTGTTATACAAGCTGTACACTCACTACTTTACATTGTAGACAAGTGTCATTTCTTCAGTGTTGAAGAGGCGAAAAGTTGGGACTTTGAGTGAGACGCGAGTCTCCATCCCTATGCATACAGGAAACAGGAAGGTTGGGACTTTGAGTGAGGTGGGCAAATGAGGCCAGCAGGTCAGTCACCATAAACACAAGCCATTTTATTTGTACATAGTAACATAGTGACATAATGATGGTCCCAATATGGGTTGACTGTCACGTCATATACAGATACACCCTGATTGGTACATTGTAAACATTAATGACAAGCCCCTAAAATGAGTACAGGGCGAATGGTATAAAAGGTGAAACATCCATAAAATGCATAACATCACAAGGTAAATAGGTAAAAAACTTATTCATTTATAGACCCAGTAAAAGGGAAAGTAATTGTTAGATGCATATCGTAAGACCGACGCGTTTCGTGTATCAGAACACTCTTCGGGGGCGATTAAGCACCAATATCTAAAAACAAAAGAAAAAGGACATTACATTGTAGCAAAGTGTCATTTCCTCAGTGTTGTCACATGAAAAGATAGAAGAAAAGATTTACAGAAATGTGAGGGGTGTACTCACTTTTGTGAGATACTGTATATATTGCTATATGTATCTTTTATATATCCTTTGTTTTGTTTGCTAGCCCCGAAGAAGGGGGCGTCTATTCCCCTGAAACGCATTGGCTTTATGTACATGTTGCTAATTTTACTAAAAGGTCCATGAACCTGATTTTAGAAGTCACATTTCTCTGGACACCGGGCATGCCTCCATTTTTATCTACACGATGAAACGACCTTAAGGTCGCACAGAGAAGGCAGCAGCCCAATCCCAGAGAGGGCCCATCGCCACCATCCATCACTGGGCACTACCCACTGGGAAGGCATTCCTTCCTTTATTACCCACACGAATACCCGCCCAGGACCATTGACCAATCCAGTCAGTCCGGCTTAGTCTCTAAACACAAGTCAGGGGTACATACAGTCTATTATATGATCCAGGGACCACAGAAAACGTTAGCCATGTAGATTAAAATTTATAAACTGATGCCCACACTGGAACCCACCAAATCCATAGCTTCTGGGGGGTCCCTGTATGTTATAATATACCACATGTACTCCTGAAGAAGACAAGTGTTCGAAACGTGTTGGGTCGCTCCATATGAATTCTGAGGTATCTGTAATCCATGTAAGTGGTATATTGTATTGCAAGCCATTGGTCTAGGACTACAACAATGTTGTTAGATCAGCCATGATGTCTGGTTTTATCACTTTTGTTTAATACATTTTGTGATTTGAATCAGTTTTTTTGATACATATGTAACCACATTTGAGGATGTAGCAATCCTTTTATATACTATATGAGTTACTTTGACATTTTGTGGCTGATATTTTAATCACTTAGCGATTAAAAAAACAAAACCTGCGTCATCTGCGTCCCATCGGCGTGCACTTGGCCTTTTAAGAATAATAGAATGCTGACAGCGCTTTCGGCATGCTTGTTATTATCCTTCGACCCGCCGGATCCTCCAAATATTTCTCCATTCTGTGATTTGGCAGGGAAGGGCAGAGGAGTTGCCATCGCACTGATGTATGAACATGACTTGCAGCTGACCTTGGACGTTCCTCGGTCTTCTCTCTCCAATCATTCTGGCCGTGATTTAGATGGAACGGCTGCATACTGTTAATATAATACATTCCACCGCTCTCTGCTCCTTACTTCTTCTCGACGTGGAATCCTAAGAAAAACTCTTTTGTCTTTTAGGGTGGAGTGACGCAGGACTTGAGATGCCTTCACCACGTCATAGGTGACCTCAGAGGGAGATTCATATGAAGTGGAGGCCCTGCATCTCTGGGCTGCAGATTCCATATATTCCTACAGAGTGTCCACTAGGGGGGCTTTGACTCCTGAGGTCATAGAGCAGCATTTCTCAACCTTTCTTTAGGCAGTCTGCAAAATCTAGAGACCCCCCCCCCCCTGTATTATTTATCATTGGGAAACATGAGCATGGGAAGATGAAAAGTACCTTCACAGCAGAGTCCCTACTTTATGTCCGAGGTCCCCATTAAATTAAAGCTCCCCTACACATCAAAGGCCCCCATCACCAAAGAGCCCCCAAATGATAGAGGCAGAGCCCCCCCCCTGTATTATTTATCATTGGGAAACCTGAGCCTGGGAAGATGAAAGTACAAAGCTCCCCAACTGTCCCCTATATATGAGAGCCCCCCCCCCATCACATTAGAGTAAACCTATGATAGAGTCCTTCATGACCACAAAGTCCTCCCATCCATCTCTGATCCGGGGCACAATGGGTCTTGGGTTTCTGCACCCCGGGGGTGGGGGGGAATCCCAATTGCCCCCTGGTTGAGGAACACTGTGATACACAAAGGCATTACTAGGAACCAATCAGACTGGGAGCAGGAGGGGCATTACTAGGAACCAATCAGACTTCAATGCATGCACATGCAGGGCTTCCATCAGGGGGAGACAGCCCATACACATGTAGGGTCCGCTCCCCAAAACCAATGCGTTAACTTGCTGTATAGTAACAGCCATGGCTTTTTTTCTGGTGGAACGTGCCAGAACGGTGTTCTGGCACCTCCACTAGAGACAATGAGGGAGAAGCACTCTCTATATACTATTGCTTTAGAAGGGCGGCCGTGGAGTGAGCCGATGCAGCTCACTTAGTTCTGGCTGCAGCCTGAGAGAGGGAAAGGTGGAGTGATATCATCTGCACTCCGCCTCTCCTTGCAGACCAGATGCTGGTTTGGGCGCCAGTCACAGCTTAGCCGTGTGGTAGAGCTGCGCTGCATGCCTGACTGACTGCCCACTGTGAACTGGAGGCAAGTTGTTAATATTTACATTGTTGGTAAAGTGACAATGTTGCTGGATGTGGGCTTTTGCTGTGGCTGTCTCTGTTGGATTGGGCTGTCCCTTTGCTGAATATATGGGGATGTCTCTTTGCTGGATTGGGATGTCTCTTTGCTATATGGAGATATCTCTGCTGGGTTAAGCTGTGTCTTTGCTAGATTGGGATGTCTCTGCTGGATTGGCTGTCTATTTGCTGGATTGGGATGTGTCTTCGCTAAATATATGGGATGTCTCTTTGCTGGATTTGACTGTCTCTTTGCTATATAGGGATGTCTCTTTGCTGAATATAAGTGGGATGTCTCTTTGCAGGCTTGGGATGTCGCTTTGTTGGGTTGGGATTTGTCTTTGTTGGGTTGGGATGTCTCTTTGCTGAATATATGGGGATATCTCTGCTGGGTTGAGCCTCTTTGCTGGATTTGACTGTCTCTTTGCTATATAGGGATGTTTCTTTGCTGAATATACAGGGGATGTCTCTTTGCTGGCTTGGGATGTCTCTTTGTTGGGTTGGTATGCCTCTTTGCTGAATATATGGGGATGTCTCTGCTAGATTGGGCTGTCTCTTTGCTCAATATATGGGTATGTCTCTGCTAGATTGGGCTGTCTCTTTGCTCAATATAAATGGGATGTCTCTTTGCAGGCTTGGGATATCACTTTGTTGGGTTGGTATGTCTCTTTGCTCAATATATGGGTGATGTCTCTTTTCTGAATATATGGGGATGTCTCTTTGCTAAATATATGGGGCTGTTGGATTCGGTGGGATGGCCAGTGGGCGGGCCCTGGGGAATATTGGTGGTCAGGCCCGGGGGGGTGGCCCAGGCCTAAAGCTGTGTAATTTCTGATGGTTGCCCCAAGCTGACAGAGATCATGTTGATAGGAGGAGAGGGCAGAGATGATGGCTGCCTGGGGGTGGATATCTGCCCCTTCTCACACAGTTGGTATTGGCCACGAGAATTGTCCAATTCTGACAGTTCCACACATGCAGCACTTTCAGTCCCTTGGAGGCCAGTCAGACCTCGGCAACCCGGTGCATTTCATTAATGCACACATGTCAATGCGTTTTGTTTTTTTTGCCTATTAGCATGCATTGCTTTAGGGCACCCGGGAAATGCACCGAAACGTCTCAAAAAAAGGGTGTGTACTATTGTTGGCAATGCGGCACACCACAATGCATGATGGTCCATGATGGTTTGCTGCTGCGGGGCACATGTGTAGAAGATGCCACCAAAACACACTAATCTCAGCATGCGTTACCACAACATTCCCCAGCGGACAAACGTGTCTTGGACGATCGATGGAAGAAGTTTGGGGCAAACAAACCAGAAAACCTCTCCCTGTTGATGATAATAATTATCCCTGATTGGCTGTGATACTGTTACCGCCCCCGAGGAACACAGAAAAGGACAAGTGTGAAATCCAGAGCATTGCTTGTTGTAACTGGGACATTTGTTGCTGCTGTCATGTTTCAGGCACCAGGAGAGGTAAGAAAGGATGGGTAGCCCAGGGACAATCAGGCTAGAGGTAAAAGGGCTAGATAATGTTGGGCGTCCTTCAGCCAGGAAATAACTTGCTGCAGCTTCTAATGCACATGGTGAGAAGCTTACAGTGTGCAGTGAAATCAGAAGAAGCCGTTTCAGTCCAGGAGGAGGAGCCTGGAGGGGGCGCCGGAGGGAGGATTTACCTACACTTGGCACTAGGGGGAGCCTATCGGAATTGGGTAGAATGGCCCTTTAAATCTATTCACAGACTGCGGGGAATATTAATCCAAAGTTTTTTGGAATCCGCTAATTGAAAGTGAAGAGACGGAAACGCGGGGGCGGCTATTGGAAGACGGCGTCCAGCAGAGGAGCTCAGATCCCCCCTCTCCCCCCCCCCCACCCATGGCCATTCATTTCTATAACATTCCTATTTCCTCCTCTGCGCGGCGTGTAGGATCCGAAATGACTTCCTTTTTAAAAGAAGCGTCGATCTTACTGAAAAATAATCATAGAAACGCCCCGCCGGAAACGGTGGAAAAGTGATAACTCGGTGGGCGGGATTGGCAGGCCGCGGCGGCCAGTTATAGTGATCCTGAAAACATAAAATACGCCCCCCCCCGTTCTATCGCTGTGATAAGGCCTTATGCACACAGGACCTTAAAATATTCCACTTTTAAGGGTGTTTGGCGTTTTTTTTTTTTTGCTTCTAAACGCCCCTCCACGTTAGCCTTTAGGCGTTTACAGGGGTTTAACAGCTTGCCCTCCGGAAGATTTATCCCCCCCCCCTTCATGGCCAGGCCATTTGTTGTGATACGGCACTGCGTTACTTTAACTGACATTTGCGCGGTCGTGCGATGATGTACCCAAATAACATTGATGTCCTTTTTTTCCCACAAATAGAGCTTTATTTTGGTGGTATTTGAATCACCTCTGCGGTTTTTATTTTTTGCGCTATAAACAAAAATGAGCGACAATTTTGAAAAAAAAACAAAAAAAACCCAAAAAACAATACTTTTTACTTTCTGCTAGAAAACATCCAATTAAAAATAAGTAAAAAAATAGAATTTCTTCATCAGTTTAGGCCAATATGAAACAGTCAGGTCCATAAATATTGGGACATGGACACAATTCTAATCTTTTTGGCTCTATACACCACAATGGATTTGAAATGAAATGAACAAGATGTGCTTTAACTGCAGACTTTCAGCTTTAATTTGAGGGATTTACATCCAAATCAGGTGAACGGTGTAGGAATTACAACAGTTTGTATATGTGCCTCCCACTTTAAGGGACCAAAAGTAATGGGACAAAAGGCTGCTCAGCTGTTCCATGGCCAGCTGTGTTATTCCCTCATTATCCCATTTACAAGGAGCAGATAAAAGGTCCAGAGTTAATTTCAAGTGTGCTATTTGGAATCTGTTGCTGTCAACTCTCAATATGAGATCCAAAGAGCTGTCACTATCAGTGAAGCAAGCCATCATTAGGCTGAAAAAAACAAACCCATCAGAGAGATAGCAAAAACATTAGGTGTGGCCAAATCAACTGTTTGGAACCTCCTTAAAAAGAAAGAACGCACCGGTGAGCTCAGCAACACCAAAAGACTGGGAAACATCTAGGGGCGATCGAAGGGTTAAATGTGTGCCTAGCCAGTGTTTATGTGTACTGTGTGAGGGGCTTTTACTAAGGCAAGTGTTGGATTTTATTCCCTGCTTTGCGGGGAAAGAAAATCCATTCCTTTTCCTCTGACAGGACAGGGCTCTGTGCTGTGTGTCTTCCTCGACGATCAGCGGAGGCCGGCGGTCATCTATTGGCCAGCACCCGCTGATCGCTGATAGCCTCTGATTGCCTATCACAGTGATCAGTCACTGTGAAGCCCGCCCCCTGTGTTTCTCTCTCTGTAAATGGAAAAGAAAGATACATTGTATCTCTCTATCTTCTTCCACAGAAAGAGAAACAGCTGTGTGTAAAAAATAAATATAATAATAATAATTAAAAAAAAAAATAAAGAAAAAATAGCTAGATCGAGGTTTGATCTTGGTCAGTGATAGGGTTCGTGCAGGGGCGGATCCAGGGGGAGGGGCAACGGGGCAATTGTCACCCCCGAGAAATCTGTTGCAGGCCGGGCGGGTGAGCTCTTCGGGCGGCTCCACCGTGGGCGGATAAGAGAGCGGGCGGATAAGAGAGCGGGCGGATAAGAGAGCGGGCGGCTCCGCGGGAGTGCCGGGCAGCTCCGTTTGAGGGCGGGCAGGCAGGCGGGAGAGAGAGCGGATTGGTCGGGCTGCCGGGTGGCTCCGTGTGTGGATGGGCGGGTGAGACTGAGCAAGCTAGGTGTGTGTGTGGGGGTGGCTGGCCAATCAGCGAGCCGACGGGCAGGGGAGCAGAGAGATGACATCATCTCTCACTGCCCCCACATC
This sequence comes from Aquarana catesbeiana, assembly GCF_042186555.1. Taxonomy (NCBI): domain Eukaryota; kingdom Metazoa; phylum Chordata; class Amphibia; order Anura; family Ranidae; genus Aquarana; species Aquarana catesbeiana. The sequence goes on from NC_133336.1 coordinate 2,724,399, forward strand.
TCTGCATTAACTTCCGCCCTCACTGTGCAGGTAGCATGGGCAGCAGGGAGATTACATTATCTCTCTGCTGCCTGTCTCTGGGACAAGGAAACAAGAGACAAGCAAAACACCACCTTACCTGGCACGTGACAATCTGCAATGTGTGGCATATGACGTGGCAAGTGACAATCTGCATCTAGTAGCAGATGACGTGGCAAGTGACAATCCGTAATGTGTGGCATATGACGTGGCAAGTGACAATCCGCATCTAGTGGCAGCTGATGTAGCAAGTGACAATCCGCAATGTGTGGCAGGTGTTAATCTGCATCTGGTGGCAGGCAAGTGACAATCCACAAAATGTGGCAGGCGACGGTGGCAAGTGACACGCTCGGGGTTCCCACTGATTCTGCATTATGGTGAGTTGAATGATTTCATTTTATATTACAATGTAATAATAGAAAAAATGTGCTTCAATCATCCTGACACCATAACAACCATGGTGCCGGGATGATTAAAGCACTAACAACAGCCATTTCCCCGATAAATTGTCCGCAAAAAAAAAACGTATTTTCTGGCAGTGCCCCTCCCAAGACTAGGCTCTGGATCCGCCCCTGGGTTAGTGTTTGGGTCAAGTAAGGGTCAAAGGTTAAAGGTCACGGTAAGTATATTTTTAAGTTAGTATCAGTGTCGGCGTGTTTTTAGGTAGGATAAAAAAACAAAAGCAAAATGCACAATAATGTTTCTGGGTGCAAATAACACCTAACATACACATGTGAGGAATCACTGCGATCGTCCCGAGCGGGAGAATTTATTTTGGGATGTTCTTTGGTGGTATTAACAAGAAATATACAGCCACATTAAAAAAAAATAATTTTTTATTTTTACTATTTTAAAACAATTTTCCTATAATTAAAAAAAATAAAAAAAATAAAAAAAATCAGGAGATACCCATTACCATTTGCCACTAAATGATAGCCCAATTTGACATGAAAAAAAAAAACACAGTATAATCCATCTGGATATACAAAGTAGTTGTGATGATTTGTACAATTTTACTAATACGGGTCAAAGTTGCAAAATTAGGCATTAACACTTGTTTTACTCTTAGGCGGAAATAAGCAAAATATGGAGGCCGCTTCTGCTGAAGATGCTGGTTCCCTGGCTGTCTTGTTGATCCGATGGCTCCGCAAGAGCTTTCTATGTCATGGAGGAGGAAGTATATCCTGAGAATCGGTCATCAATAATCAATATCCGATGATGTAAAAAAATTGATTAAAAATAAATAAAGATACAAAACATTTCTCTTTTCCTGTCCATAGCTGAGCGGCCGGGTTCCTCACCCTGAGAACTATGTGAAGAATTGTAAGCGCTCGGAATCTGACATCCGATCGTCGGAGGAGCAGCCATGTCCTGAGTGCTGGGAAAGCCATCAGGTGTGGAGAAGGAACGGAGATAATTCGGGATAATCGCCCCCAATTCTCCACTCCGGCTCACGGAGGAACAGTGCCGGGTTTGTATCTGACCAAACAATCGGATTTCGCTTTCTGAAAAAGATATCTTCAGCAGATAACGCCGACTGCCATCTAGAAGAGGGATTGAAAATACTTGATTTAAAGGAAAACCCCACTTTTATTACAATATTATGGATCAACTCCGGCTTTGGGGTCCATTCACATCAAATGCATTTGGGCAGCTATTCCAGCGCAGTCCCACCGCATGACAAGGCAAAAGGCCTCGTCTCCTTATGTGCCCACCTTCACTGGTAAATTCACACCCCTGCGCTGCGGTGGTATACAGGCAATGTGCGCGGGAATAAATGACTCTATGCAGTGTTATTTTTCAGCGCAGAACAGTGCGAGGTAATCCACCGCCTCGCTCTGTGCGGTGAGCCATGATTAAACTTTATGACATGTCTTAATAGTCGCAAATTAAATCTGCACCATGTGAAAAATTAAAACACCCTATATATCAATGTAATCTCTAGCTTCATTTACTAAAAGCATATAGTGCTCCCAAAATTATAAGAAATTTTTTTTATTCTTATATTTTTTTCTTAATTTTTTTTTCCAGATTTATTATTTTTTTAAACATTTCTTATAATTTTTTTTTCTTAGATTTTTTTCTTATACTTTTTTCTTAGATTTTTTTCTTATTTTTTATATTTTTTTCAATTTTTTTTCTTATAAATTTTTTCTTATAATTTTTTCTTATAATTTATTCTTAGATTTTTTTTTCTTAGATTTATTCTTAGAACTTTTTTTCTTACAATTTTTTCTTATACTTTTTTCTTAGAAATTTTTTCTTATATATTTTTTTATAATTTTTATATTAAATATACTCTTTTTCATAATTTTTTCTCGTAATTTTTTTCTTAGAATTTATTCTTAGATTTTTGTTTTAGATTTATTCTTATAATTTTTTCTTATAATTTATTCTTAGATTTTTTTTCTTCGATTTATTCTTAGAACTTTTTTCTTACAATTTTTTTCTTAGTTTTTTTCCTATACTTTTTTCTTATAACTTTTTTCTTATATATTTTTTATAATTTTTTAAAATAATCTCTTCTTGTCATTTTTTTTTTAGATTTTTTTCTTATAATTTTTTCTTAGATTTTATTCCCTAACCCTTGTGTTTTTACTGCAATACTCACCTGCCCCCCCCCCCCCCCCCAACACTGTCACTCCAGTAGCTTCGGCTCCACTTCCAGGTTGTCGGCCTGGAAGTCAGTAGTCAGGCTGTCATGGCTCCACCCCTTATATTCCAGAGGAGGTGTGGCCATTAGCCAGCATTGTAGACTTTGCAGCGCCACACTCCGACCACAGGAGGCCGCTGGATCAAGAAACCTATAAATATTACATAATGTACCTGGAGGATATTTTTTATATCTCATCTAACCCCGCCCCAATATCCCCTGCGCCCTCTGCCAGTCAATAAAAACAAGATCCCTGCTGGGTTCTGTGCTCCGGTACTTGGAGGTCACTAGCGGGAGGCGGGGTGTTTGTTTTTTAATACAACCCTAACATCATGTATTTTTTAATTACCTCTCCCAGAGGTCCCAGTACTCCCTCAGACAATGCCATATTTGTTCAGGCATCTTCCAGGGTCACCATCTACTTTCTGGACTGAGGTGCCACCTCACCATCATTGAAATTATGGTGCCTGTGCAGTTCCTGGCTTTGTTAATCCCTCTGTGAATTGCTACAAAGTTACAATGTTAAAGTCTGATTATTGGGGGAGGGAGACTGAGCAAATGCTTCCTCCTGCCTGCAGCAGAATGATGACATCATCTCAGCCTAGGCAAAGCCACTCCACCGGAGCTCAAGGGTGGCCTTTTAATGGTAGAAGGTACAATTGTTGAAGAATGATCCTGTTGCTGTAGTTTTCTGAATGAATCCACTTCAATCATCGGGACTCTGCAAATGAAATGGTAAGTAGCCTGAAGGACCATTCACCAGTCAGGACAGATCACGTGACCCAGCCTAGTGTAGGGTATAGTGGTTGGTTGGTATTGAAGCGCCCCTTTAAGTTAGAAGGTCCCACTCCCAGCCATTGGAGTGGCGCTTGGAATTCTTTGGAATTGAACTTTCTGACACAAGACAAACTTCCCTCCTCTGCTCTGTGAGGTCCAGCTGCAGATATCTGCTGGAGAAGAGGCGGATGACGGTCCTCGGGTCTACAAGGAGGTTCTCGGCTTACCAAAGGCCCGGGGAAGAATGGAGAGAGCCATCTGATATATTGATGTTAGCCTCTACCGCCTCGCTATTTATAGAGCGCATATACTGTCGCCGACTAATATAGAGCTGCGAAAGGCCGACTGAAGGACTTGAGATAAATAGTCAGATGGGAATTACACGTTAATCCCTTTCCCATGCAGCCGCTACTGTGCCGAATATTTATCACACTTCCGTGCCGTGTCTTTAACCTCCTCGCTGCTTAGAAATTAAAAGGATTGCTTGATAGACAATAAAGAGTACACTCAGGTCAATTATGGGTGGAAAGGGGCTTAATGGGTTGTTCAAAGGTGTATTAGGTATATTTTATATGGGTATAAGTATGTAAAACCCCCACCACATGACTGAGTTTAGGTGTTTGCAATGAAGAATGCCGTTAATACTACATCATACAAAGACATTGTGGACAATTGTGCTCTTCAAGCTTTGTGGTAACGGTTTGGAGAAGACCCTTTTCTGTTCCAGCATGACTGTGCCCCTGTATACAAAGCCAGCTCCATAAAGACACGCGTCGACCAGTCTGGACCAGCTCCATAAAGACATGCGCTGACCAATGCGGTCCAGCTCCATAAAGACATGGTTTGACCAGTTTGGACCAGCTCCATAAAGACATGGGTTGACCAGCTTGGACCAGCTCCGTAAAGACATGGGTTGACCAGCTTAGGCCAGCTCCATAAAGACATAGTTTGACCAGTTTGGACCAGCTCCATAAAGACATGGGTTGACCAGTGTGGACCAGCTTCATATAGACATGGTTTGACCAGTGTGATGTTGAGGAACTCGAGTGTCCTGCACAGAGCCCTGACCTCAACCCTACTGAACACCTTTGGGATGAAACGCTGATTATAAGCCGGGTTTTCTTATCCAACATCAGTACCTGACCGCACAAATTGGCACAAAATGCTCACAGACCCTCTAAAATCTTGTGGAATGCCTTTCCAGAGGAATGGAGGATGGTATAGGCACAAAAGGGGGCAAATTCATATTAATGGTCTTGAGGGGGGCAACACCATATTAATGGCAATGGTCTTGGAATAGGTTGTTCAACAAGCTCATATAGGCATGATGGGTGGAGGAACTCAAGTGTCCTGCACAGAGCCTGACCTTAACCCTTCTGAACACCTATGGAATGAATTGGAACACTGATTGTGAGCTAGGTCTTCTCAACCAACATCAATACCTGACCTCACAAATGGGTACAAATTCCCCAGACACACTTCAAAACCAGAAGGGTGGAAGATGGTATAGCTGCAGGGCAACAGACATTTCAGAACACCAATATATTAGTACACAGACTGTGGTTCCCATGACCAACAGATCCAGCACTACACCATAGTTTTGAAATAGGACATCCAACTAGCTTATATAGGTGTGTTGGTTAGAGGAACTGGAGTGTCCTTCACAAAGCTCTGACCTTAACCATACTGCACACGTTTGGGAGGAATTGGAACCATGATTTTGAGCCAGGTATTCTCAACCAACATCAGTACCTGACCTCACAAGTGGATACAAATTCCCAGACACACCTTAAAACCTTTTGGAAATTCTTCCCAGAAGAGTGGAGGGTGGTATAGCTGCTGGGCAACAGACATTTCACAACACCGATGTATTAGTACACAGATTGTGGTTCCTATGACCAACAGATCCAACACTACGCTAAGTCATGAAAAAGGAGCAGACCCGATTCCCTGTTGGCCATGATTTAGGTCATACACTAATAAAGAGATCATTGTTCTCCAACTGGCTGGAGTTTCCATGACCATGTATAGCGTTCCACGCCTGCCAGCACAATCTTAACCCAACTGAACACCTTGATAAATTGGAAAGCCAATTACAAGCCAGGTCTGCTCATCCAACATCAAGACATCCAAGACACGGTGTGACCAGTTTGGTGTGGAGGAACTTGGGACCAACATATGAGCCAGGGCTCATCCAACATCAGCACCTGACCTCACAAATGGGCAAAAATTCCCCCCCAAGACACACTCTAAATTCTTGTTCGGAAACATTCAAAGAAGAGTAAAGCCACAAATAGGGCAACTGCATAATGGCCATGAGTCAGGAATGAGATGTCCAACAAGCTCATATAGGTATGATGGTCAGTTGTCCCCAAAGGTTTTGTTCATATGGTGTAGATGGGTATGAGGTCAGCCTAAAGGGTACGCTGTGGTCAAAAGGGGAAACTAAAATGCATGTCATAGAAACATAGAAGAATGATGGCAGAAAAAAGACCAAGTGGTCCATTGAGTATGCCCCATTTCTTTTTTCATTTATATATTTTTTTGGTCTGAGTATAGATCTATGTCCATCCGAGGCATGTCTTAATCTACTTACTGTTTGATTGTCTCTCTACCTCTGCTGGAAGTCTATTCCAAGCATCAACTACCCTCTTAGTAAAAAATTACTTTGTAAGATTAAGTTTGAATTTTTCTCTTGATAGTTTGAGGTCATCTCTCCGCGTTCTTGATCTCAGATTCATATTGAAGATACTGTCCTCCTGAACCTTATGCATCCTCTTCAAAGGTTTCAGTCATGCCTCCCCTTTCCCTTCTTTCCTCCAGACCACACATGCCAAGCACAGGGCCTGCGGGCCGAATCTGGCTGTTTCATGGGGCCCTCGCAGCTCTCCTGCTGCTGCGGCACCTCCTCATCTCTGCTCCTGCCTTGTCTCAGCAGTGGGCAGAAGAGAGGAGGACAGAACTCCTGCTACAGATCCCGCACCTCTCTGTGTAGCTGAAGCACTCCATTGTCTCTGCCTCCCCTGGACTCTTCATTCAGCAGACTCTGGGAGCTAACTCCAGACATCCTCTGGTCCTCCTCCAGACCCTGCACTTTCTGATTTCCAGCTCTGCCCCCTTCTTCTTCCCAGCAAGGGAGGTAAGGTAAGACGGGTGCTCTGGTGATGTAAGGGTCGGTGGGGGACTGTTGACTTCTAAGGTGGGGGGTGTCTCATGACATCTGATGTAGAGGGGGATGTGGACATCTGTCTTACAGAGACAATTGGCCCTTCAAGGGCCACCATAATGCTGATGCGGCCCGCGATGAAATTGAGTTTGACACCCCGTCTCTAGACTGTACAGATTACGTTCCTGAAGTCTCCCCTGATGTGTTTTATCCCTTAGAACTTTTACCATTTTTGCTACCCGTCTCTGGACTCGTTTTATCTTATTCATATCTGTTTTGCAAGTGAGGTCTCCAGAAATGAGTGACGTAACGCGTAAGGGGCGGAGCTGGTGACGCAAGACGTCTTATGTGACTGTAGGACTGAAGGGAACACAGAGTTACTCTGTTCCCAGTTATTTCTATTTATGTAAAAAAAAGGATCACTGTATCTATGGAGGAGCAGCGTTGTCACCCCAGGGCAGGACTACAGAACCCCTCCTTCCCTATGTTATAGAAATAAAAAAAAAGGGGGTGTTCTATAGTTCTTTTCTTCAGGTGACAACGCTTCTCCTCCGCAGATATAGCAAAATAATTGGGTCTTGTCACCCTAGGACAGGACTACAGAACACCTCCCCCCTCCTATTTTCCATAAGATAGAGAAAGAGGTGTTCTGTAGTATTGTCTTCGGGTGACAACATTGCCCCTCCATAGATACAGCAAATTAAGTGGGTGTTGTGACCCTAGTACAGGACTACAGAACACCTCCCCTCCACCTATTTTTCAAAACATAGGGAAAGAGATGTACTGTAGTCCTGTCCTCGGGTGACAATGTTGCTCCTCCACAGATACAGCCAGGGCCGCTGATATAAGGGTACCACCGGTCCTCCTGTAGGGGGCACAGGCCCCATCAGTTTATCAGGGGGGGCCTGGCAGCAGTAGGAATTGGATCATGGACAAGAGGGGAGGACCAGTGCGGCAGGGAGAGGGGAAATATAGGAACCAATCCCCCGTATGGCTCTCCCTGCAGCAACTGAAAGCCGGCTTCATCTCCTCTCCCTCCCACCAACTTTCAACTGCTGCAGGGGGGAACTACAGGGGATCTGTTCTAGTAAATGACCCCCCGCTGCACCGATCACCCCTCCTGTAGACAATCTCCACCCAATTTCTGCTGGCCCCCCCCTGTGTGCCCCTCTAGCAGTGCTGACGGCTTCATCTCCTCTCCCTCCCACCAGGTTTCAGCTGCTGCAGGGAGGAACTACAGGGGATCTGTTCTAGCAAATGACCCCCCCTCCAGCAGCACCAATCACCCCCCCTGTAGACAATCTCCATCCCACTACTGCTGGCCCCCTCTCGTGTGCCCCTCCAGCAATGCTGATGGCTTTATCCCCTCTCCTGCCCACCAGCTTTCAGCTGCTGCAGGGGGGATCTGTTCTAGTAAATGACCCCCCGCTGCACCGATCACCCCTCCTGTAGACAATCTCCACCCCCTTTCTGCTGCCCCCCCCCCCCCTGTGTGCCCCTCCAGCATTGCTGACGGCTTAATCTCCTCTACCTCTCACCAGCTTTTAGCTGCTGCAGGGGGGAACTACAGGGGATCTGTGCTAGTAAATGACCCCCCCCAGCAGCACCAATCACCCCTCCTGTAGACAATCTCCATCCCCCTTCTGCTGCGGCCCCCCCCCCCGTGTGCCTCATCAACAGTGCTGACAGCTTCATCTCCTCTCCCTCCCACCAGCTTTTAGCTGCTGCAGGGGGGACCTACTGGGGATCTGTTCTAGTAAATGACCCCCCGCAGCACCAATCACCCCTCCTGTACTCTGTAGACAATCATCATCCCCCTGCTGCTGCCCCCCCCCCGTGTCCCCCTCCAACAATGCTGATGGCTTCATTTCCTCTCCCTCCCACCAACTTTCAGCTGCTGCAGGGGGAACTACATGGGATCTGCTCTAGTAGATTACCCCCCCGCAGCACCAATCACCCCTCCTGTAGACAATCACCACCCCCTGCTGCTGCCCCCCCTTGTGTGCCCCTCCAACAGTGCTGATGGCTTTCTCCCCTCTCCCTCCCACCAGCTTTCAGCTGCTGCAGGGGAGAACTACAGGGGATCTGTTCTAGTAAATGACCCCCCCTGCAGCACCAATCACCCCTCCTGTACTCTGTAGACAATCTTCACCCCCCTGCTGCTGCCCCCCCTCCTGTTGTGTCCCCCTCCAACAATGCTGACGGCTTCATTTCCTCTCCCTCCCACCAACTTTCAGCTGCTGCAGGGGGAACTACATGGGATCTGTTCTAGTAAATTACCCCCCGCAGCACCAATCACCCCTCCTGTAGACAATCACCATCCCCCTGCTGCTGCCCCCCCTTGTGTGCCCCTCCAACAGTGCTGATGGCTTTCTCCCCTCTCCCTCTCACCAGCTTTCAGCTGCTGCAGGGGAGAACTACAAGGGGATCTGTTCTAGTAAATGACCCCCCCTTCTTGGGTCTTGTCAATGGACAAGCAGAATCAGAGGAAGACCGATCTGCAGCACTCTACATTCACATACAGGTTCTCTTTAAAGCGGATATGGCTTCTGATGAGGGAATTTTTGGCGACAGATTCCAAAAGCTTTTTTTTTTTTTAATAGGTTTACAATTCTTGGTTTTAGACGGACAGGGAATATATTTATTTTTAGCCTTTTCAAAGATAAAGTTTAAAAAGCTGCGTCCAGCTCGGCGCTCAGCCCGTGGGTGGGATGAGGAGGGTGAATCCGCAGGACGGGGGAGATGGAATTTTCCTCGGGGGGGTTATTTGGTTGTTGCAGCTTCTTAGAAATACCAATCCGGGGAAAACACAAATAAACACAGCTGGCCGCGGCCCCAAAGACCATCCATTCAAATAATAATTCCTGATGTACTGTATAATGCAAATGTCAAGGTGATAATTACCAGCGATGAGTGCGCCGCACGTGGCGTGCATCACGGGCCGCCGAGGGAGGATCGCTGCCAACAAAGACGCCGCAAAACGCGTCAGACTGTCCCAGGATATGTTTGGGGCATTCAGATATCTTTACCCAATGTGAAGGAAACCCCTCTGTGATCGTTGTCACCAGATCCAGTATATAACCATTGGAAGATGTCCCCTCTATTACTATTTAATAATATAATATAATATAATATAATATAATATAATATAATATAATATAATATATGAAAGCTATACAACATAATAAAATAAAAAAAGGATAATATATTATTAAAAAATGAAAAATACACAATACAATTCTATAATATAAAAATATATAAAATATATACAACGTGATAATATTTATTGATATTATAATATAAAATAAAAAATATAATATAATATGATTATATATTATAATATTGTTTATATTTATATATATATATATATATATATATATATATATATATATATATATATATATATATATATATATATATATATAATTTTTATTTATTTTTTTTGTATAGAAAACAATATATTGTATATATTTCATTTAATGATTAATTATAATATCATATACTTATACATTATTACCTTGTACAACTTTTACATACTACATATGTTTTTATTACATTTTAGTACAATTATATATTACTAATAAATATTATTTTGTTGTATATAATTTATATACATTTTTATATTATTATTATTATACAGGATTTATATGGCGCCAACAGTTTGCGCAGCGCTTTACAACATGAGGGCAGACATTACACTTACTATACAAATCAATACAGGAGGGATCAGAGGGCCCTGTTCGTTAGAGCTTACAATCTAGAATATATAACAATATATTGTTATACTGTATATAGCAATATTATATTTTATATATTACATATTATATTTTGTATATTACATTTTAGTACAATTATATATTACTAATAAATATTATTTTGTTATATATATATATATTTAAAATACCTACAACAAAATATTAATTATAATATATAAAATGTATACAACAGAATATATATAATTATATTTTATATATAAAAATTAGACTATACTAAATATATAAATATATACAAAGTAATAATATAAAATATAAAAAATATATTTATATATATATATATATATATATATATATATATATATATATAAAATATATATATTTTGCTTTATGCACTGGTCCAAATCATTTGGTGGAGGGGGGGGGGGGGATTATGGTGTGGGGGGTTGTTTTTCAGGGGTTGGGCTTGGCCCCCTTAGTTCCAGTGAAGGGAACTCTTAAGGCGTCAGCATACCAAGACATTTTGGACAATTTCATGCTCCCAACTTTGTGGGAACAGTTTGGGGACGGCCCCTTCCTGTTCCAACATGACTGCCCACCAGTGCACAAAGCAAGGGTGGAGGAACTTGACTTGCCTGCACAGAGTCCTGACCTCAACCTGATAGAACACCTTTGGGAAGAGTTAGAGCGGAGACTGCGAGCCAGGCCTTCTCATCCAACATCAGTGCCTGACCTCATGAATGCTCTTCTGGAAGAATGGTCAAACATTCCCATAGACACCCTCCTAAACCTTGTGGAGAGTTGAGAAGAGTTGAAGCTGTTATAGCTGCAAAGGGCGGAGCCAACTCAATATTGAACCCTACAGACTAAAGCTCCTTTCACACGGGCTGTCTGATCAGGTCAGTCTGTCAGTTTTTCGGGCGGATCTGGTCAGACGCTACGGACTAAGACTGGGATGCCATTAAAGTTCATGTGCGTGTAAAGGCAGGTGTCCCAATACTTTTGGTAATATGGTGTATAATTCTCTGGAGTCCCTCAACTCACGGTACCATTTCTTCACACTGACGGTTGATCGGCTATAAATAACTAGAATCCCTCAAACAATCTTCCAGTATAGTATTCCTATATAATGGTCTCCAATCTGCCTATCAGGTCTCTTCTTCCAATTGGCTGTCTATATGCACCGATCGTACTCAAGAGATTCCTCTTCAATAGTCTCCGAATCTACCGTCCCATCCAATAGACGAGTACAAGGTGTCCATGTAGCTCTGGAGTTTCTGGATCGGTAAGTTTTGTTGCCTCAAAAATCTTCTAATTGCAGCGACTGGAACTACCGACCAACCAGAACCTCCGACTTCCCTCCCCATAAAACCCCCGAAATAAACAAAGGTGCCCCCGAAAACCACAAGGGAACCCTACATGTTTAACTCAATGAAGAGCTTTGTCAGGGGCGATACAACAGAAGGACCCCCAACAGAAAACGTAAAATAAGGGGGACAAACTATTCCCACAAGGCGAAGACGGCTTCTTGCCCCTCTGGCCATCTATTTCCCAAGTTGGCCACCACTCTGGCAGCACAGATTTCTGTATTGTCGCCATCTTGTGGTGGGCGGTGCGCTCTGTGATTGGAGTCCTCCCGAACACTGCTGATCACAGATTGAGGTAAAGAGCCAATCAGCCGCCCTTTACCACACGACCTGCAGCTGTGTCCAATCACAGCTGATCACGGGGGTGTCCAATCACAGCTGATCACGGGGGTGTCCAATCACAGCTGATCACGGGGGTGTCCAATCACAGCTGATCACGGGGGTGTCCAATCACAGCTGATCACGGGGGTGTCCAATCACAGCTGATCACGGGGGTAAACCCAAGCCGGTTATCGGCACTCCTCTCCTCAGAGCGACGGCATGAGGATCGGAGAAGAGAGCCGATGACCGGCTTCTCTAAGGCTGTTTTCACACTGAAAGTGCCCGCCGTTAGCAGTAAAGCAACACTTATTTCAGCGGCACTTTACCGCTGCTTTTTGGGCGCTAGAGGGGCGCTTTTAACCCCAAAGAAGGGATTAAAAGCGCCCGTGTTGCAGCACTTCCGAATCGCTTTTCAGGTGCTTTGGAAGCGCTGCCCATTCATTGCTAAATAAAGCGTTCCCAAACCGCCCCAAAGATGCTGCTTGCAGGACTTTTCCTAACGTTCCCTTAAGTGCACCGCCCCGGTGTGAAAAGTCACACTGAAATGAATGGGAGGCGGTTTTCAGGCGCTTTACAGGCGCTATTTCTAGCGCCAAAATGCCTGAAAACCACGTCACTATGAAAGGGGTCTAAAAGGGACATCACTGATTATCAATGCAGTCCCACCAGTGCTGAAAATTTGCACCCATCAGTGCTGCCTATCAGTGCCACCTCATCACTGCAGAACCATCAGTGCCGCCTTATCAGTGCAGCTTCATCAGTGCCCATCAGTGCTGCCTATCATTGCAGCCTAATCAGTGCCAATCAGTGCTGCCAATCAGTGCCCATCAGTGCTGCCAATCAGTGCCCATCAGTGCTGCCTATCAGTGCCGCATCATCAGTGCCAATCAGTGCCCATCAGTGCTGCCTATCATTGCAGCCTAATCAGTGCCAATCAGTGCCGCCAATCAGTGCCCATCAGTGCTGCCTATCAGTGCCGCCTCATCATTGCAGAACCATCAGTGCCGCCTTATCAGTGCAGCTTCATCAGTGCCGCATCATCAGTGCCTATCATTGCAGCCTAATCAGTGCCAATCAGTGCCGTCAATCAGTGCCCATCAGTGCCGCCAGTGCCCATCAGTGCCGCCAATCAGTGCCCATCAGTGCTGCCTATCATTGCAGCCTAATCAGTGCCAATCAGTGCCCATCAATGAAGGAGAAAAATTACCCGTTTGCAACATTTTATAAAACTGTGAAAATTTTTTTTTTTGTTTTTTTTTTCAAGATTTGCGGTCTTTTTTTAATTTATTTTGCAAAAAATCAAAATAAAACCCCAGTGGTGTTTAAGTACCACCAACAGAAAGCTCTATTTGGGTGAAAAAAAAAACGTCCTTTGGGTACAGTGTTGTATGACCGCGTAATTGTCATTCAAAGTGTGAGAGCGCTACTATAACGCCGGCAAAGGGCTGCTGCAGCAGCGTTTTGCAGGCAGTTTTAACCCCTTTTCGGTCGCTAGCGGACGAATAGTGCCGCTAAAACGGGGCGGCTCAGTGTGAAAGGGGTCTTAGGAATCCGGCAAACATTTTATTACCCACCACAATATTATTATTATTATTATTATTATGGAGGTCATTGTGTGAGAAATGATTTTCACAGAGGAAGTTCTTTTATGATTTATACAATCTGGAGAATTCTTGTACCTCTAGTTCATGCTTTGTAGGGAACCCCCCCTTTGTTTGGTTGCAGAGGGAGAGGGGGGTCGCTGTACAGGTGTTTTGGGGGGGTCGCTGTACAGGTGTTTTGTGGGAGGTCCCTGTACAGGTGTTTTGTGGGGGGTCGCTGTACAGGTGTTTTGTGGGAGGTCCCTGTACAGGTGTTTTGTGGGGGTCCCTGTACAGGTGTTTTGTGGGGGTCCCTGTACAGGTGTTTTGTGGGAGGTCCCTGTACAGGTGTTTTGTGGGGGGTCCCTGTACAGGTGTTTTGTGGGGGTCCCTGTACAGGTGTTTTGTGGGGGTCGCTGTACAGGTGTTTTGTGGGAGGTCCCTGTACAGGTGTTTTGTGGGGGTCGCTGTACAGGTGTTTTGTGGGGGTCCCTGTACAGGTGTTTTGTGGGGGTCGCTGTACAGGTGTTTTGTGGGAGGTCACTGTACAGGTGTTTTGTGGGGGGTCCCTGTACAGGTGTTTTGTGGGGGTCGCTGTACAGGTGTTTTGTGGGGGTCCCTGTACAGGTGTTTTGTGGGAGGTCACTGTACAGGTGTTTTGTGGGGGTCCCTGTACAGGTGTTTTGTGGGGGTCGCTGTACAGGTGTTTTGTGGGGGTCCCTGTACAGGTGTTTTGTGGGAGGTCCCTGTACAGGTGTTTTGTGGGGGTCGCTGTACAGGTGTTTTGTGGGGGTCGCTGTACAGGTGTTTTGTGGGGGTCCCTGTACAGGTGTTTTGTGGGGGGTCCCTGTACAGGTGTTTTGTGGGGGTCCCTGTACAGGTGTTTTGTGGGGGTCGCTGTACAGGTGTTTTGTGGGAGGTCCCTGTACAGGTGTTTTGTGGGAGGTCCCTGTACAGGTGTTTTGTGGGAGGTCCCTGTACAGGTGTTTTGTGGGGGGTCCCTGTACAGGTGTTTTGTGGGAGGTCCCTGTACAGGTGTTTTGTGGGAGGTCCCTGTACAGGTGTTTTGTGGGGGGTCCCTGTACAGGTGTTTTGTGGGAGGTCCCTGTACAGGTGTTTTGTGGGGGGTCCCTGTACAGGTGTTTTGTGGGAGGTCCCTGTACAGGTGTTTTGTGCGGGTCCCTGTACAGGTGTTTTGTGGGGGTCCCTGTACAGGTGTTTTGGGGGGGGTCTCTGTACAGGTGTTTTGTGGGGGTCTCTGTACAGGTGTTTTGGGGGGGTCGCTGTACAGGTGTTTTGTGGGGGTCCCTGTACAGGTGTTTTGTGGGGGTCCCTGTACAGGTGTTTTGTGGGGGGTCCCTGTACAGGTGTTTTGGGGGGGGGTCACTGTACAGGTGTTTTGTGGGGGTCCCTGTACAGGTGTTTTGTGGGAGGTCCCTGTACAGGTGTTTTGTGGGAGGTCCCTGTACAGGTGTTTTGTGGGGGTCCCTGTACAGGTGTTTTGTGGGAGGTCCCTGTACAGGTGTTTTGTGGGAGGTCCCTGTACAGGTGTTTTGTGGGAGGTCCCTGTACAGGTGTTTTGTGGGGGGTCCCTGTACAGGTGTTTTGTGGGAGGTCCCTGTACAGGTGTTTTGTGGGGGGTCCCTGTACAGGTGTTTTGTGGGAGGTCCCTGTACAGGTGTTTTGTGCGGGTCCCTGTACAGGTGTTTTGTGGGGGTCCCTGTACAGGTGTTTTGTGGGGGTCCCTGTACAGGTGTTTTGTGGGGGTCTCTGTACAGGTGTTTTGTGGGGGATTGCTGTACAGGTGTTTTGTGGGGGGTCTCTGTACAGGTGTTTTGTGGGGGGTCGCTGTACAGGTGTTTTGTGGGGGGTCTCTGTACAGGTGTTTTGTGGGGGGTCCCTGTACAGGTGTTTTGTGGGGGTCCCTGTACAGGTGTTTTGTGGGGGTCCCTGTACAGGTGTTTTGTGGGGGTCCCTGTACAGGTGTTTTGTGGGGGGTTGCTGTACAGGTGTTTTGTGGGGGGTCTCTGTACAGGTGTTTTGTGGGGGGTCGCTGTACAGGTGTTTTGTGGGGGGTCTCTGTACAGGTGTTTTGTGGGGGGTTGCTGTACAGGTGTTTTGTGGGGGGTTGCTGTACAGGTGTTTTGTGGGGGGTCGCTGTACAGGTGTTTTGTGGGGGTCCCTGTACAGGTGTTTTGTGGGGGGTCTCTGTACAGGTGTTTTGTGGGGGGTCTCTGTACAGGTGTTTTGTGGGGGTCCCTGTACAGGTGTTTTGTGGGGGTCTCTGTACAGGTGTTTTGTGGGGGGTTGCTGTACAGGTGTTTTGTGGGGGTCTCTGTACAGGTGTTTTGTGGGGGGTCTCTGTACAGGTGTTTTGTGGGGGGTCTCTGTACAGGTGTTTTGTGGGGGGTCGCTGTACAGGTGTATTTGTCCCTCTGGTGAGGAAGGACAGGTGAGTGTGCAGAGATCTCCTCACCTGTCATCATTACTGACCGTCATCACCAACACTCGTCCAATCAAACTCTCCCTTCATGTAAAACACACACAATTGTTTATATAGATTATTAAAAATCCTTAATAATCCCGGCTTCACACTGAGCTGCGGGAAGTAAGCTGTGCGACTTCAGCCGATTTCACTCCCGCGTGTCAGTCCCGATTTCGGTTACGTAGTAACAGATGTCAATGGAAATCGCACCCAAAATCGCAAAAAAATAAGTACAAAAACTGCTTTTTGAAATCGGTGAGGCACCGCACTGATAAAGACGCTGCCATTGTCTGCAAATGCCGCCGATTTGACATGCGATTTGACATGTCAAATCACATGTCCAATCACAGCAATGTGAACCAGGTAAAGGTTAGGTTGTATAGCTGTGGTGTTCGGTGTGTAGGGAAAGACACAAATGTAATTATCATTATATTTAAAAAAAGGCATTTGTTGTAAATCATGAAACAATTCATAATTAAATGTGTAAATCATCAGTAGATCCAGAGATATACAACAGGTGAAGTTCTATGCAAATCATGACTTCTATTTAAAAGTTAGGATGGAGAACTTCCTATCCCACCTCTCAAGCCTTCCTGTTGGCCAGTTAGAGTATATCCAGGAAGTATTCACAGCGCTTCACTTTTTCCACATTTTGTTATGTTCCAGCCTTATTCCAAAATGGATTAAATTCATTATTTTCTTCAAAATTCTACAAACAATCCCCCATAATGACAATGTGAGAGAAGTTTGTTTGAAATAATTGCAAATTTATTAAAAATAAAAAAGGAAAAAAGTCCCATGTACATAAGTATCACAGACTCCTCCCATGTACATAAGTATCACAGGCTCCTCCCATGTACATAAGTATCACAGACTCCTCCCATGTACATAAGTATCGCAGACTCCTCCCATGTACATAAGTATCACAGGCTCCTCCCATGTACATAAGTATCACAGACTCCTCCCATGTACATAAGTATCACAGGCTCCTCCCATGTACATAAGTATCACAGACTCCTCCCATGTACATAAGTATCGCAGACTCCTCCCATGTACATAAGTATCACAGGCTCCTCCCATGTACATAAGTATCGCAGACTCCTCCCATGTACATAAGTATCACAGACTCCTCCCATGTACATAAGTATCACAGACTCCTCCCATGTACATAAGTATCACAGACTCCTCTCATGTACATAAGTATCACAGACTCCTCCCATGTACATAAGTATCCCAGGCTCCTCCCATGTACATAAGTATCACAGGCTCCTCCCATGTACATAAGTATCACAGACTCCTCCCATGTACATAAGTATCACAGACTCCTCCCATGTACATAAGTATCACAGACTCCTCCCACATACATAAGTATCACAGGCTCCTCCCATGTACATAAGTATCACAGACTCCTCCCACATACATAAGTATCACAGGCTCCTCCCATGTACATAAGTATCACAGACTCCTCCCACGTACATAAGTATCACAGGCTCCTCCCACGTACATAAGTATCACAGGCTCCTCCCACGTACATAAGTATCACAGACTCCTCCCATATACAGAAGTATCACAGACTCCTCCCACATACATAAGTATCACAGACTCCTCCCACATACATAAGTATCACAGACTCCTCCCACGTACATAAGTATCACAGGCTCCTCCCACGTACATAAGTATCACAGGCTCTTCCCACGTACATAAGTATCACAGACTCCTCCCATATACAGAAGCCTGTGATACTTATGTACGTGGGAGGAGTCTGTGATACTTATGTATGTGGGAGGAGTCTGTGATACTTATGTACATGGGAGGAGTCTGTGATACTTATGTACATGGGAGGAGTCTGTGATACTTCTGTACATGGGAGGAGCCTGTGATACTTATGCACATGGGAAGAGCCTGTGATACTTATGTACATGGGAGGAGCCTGTGATACTTATGTACATGGGAGGAGCCTGTGATACTTATGTACATGGGAGGAGCCTGTGATACTTATGTACATGGGAGGAGCCTGTGATACTTATGTACATGGGAGGAGCCTGTGATACTTATGTACATGGGAGGAGCCTGTGATACTTATGTACATGGGAGGAGTCTGTGATACTTATGTACATGGGAGGAGTTTGTGATGGGAGGAGTCTGTGATACTTATGTACATGGGAGGAGTTTGTGATGGGAGGAGTCTGTGATACTTATGTACATGGGAGGAGTCTGTGATGGGAGGAGTCTGTGATATTTATGTACATGGGAGGAGACTGCGATGGGAGGAGTCTGTGATACATGTACATGGGAATTTCTCATTTTTTATTTTTAATAAATTTGCAAATATTTAAAAAAAACTTCTTTCACGTTGCTATTATGGGGGTTGTTTGTAGAATTTTGAGGAAAATAATGAATTTAATACATTTTGGAATAAGGCTGTAATAAAACAAAATGTGGAAAAAGTGAAGTGCTGTGAATACTTTCCGGATGCACTGTAGACTTCTATGGAAATTAAAGGACCAATAGGGAGTCTTAGAAAGTGGGAATAATCTCTGCTGAGAGCCAAGCTTTGTATAGGGAGAATCAAGATCTGTACATAACTTCAGCTGCCTCCATTTTCTTGATCTACTGATCTCTTGGACATGCAATGTTCACCATGGCTCCCCTGCGTGTGGCCATGTTTGTTATGTGAGCACTGGAGGAAATATGGGACAACATTCAGGCCCAGAGGGTAAATACTGGAGCCATTCGATGGATGAGCTGTGTCCTAAGTTGGTTTACATGATAAATCTTCCCATTTGACTGGAGAGAAAAAAACGAAAGGGAGTTCAAAGAAAAAGTAAAAAAAAAAGAGGTCCCTGAGTTTGCGTTGGGTGTTTGGTATTGCTGTCAGTCTCCTGCAGAACTCATCTCTGTGGTTTATGTTTGGAGGATGGTGTCATTCCTTCTTCTCTACACTACGTGTTCACCACGGCATACAGACATGTGTTGGCTGAATCGGTGTTTAGAAGTGTTTGCATTTCACAGGCATGGAGCATATTGGGATATTTTGTCTGTTGCTTTGTGAAAGCCGGCACACCGATCCTACGCACCCATATTTACCCTTCCCAGCATAGCAACCATTAGAGAACCGGGAACGTGTTCACTGCATCCGAGAAGAGAAGAACAGCAAGTCCAAGCTTGGGAGTAGAGAGGACTCTGAGATGTGCAACCAGTGATTGGCCAGATGGGATTAGGCACCTGGGAGGGGGGCTGGGATCCTGCAGCCTGAGGGTCAACTACAACCAACTGGCTGTTTTATGGTAGAGATAAATTTCTCTAGACCAAAAATGTCCAAAGTGTGCTATAGTGCTGCATTGGGTCAGTGGAAAGAATGTCCCTTACATTGGTGATCAGTGAGAAGAATGTGCCTTACATTGGTGATCAGTGAGAAGAATGTCCCTTACATTGGTGATCAGTGAGAAGAATGTTCCTTACATTGGTGATCAGTGAGAAGAATGTTCCTTACATTGGTGATCAGTGAGAAGAATGTTCCTTACATTGGTGATCAGTGGGAAGAATGTTCCTTACATTGGTGATCAGTGAGAAGAATGTCCCTTACATTGGTGATCAGTGAGAAGAATGTTCCTTACATTGGTGATCAGTGAGAAGAATGTTCCTTACATTGGTGATCAGTGAGAAGAATGTTTCTTACATTGGTGATCAGTGAGAAGAATGTTCCTTACATTGGTGATCGGTGAGAAGAATGTTCCTTACATTGGTGATAAGTGAGAAGAATGTTCCTTACATTGGTGATCAGTGAGAAGAATGTTCCTTACATTGGTGATCGGTGAGAAGAATGCTCCTTACATTGGTGATCAGTGAGAAGAATGTTCCTTACATTGGTGATCAGTGAGAAGAATGTTCCTTACATTGGTGATCAGTGAGAAGAATGTCCCTTACATTGGTGATCAGTGAGAAGAATGTTCCTTACATTGGTGATCAGTGAGAAGAATGTTCCTTACATTGGTGATCAGTGAGAAGAATGTCCCTTACATTGGTGATCAGAAGAATGTTCCTTACATTGGTGATCAGTGAGAAGAATGTTCCTTACATTGGTGATCAGTGAGAAGAATGTCCCTTACATTGGTGATCAGAAGAATGTTCCTTACATTGGTGATCAGTGAGAAGAATGTTCCTTACATTGGTGATCGGTGAGAAGAATGTTCCTTACATTGGTGATCAGTGAGAAGAATGTTCCTTACATTGGTGATCAGTGGGAAGAATGCTCCTTACATTGGCAGCCATCATGAAAGAGTAGAGGGCAGCCACCCTACTCCACCAGATTGTGGAGCTGTTATCTCCCTGCCCAGCTGTCTGGGCCTTTTTTAGTACATGTGCAGCTGATCGCACTGTTTCAATTTCCAATCTATGCCACAAGCAGATCAAGCGTGGCAAAGACACCAACCATTTGGGTGCCACAGGCTTGACAAGGCAATTAACCTCCCACCACTCAGCCCATTGGTAAGAGCACCTGAAAGTCACACAAAAGGGACACACTTCTCCTCACTCCTTACCTTTCATGTCTACCCCTACTTTATCTTATGACCTCTCAGCAGCCTCCACTGACAGGGATGATGGTATAGTGCAGGGTGTCCCAGGTCCTTGCAGCACATCTGCCAGTAGCACACCACCAGCTGTAGAGTATAGCAGGCAAATTTCTCTGCCCAGTTGCTGCATCGGAAAAAAAATATAGTCCGTGCAACCCGCATGCCCAGTGTATAAATTCCAGCTTGTCCAAATTGCTGGCTTTACAACTCCTTTCTTTCCGTCTGGTGGATTCTGCCCCCTTCCGCGATTTTGCAGAATGTGCTGTACCACAATGGCAGGTTCCCAGTTGCTATTTCTTTGCACGTAAGGCCATTCCAGCTCTGTACCATCACGTGGAAGACAATGTTGCGGCATCGTTGGGCAAGGCAGTCAGCCGCAAAGTCCACTCTACTGCTGATACGTGGTCCAACAAGCATGGGCAGGGACAATATATTTCCTTCACAGCACACTGGGTAACTCTGCTTGCAACTCGGAAGGATGCAGGACAGGGCTCGGTGCTGTAGCTTGTTGTGCCCCCATGTTTACATACAGCTGATGATGTCACAAGATTTTTCAGCTCTACCCCCTCCTCCTCCTCCATGCCCTCCTCTGATGAATTGTCCATTGAACCACTAGTACCCCCTAAGCATTCAAAGGGCTATTCAATCAGTCAGGCTAAAAGGTGCCATGCAGTGCTTCAGCTGGTGTGTCTAGGGGACAGGAACCACAACGGAGCAGAGATTCTTTCAGCTATGCAGGGACAAGCCCAGAGGTGGTTCACACCACAGAAGCTTGAGCCAGAAATGGTGGTGTCTGATAATAGCACAAACCTTCCGTCCGCCCTTCTACAGGGAAAAATTACACATGTGCCATGCCTGACAAATGTCCTCAATTTGGTGGTGTTTCTTAAATAGGTGCCCAGGGTTGGAAGATCTACTAAAGCTGGCCAGAAGAGTCTGTAGCCAGTTCAGGCGATCATACACAGCCAGTGCTCGGTTGGCTGAAATTCAGCGGGAATTCCACCTGCCCGTAAACCGCCTGATTTGTGACATGCCCACCAGGTGCAACTCAACTTTGGCAATGCTGCAGTGGCTGTACATTCAGCAGAGGACCGTCAACGAGTACCTGTGTGTACAGCTGTGTGTAAACCTTCACAACAAAAAAACAGAACATGCAGAACATCGATTGTTCCGTATCTACTAAACACCGCGCTATTCCATTCATTACTTCTGTGGTGTCCGATTTATATAACAGTTAATGATTTGGACCTGACAAATGTCTATTCTACACGCATCTCCACCGGCCTCAATCACCATCTTAGTGTCTCTGAAACTAAGCGCATTGCCAAATGCTGGAAGGTGAGAAGGATGCACGTCACTGATATCCAAACCATCTGTTTATATGAAACTCGGGAATCGATCTCAGTGTGTGTATTACCTGTGTGATCACCGAGACTGAAAAGGATCAACAACTGAGAAACAATGAAACCATTTCATGTAATAATATATACAGTGATGTCATCGCTCTCTAGTGATTGGATAGGCTGCATTCTCAGTGATGTCATCGCTCTCTAGTGATTGGATAGGCTTTATTCTCAGTGATGTCATCGCTCTCTAGTGATTGGATAGACTGCATTCTCAGTGATGTCATCGCTCTCTAGTGAATGGATAGGCTACATTCTCAGTGATGTCATCGCTCTCTAGTGATTGGATAGGCTGTATTCTCAGTGATGTCATCGCTCTCTAGTGATTGGATAGGCTGCATTCTCAGTGATGTCATCGCTCTCTAGTGATTGGATAGGCTGTATTCTCAGTGATGTCATCGCTCTCTAGTGATTGGATAGGCTGCATTCTCAGTGATGTCATCGCTCTCTAGTGATTGGATAGGCTGTATTCTCAGTGATGTCATCGCTCTCTAGTGATTGGATAGGCTGCATTCTCAGTGATGTCATCGTTCTCTAGTGAATGGATAGGCTGCATTCTCAGTGATGCCATCGCTCTCTAGTGATTGGATAGGCTGTATTCTCAGTGATGTCTTCGCTCTCTAGTGAATGGATAGGCTACATTCTCAGTGATGTCATCGCTCTCTAGTGATTGGATAGGCTGTATTCTCAGTGATGTCATCGCTCTCTAGTGATTGGATAGGCTGTATTCTCAGTGATGTCACTACTCTCTAGTGATTGGATAGGCTGTATTCTCAGTGATGTCATCGCTCTCTAGTGATTGGATAGGCTGTATTCTCAGTGATGTCATCGCTCTCTAGTGATTGGATAGGCTGCATTCTCAGTGATGTCACCGCTCTCTAGTAATTGGATAGGCTGCATTCTCAGTGATGTCATCGCTCTCTAGTGATTGGATAGGCTGTATTCTCAGTGATGTCATCGCTCTCTAGTGAATGGATAGGCTGCATTCTCAGTGATGTCATCGCTCTCTAGTGATTGGATAGGCTGCATTCTCAGTCATGTCACCGCTCTCTAGTGATTGGATAGGCTGCATTCTCAGTGATGTCACCGCTCTCTAGTGATTGGATAGGCTGCATTCTCAGTGATGTCACCGCTCTCTAGTGATTGTATAGGCTGCATTCTCAGTGATGTCACCGCTCTCTAGTGAATGGATAGGCTGCATTCTCAGTGATGTCATCGCTCTCTAGTGAATGGATAGGCTGCATTCTCAGTGATGTCACCGCTCTCTAGTGAATGGATAGGCTGCATTCTCAGTGATGTCATCGCTCTCTAGTGATTGGATAGGCTGCATTCTCAGTGATGTTATCGCTCTCTAGTGATTGGATAGGCTGCCCTACTCAGTGATGTCACCGCTCTCTAGTGATTGGATAGGCTGCATTCTCAGTGATGTCACCGCTCTCTAGTGATTGGATAGGCTGCATTCTCAGTGATGTCATCGCTCTCTAGTGATTGGATAGGCTGCATTCTCAGTGATGTCATCGCTCTCTAGTGATTGGATAGGCTGCATTCTCAGTGATGTCATCGCTCTCTAGTGATTGGATAGGCTGCATTCTCAGTGATGTCACCGCTCTCTAGTGAATGGATAGGCTGCATTCTCAGTGATGTCATCGCTCTCTAGTGATTGGATAGGCTGCATTCTCAGTCATGTCATCGCTCTCTAATGATTGGATAGGCTGCATTCTCAGTCATGTCATCGCTCTCTAGTGATTGGATAGGCTGCATTCTCAGTGATGTCACTGCTCTCTAGTGATTGGATAGGCCACATTCTCAGTGATGTCATTGCTCTCTAGTGATTGGATAAGCCACATTCTCAGTGATGTCATCGCTCTCTAGTGATTGGATAGGCTGCATTCTCAGTGATGTCACCGCTCTCTAGTGATTGGATAGGCTGCATTCTCAGTGATGTCACCGCTCTCTAGTGATTGGATAGGCTGCATTCTCAGTGATGTCTTCGCTCTCTAGTGATTGGATAGGCTGTATTCTCAGTGATGTCATCGCTCTCTAGTGATTGGATAGGCTGCATTCTCAGTGATGTCATCGCTCTCTAGTGATTGGATAGGCTTTATTCTCAGTGATGTCATCGCTCTCTAGTGATTGGATAGGCTGCATTCTCAGTGATGTCACCGCTCTTTAGTGATTGGATAGGCTGTATTCTCAGTGATGTCACCGCTCTCTAGTGAATGGATAGGCTGCATTCTCAGTGATGTCATCGCTCTCTAGTGAATGGATAGGCTGCATTCTCAGTGATGTCATCGCTCTCTAGTGATTGGATAGGCTGCATTCTCAGTGATGTCATCGCTCTCTAGTGAATGGATAGGCTGTATTCTCAGTGATGTCACCGCTCTCTAGTGAATGGATAGGCTGCATTCTCAGTGATGTCACCGCTCTCTAGTGAATGGATAGGCTGCATTCTCAGTGATGTCATCGCTCTCTAGTGATTGGATAGGCTGCATTCTCAGGGATGTCATCGCTCTCTAGTGAATGGATAGGCTGTATTCTCAGTGATGTCACCGCTGTCTAGTGATTGGATAGGCTACATTCTCAGTGATGTCATCACTCTCTAGTGATTGGATAGGCTGCATTCTCAGTGATGTCACCGCTGTCTAGTGATTGGATAGGCCACATTCTCAGTGATGTCATTGCATTCTAGTGATTGGATAGGCCACATTCTCAGTGATGTCACCGCTCTCTAGTGATTGGATAGGCTGCATTCTCAGTGATGTCATCGCTCTCTAGTGATTGGATAGGCTGCATTCTCAGTGATGTCATCGCTCTCTAGTGATTGGATAGGCTGCATTCTCAGTAATGTCACCGCTCTCTAGTGATTGGATAGGCTGCATTCTCAGTGATGTCACCGCTGTCTAGTGATTGGATAGGCTACATTCTCAGTGATGTCATTGCTCTCTAGTGATTGGATAGGCTGCATTCTCAGTGATGTCACCGCTGTCTAGTGATTGGATAGGCTGCATTCTCAGTGATGTCACCGCTCCCTAGTGATTGGATAGGCTGCATTCTCAGTGATGTCACCGCTGTCTAGTGATTGGATAGGCTACATTCTCAGTGATGTCATTGCTCTCTAGTGATTGGATAGGCTGCATTCTCAGTGATGTCACCGCTGTCTAGTGATTGGATAGGCTACATTCTCAGTGATGTCATCACTCTCTAGTGATTGGATAGGCTGCATTCTCAGTGATGTCACCGCTGTCTAGTGATTGGATAGGCCACATTCTCAGTGATGTCATTGCATTCTAGTGATTGGATAGGCCACATTCTCAGTGATGTCACCGCTCTCTAGTGATTGGATAGGCTGCATTCTCAGTGATGTCATCGCTCTCTAGTGATTGGATAGGCTGCATTCTCAGTGATGTCATTGCTCTCTAGTGATTGGATAGGCTGCATTCTCAGTGATGTCATCGCTCTCTAGTGATTGGATAGGCTGCATTCTCAGTGATGTCATCGCTCTCTAGTGATTGGATAGGCTGCATTCTCAGTGATGTCATCGCTCTCTAGTGATTGGATAGGCTGCATTCTCAGTGATGTCATCGCTCTCTAGTGATTGGATAGGCTGCATTCTCAGTGATGTCATCGCTCTCTAGTGATTGGATAGGCTGCATTCTCAGTAATGTCACCGCTCTCTAGTGATTGGATAGGCTGCATTCTCAGTGATGTCACCGCTGTCTAGTGATTGGATAGGCTACATTCTCAGTGATGTCATTGCTCTCTAGTGATTGGATAGGCTGCATTCTCAGTGATGTCACCGCTGTCTAGTGATTGGATAGGCTGCATTCTCAGTGATGTCACCGCTCCCTAGTGATTGGATAGGCTGCATTCTCAGTGATGTCACCGCTGTCTAGTGATTGGATAGGCTACATTCTCAGTGATGTCATTGCTCTCTAGTGATTGGATAGGCTGCATTCTCAGTGATGTCACCGCTGTCTAGTGATTGGATAGGCTACATTCTCAGTGATGTCATCACTCTCTAGTGATTGGATAGGCTGCATTCTCAGTGATGTCACCGCTGTCTAGTGATTGGATAGGCCACATTCTCAGTGATGTCATTGCATTCTAGTGATTGGATAGGCCACATTCTCAGTGATGTCACCGCTCTCTAGTGATTGGATAGGCTGCATTCTCAGTGATGTCATCGCTCTCTAGTGATTGGATAGGCTGCATTCTCAGTGATGTCATTGCTCTCTAGTGATTGGATAGGCTGCATTCTCAGTGATGTCATCGCTCTCTAGTGATTGGATAGGCTGCATTCTCAGTGATGTCATCGCTCTCTAGTGATTGGATAGGCTGCATTCTCAGTGATGTCATCGCTCTCTAGTGATTGGATAGGCTGCATTCTCAGAGTGTAATTGTTCTGGTTGTGGAGTCCACTTTGTTTAAAGTCCTTAATTACCCTTTTAATTTTGGATTTGTTTTTCTCAGGCTCATCCTATGAATCCTCTATAAATAATCTTCTGTTTCTTTATTTTAGGGAAGTACATATTTTATCATTCGGCTTCTTCGGCGATAAGAGGCCTGGATTATTTCCCTGCCGAGGCGATGGGAGCGCCAAACACGAGGAGTTTTTGTGTCCTTGGCAGCGAGGTCAGGTGATTCCCCAGTGTATCTCCCTGGAAATGCAGAAAATATGTGATTGTATCAAGTGAATCGCACGTCTTCTGTGCCGGGGAGGAAGGGTTCTGGGGGGAAATCACTCTTTATTGATAACAGCATGTTCTACAATGTTTCATCAGCGATATTTACATCTAAATTAGGAGCAGTTGTGAGGTTGCTGTGCGATTTTCTAGCACTAAAAAAAATAAAAAATTCCTGATTGACAGTGGAGATATTATCTTAACACAAGCCGTATGTGGAGAGAAATGGAAGGTTTTCTTTACCTGGTTTCAATTGTACGGCTACGAAGCACCCCCTGTGAACGAGAACATCAAGAACCGCGCGTAGCGAGTACGTGCCAGAGAGATCGGAATGCAAGGTCTGGTTAGCAGGTAGCTATGCTTTTCATTAGGCAGATTTATCTTTGGGAGATGTGGCTGACATGTTTAAAGGGTCAGTCCGCTTAAAGTGGACCCGCACTGTGGAAGCTGTGCCCGTAAAAAAGGGGCAAGCAAGGGTCAGAGTGTAAGAGGGGCTTCCTGGTTGGCTGTATATGGCACCAAGAGCACAAGTCTTCCACCCCCGCTCCTGTCCTACTAGAGCACTATTCCTTCTACCGAGGCCGAACCCTCCACCATCTTGTGCCCTGTTCCTCGCCATAGGCCTCTTCATGAGCCATAGACCTTTACATCCCCAATGGAAGGGATGTCCACATGCAGTGGTGGCTGCCCCGCGTGTCTGCTAGTTGGTTCAGCACTTACCTGGATAGATAAATCCACATTGATGGGGGGTGTCATCCAGTGTGGTGGTGTCCAGGCAGTGGCTCCAGGCTAGCGGGTGTGAGGTCAGGGCAGTGGCTCCAGGCTAGCGGGTGTGGGGTTCAGGCAGTGGCTCCAGGCTAGCAGGGGCGGGGTCCAGGCAAGTGGCTCCAAGCTAGTGGGTGTGGGGCCCAGGCAGTGGCTCCAGGCTAGCAGGTGCAGGTCTCAGGCAGTGGCTCCAGTCTAGCGGGTGCGGGGTCCGGGCAGCGGCTTCAGGCTCGTGGGTGCAGGGTCCGGGCAGTGGCTCCAGGCTAGCGGGTGCAGGGTCCGGGCAGCAGCTCCAGGCTAGCAGGTGCGAGGTCCAGGCAGTGGCTCCAGGCTAGCGGGTGCAGGGTCCGGGCAGTGGCTCCAGGCTAGCGGGTGCAGGGTCCGGGCAGCAGCTCCAGGCTAGCAGGTGCGAGGTCCAGGCAGTGGCTCCAGGCTCGCAGGTGCGGGGTCCGAGCAATGGCTCCAGGCTTGCGGGTGCGGGGTCCACGCAGTGGCTCCAGGGTGGCGGGCTTCCTCCCTGGCTCCAGCGGCTTCCTCCCTGGCTCCACATAAGGTGTCCAATAGGATTGCCTGATGTTTTGGCCAATCGGGAAACAGGTCTCACACCTGCTTCCTGATTGGCGGCGAGAAGATTTAGTGTGAAAATAAGGAAAATCAATTTGCTATCGTCACACAACTGTGTGGGATCGGGACGCAGTGCTCTGCGCCCCAAGCCCACCCTTTTTTTGAAGCCTATTAGAGCCTCTGGGTCTAATCATGTACTTCAAAAAGCCCCCACCCCGCCCCCCACCCATCCCTGCCATAGGAATTAATGCGCCCGACATCCTGAAAGGGGCCGGGCACATGGATAGGGAGGGCGGCGGCGGTGTTGGGGGGGGCGCCCATGCCCACATGTAAAAATAGTCACATCGCTAGGACCAGGACAGGGACAGCGGGTGGGCTGGGGGTGCGGCTGCCCTGGGCGCTGTGGTATTTTGTGAAGTGGAGGGGCCCTGGCGTTCCACCACCGTGGGGGGGGGACCCCAAGTCGGCAGGAAGGTGACCCACTGCGGAACCATAATAAAGGGTTCCTCAATGGGGGTAAAGGACCTCGGGATCAGTGGGAAGGGCACCCCCCCTGGGGGGGGGGGCCCTGGGCGCTGTGGTATCATGTGAAGTGGTGGGGCACTACAAGGAGAATGGGGGGGTTTTATGTGGGAAGGGGGAATTTGGGTATGTATTGTTCTAAATTTGGGGAAGCAGTGCTAAGAGTGGTGATTTAGGGGGGATTTGTGTTGGGAGGGGGGGTTTAAAGTGGGGGGAGAAGATGTGTACTGGAAGGGGAAATTTTAGAGGATTTGTTCTAGGAGAAGTACCATTTTGGGGGGGGGGGGCGGAAATACCAGGGTCACAAAGGTCACACTGGGCCCTGGCGTTCCCCCACTGTGGGGGGGACCCCAAGTCGGCAAGAAGGGGGCCCGCTGCGTGACTGTAATAAAGGTTGTATAGGACCTTTCATGGTTTCTTGGACTAGTTACGCCTCTGGCAAGAGCTAGTCATTCCAGCGCACAGGATTGGCCTGGCCACTGTAAGCTGACCTGCGCATGCACAGCTCAGTGTAGAATCCAGGGATCGCTGTGAGCAGGCAGGTAGGTATGTTGTATTGCAGAAGAGTCCTTGCTTTAGGAGGGGGGGGGTCTCTTGAGTGGAGAAACTGACCGGTTGGGGTTCCACTTTAAGACCCCCAGCCAGAACATTAGTTCATACATGTAGAGAACAGGTGCCCTTTAAAACCACATAAGTGGAGTTGTGTTAGGGAGCGGCATGAGGCTCTCAGAACATCCATCCTCCCGTCATCTGGAATGTCTACTCGTGTGGAGAAACATCTTTAAATAATTGTATACTTTGGTGAACCTCTGTGCCCCGTACATCTGTCTTACACACGGCTCTCCTTTCTTGTAAGCAAATAAAAAAAAAACAAAAAAAAAAAAAAACGCCAGCAGTAAACCATCAGGCGAGTATTTACAAAGTCGGAAAGACAGAAATAAGCTGCACTTGGCTTTTGAACTTGGCGTTTTTTCAATTAGGCGGCAAAAAAAAGAGCTGGAATAGGTTTGGACGAGCGTGGAAGGAGCGATAGAAATAATGAGGGACGGAAGGAGGAAATATTAATCTGAGCGCTTGTCGTTCCTCGTTAAGCGCCATCTGTGCGACGCAACCAGAAAAAAAACAAAAAAACAAGACACTTAGGAGTTCGCAGAAACGTTTTCCAAATATTTGTCCGCCTCCCGGCACGTTCTTCCTGCTCCGTGTGGCCTCTCTGCGGCGCCAAAATGCGCCATTCCGCTATGGTGCCGCCAGGATCTCCAAAGAAATGGGTCCAAAACTTTAATCAGTGATCACATCATTACAGCAGATAGCAAGGTTTCGGAGCCACGCAGGACCCCTTCATCAGGCATGTGACACATGTGACCAGTCCTGATGAAGGGGTCCTGCGTGGCTCCGAAACCTTGCTACCTGCTGTAATGATGTGATCACTGACTAAAGTTTTGGAACAGTTTTTTTGGAGATCCCGGTGTGCCGGCGACATTACTTTCATTGACTACATACAGTTCCAGCCGGTGGTCGCTTCAGCACCCACTTGCAAATACAGCCATCTCTACAGGAATTGTGTGCGTTGGATATTCCGCTAGGATGTGCTCATTAGTGCTGCCCATCGGCCCGTGTCCGGTAGGTAAGTGGTTAATATACAGAAAGGTGGTAAGTATTATACTCATAGGAATATACATCATCTATAAAAAGGAAAACAATACATCATATCACCTCATAGAAACATTTTTGGAAATCCAACAAGCTATTGCGTTTCATTTGGGGTTTTTTTTTTTTTTGGAGGATTTTTTTGTTTTTGTTTTGGGGTTTTTATGGAGAACGATGAACTGGGATAGGGGGAGGGGGCACGGGATACCCCGAAGCTGGAGGACATAATAACTTGAGGACTCCTTAAAGTGGGTGTAAACCTCAGACATGAAATCGGGGGATTTACTAAACGGATGCACTCAGAATCGGGGGCAGCTGTACATGGCGGCCAATCAGCTTCTAACTTCAGCTTGTTCAATGAAGCTTTGGCAATGAAACCTGGAAGCTGATTGGTTTCTGTGCAGAGCCGCACCAGATTTTGCACTCTCCAGTTTTAGTAAATCAAACCCCTAATTCCGCGTACACACGAGCGGCCGGACTGGTCCGACGGTCTTTCCGACAGACTTTGGGCGGACTTCCGACGGACTTTCCGAACTAACGGACTTGCCTACACACGACCACACCAAAGTCCGACGGATTGGTACGTGATGACGTACGACCGGACTAAAATAAGGAAGTTGATAGCCAGTAGCCAATAGCTGCCCTAGCGTTGGTTTTCCTCCGTCGGACTAGCATACAGACGAGCGGACTTTTCGACCGGACTCGAGTCCGTCGGAAAGATTTGAAACATGTTCCAAATCTAAAGTCCGTCAGATTTTCGACCGAAAGAGTCCGCTGCAGGTCCGATGAAGCCCACACACAGTGGGATTGTCCGCCGGGCTCGGTCCGTCGGACCAGTCCAGTCGAAAAGTCCGCCCGTATGTACGCGGCATAAGTGTTATTTCTGTCTGCTGCCTCCTTCCTCTGCTATCTGCATGAGTTACTTCTGACAAGTTTTCCTGACACCAAGAGAAAAAATAGTGACAGGAGAGGGGGATCCAGCACACAGCCTGTGATTGACAGCCTCAGCTCTGTTCCTGTGTGGAGGGGGGGGTGTCCCTTCCCTCCAATCAGCTCTCAGAGATCTCCTCACTGATCAGCTCTCCTCCCCCTGCTTTTCAGAGCTGAGAGATCCTGTGTAAATTCTGCAATTTGAATGAATGTAGGGGGAAGACAGCCGTAGATAAACAGGTACAACCTGTGTAGGAGGATTCATTTCATCTCCGTGTATCACATGAGGCCAGTCACTGCACTGGGGATATGGAGGGTTTACTACTACTAACTTTCTGACTTCACAGAACAAAAAGGAAGGTCCCCCAGGATCTCCATGCAGATGGTGACCTGTTCTTCCAGCCTTTCTCAACCTCTTCAACACAGAGGAACCCTGGAAGTAAATCTCCGGTCTTGGGGAACCCCTTCTAAAAATGGAAAATCTACAACTCCTTATACATTAGTGTGATGGTCAATGAAAAGAATGTTCCTCACACTTGTGTTTATTGGGAAGAATTACCCCCTTACAGATAACTAAAAAGATCAATGGTGTCCTTGAGAACTTACCTGAGAGGCAGAAATCGACTATTGCTCATGGAACCCCTAGCAACCTCTAGAGGACCCCAAGGGTTCAACGGAACCCTGGTCTACACTCTACACACAGTCACTAATAGCTCAGCAATGGGGTCGCTTACTCACTTAGCCACAGGATCATTGGTTGTCTCCTGCCTATGTCCACCAGGCTCTTCCTAGTGAGGGAGATGTAAATTCCCACCACCATAGGACAGCTGGACGCTTCCCCACCAACTTCCTCCCGGCTCTCTCTAGTAAGCTTCTCCAGTCCCAACTTGATCCCCGGACTCAAGTCTGCAGATAGGTCCCCCCCCCAGCTAAGCCTATCTAGGGCCCCATTGTCTTCCTGATAAATTCTTCTAGAAATCTGCCCCCAGGGGAAGGGCACAAGGGTCTCCTCCAGCAGGACTGGACCCAGCAACTCCTGCTGCTGCCCCTCAAGCTATTTATAAGCTCCCTCGCCACCTTCTGGGCACACTGCCCTAGGGATTGGCTAGAGTTCCATAAATATTCAGGCTGCTTGCCCCGCTCTTCCTCTCACTATGGAGGAAGTAACAGAGCAGCAGGCTGTGGAACGCTGAGCAGCCCTGATTAATCAACCCCTCTCTCCTGTGATCACAGGGGCGCCAGCTCCATTTTCTACCCAGCGGCCTCTACATTAGGAGGGTGTTACAGGGATACGATCCGAACATAGATCTTACCCCAGTCACTAAAAGCTCATATATACTTCCACTTGTTATTCCCCTTTTTCAAAGTTGTTTTCCATATTTTAAAAATCTGCAGCTTCTGTTTCTTTTGGCAGGTGCAGTCTACTTTCTCCATGGCAGGTGGCGCTCTTCTGCAGTGGCCCTGCTAATGGAGGGGAAGTCAGGAGGAAACAGGGTTCCTCTATGGTTTCCTGGGACATCGGGGGAAGCTATACTATTGGATGCTGCCGCCTCACGTGACTCAAGTGGCAATATTAGGTAGACATGGTCGGGTTCGTTTTGTTCTGAATTAAAATTTGTTTTTCGGAAATTCAAATGTATCTGAATTTCCGAATTATAATAATACTACTAAATTTAAACGAATCACGAAATAACAAAAAAAAAAATTGGACGAAATTCTAATTTAAATAGTTTTCAAATACTTTTCGAATTTGAATAGTTTTCAAATTCGAATTCAAAAAGTTTTCCAATTTCCTAACAGAACAAAATAGAATACAAAATAAAAGAAAAGAATAGACTAGAATAAAATAAAAACAAATAGAATAGAATAGAATAACACAGAAAGAATATTCTGAAATTCGAATTTCAAATAGAATACATTTGAATTTGAATACATAGGAAAATAATAGAATAGAAAAAAAGAATAGGCTAGACTATAATAGAATAGAATAGACTATAATAGAATAGAAAAGAATAGAATAAAAAAAACAATAGAATAGAATAGAATAGAAAGAATTCAACCATTTCCCAAAATTCAAACAGAATCAATTCAAATTTGAATAGAATAGAAAATAATACATTGAATTGGAAGATGGTTATATTCATTCTATTCTATTCTATTGTTTTTTTTATACTATTGTGTTATTTTCTATTCTATTCTGCTCTATTCTTTTTTTATTCCATTCAAATTCGAATTGATTCTATTTGAATTTTGCAAAATGGTCATATTATTTCTATTTTATTCTATTGTTTTTAAAATTCTATTCATTTCTATTCTATTCGAAAATTCAAAAGATGGTTATAATCATTCTATTTTATTCCATTATTTTTTTATTCTATTCTATTCCTTTCTATGCTTTTATATTACATTCTATTCTGTTCTTTTATTTTCTGTCCTATTTTGTTTTATTCTATTATATTATATTCTTTTATTTTCTGTTATATTCTTTTCTATTCATTATTTTCTATTCTATTCCTTTATTTTCTATTCTATTTTATTCTGTTTGGAAATTGGAAAACTATATGAATTCGAAAACTTTTCTAATCGATCCGAATTCAAAAATTTGAATCGATTCGAAAATGAATAAACTAATTCTGAAAACGAATTAAACGAATGAAACAAATTCATGTAAAAATTCATGCAAAATGAAACGAAACAAAACAAATTTTTTCTATCTACCTATGTTTAATCTTGGGTCAGGCAGAACCTTTTTAAGGTCCTTGTTCCCGGGTTTTGGCGAGTGGACGGAGTAGAGACAGGTCCCCCGTCAGTGAGTGACAGTATAAGTGCTCTGGGAGAGGTTCCTGACAAGAAGGAAGAGAGTAGGGCCTCATCTCTTCTGTAATTCTCCCGATCGGGGACCAGACGGCTGCATTCAGTCCCCTCCAAACAGATGCTGTCATTTCCGGCTGGAACCTTCTCCTGTCACTCTACTGAGCTGTGAGTTGTGCCCGGTGAGGTGGCTGGGTATCCGTGTGAATTACTGATTCTACATCCCTGCTTCACCTCACCTACATATTATATACTACATATTACATTTGTAAATTAAAAAAAAAAATTGAAAATTCGGAAATTTGAAAATTCGAAATCTGAAAAATTTCGGAAATTCAAAATTCGAAAATTT
Source organism: Aquarana catesbeiana (assembly GCF_042186555.1). Lineage (NCBI taxonomy): Eukaryota > Metazoa > Chordata > Amphibia > Anura > Ranidae > Aquarana > Aquarana catesbeiana. Next base: position 2,758,732 of record NC_133336.1, read on the forward strand.
CAGAAATTCGAAATACGAAAATCCAAACATCTGAAAATTCAGAAATTCTAAATTTAAAAAAGAAAATCGGAAATACAAAAATTCAAAAATACGGAAATTCGAAAATAAGAAAGAAAATCCAAAAATTTGAAAGAACAAATATCCGAAAATCCAAAATAATAACTAGCTAACTAACTAATAATAACTAACTAATAAATTATAGGTATTGGAATTTCCTTTCAAATTTGGATGTTAGTGAATTTATCTGAAGTTATGAATTATCTGAAATAACGAATGGAACGTAACAAACTAAATTATTAAAAACTAAATTACTAAAAATTAACAATAATAAAAAGTTTTTATAATTATTATTTATTATTATTAATTTGTTACGTTCCATTCGTTTAGATGCGGCATTCGTTATTTCGGATAATTTGCAACTTTGGATAAATTCGTTACGTTCACTAACATCCAAATTTGAAAGGAAATCCCAATACCTATAATTTAATAGTTAGTAATAGTTATTATTAGTTATTTTGTTATTATTTTCTAATAATCTAATAATCTGATTTTCTAATTTTCGAGTTTTCTAATTTTCGTTTTTATCTTCAGATTTTCTAATTTTACGAATTTTCAAATTTCTGAATTTTTTAACTTTCGATTCTCGAAATATTTGAATTTACGAATTTTCTAATTTCCAAATCTTCGAATTTTCGAATTTCAGAAACATTTGTCGAGTTTTGTCGAAAAACGACTTTGGAACAAACAAGTTGCACATGTCTACTGTTGACATACATTGTCACTATCAGGAAGCAATGAAGGGCAGCTGATGTTGGAGCGAGTGAATGCAGGCAGAAAGTGGCTGAAAGAGGCTGCAGGAAATCAACAAATCACAAAGGTTGAATAAAGGTGACAACAGTTTTTTTTGGAAAAACAAACCTAATGGAAATCATTGCTGTAGTCAACAAAATGTATCCAGATTGGCTTCACCCAATCAAATTTAGGCTCTAGGATAGCCTTGCACAGCCGGGGTTCCACCAGAGATCGCTAGGGGTTTCTGGAGCAATAAGAAGTGGAATGACTGCCCATGTGATGGTGCCTGCTTAGTTCCTGGGCCTACCCCAATGGGCAGAGCTAGTGACCTCGGACCAGTGGAGTTCCTGATCTTTTCTCTTAGGTAACAACTGACACAATGGTAACCACCTCTATGGCCACCGATGTGGCACCCCCCTAGTTAGGCTGCCAGGTAACTTTAATTTTTGGCTGCACTGTAGTGAGTGGAGCGGTTGTTGATTGTTTGGTCTGATTCCTGAGCTGAGAGTTTGATTGCTTCCCCTTGCATCTGCAAGAAGTTTCCAGAACATAGGGTTAGGAGATTCAGATGCTCAGGTAAGGGGAAGATGGGGCTATCTCATGAGGGGGCAGAGGGCTCAGACAGAGGCTGTATGTACTGATATCTCCTTTCATTCCATGGAGAAGTGCAGGTCTATAGATATAATCCATTGATGTGTCCTCACTGAGTATGGAGGAAATGGGACTGGAGGAGGAAGAGGACATGGGATGAAGGAGGAGGAGGACATGGGATTGGGGAGATGAGACTGGAAGAGTAAGACATGGGATGGGGAGATGAGACTGGAAAAGTAAGACATGGGATGGGGGAGATGAGACTGGAAGAGTAAGACATGGGATGGGGGAGATGAGACTGGAAGAGTAAGACATGGGATGGGAGAGATGAGACTGGAAGAGTAAGACATGGGATGGGGATATGGGACTAGAGAAGGAGGACATGGGATGGGAGAGATGGGACAAGAGAAGGATGACTTGGGATGGGGGAGATGAGACTGGAAGAGTAAGACATGGGATGAGGGAGATGAGACTGGAAGAGTAAGACATGGGATGAGGGAGATGAGACTGGAAGAGTAAGACATGGGATGGGGGAGATGAGACTGGAAGAGTAAGACATGGGATGGGGGAGATGAGACTGGAAGAGTAAGACATGGGATGGGGATATGGGACTAGAGAAGGAGGACATGGGATGGGAGAGATGGGACAAGAGAAGGATGACTTGGGATGGGGGAGATGAGACTGGAAGAGTAAGACATGGGATGGGGGAGATGGGACTAGAGAAGGAGGACTTGTGATGAGGGAGATGGGACAAGAGAAAGAGGACAATGGATGGGAGAGATGGGACAAGAGAAGGAGGACATGGGATGGGGGAGATGAGACTGGAAGAGTAAAATATGGGAAGGGTGAGATGAAACTGGAAGAGTAAGATATGGGATGGGGGAGATGACACTGGAAGCTTAAGGCATGGGATGGGGTATGGGACTAGAGAAGGAGGACATGGGATGGGAGAGATGGTACAAGAGAAAGAGGACTTGGGATGGTGGAGATGAGACTGGAAGAGTAAGATATGGGATGGAGGAGATGAGACTGGAAGTGTAAGACATGGGATGGGGGAGATGAGACTGGAAGAGTAAGACATGGGATGGGGGAGATGAGACTGGAAGAGTAAGACATGGGATGGGGGAGATGAGACTGGAAGAGTAAGACATGAGATTGGGGAGATGGGATTAGAGAAGGAGGACATGAGATGGGAGAGATGGGACAAGAGATGGAGGACATGGGATGGGGGAGATGGGACTGGAAGAGTAAGACATGGGATGGGGGAGATGGGACTAGAGAAGGAGGACTTGTGATGAGGGAGATGGGACAAGAGAAAGAGGACAATGGATGGGAGAGATGGGACAAGAGAAGGAGGACATGGGATGGGGGAGATGAGACTGGAAGAGTAAAATATGGGAAGGGTGAGATGAAACTGGAAGAGTAAGATATGGGATGGGGGAGATGAGACTGGAAGCTTAAGGCATGGGATGGGGTATGGGACTAGAGAAGGAGGACATGGGATGGGAGAGATGGGACAAGAGAAAGAGGACTTGGGATGGTGGAGATGAGACTGGAAGAGTAAGATATGGGATGGAGGAGATGAGACTGGAAGTGTAAGACATGGGATGGGGGAGATGAGACTGGAAGAGTAAGACATGGGATGGGGGAGATGAGACTGGAAGAGTAAGACATGGGATGGGGGAGATGAGACTGGAAGAGTAAGACATGAGATTGGGGAGATGGGATTAGAGAAGGAGGACATGAGATGGGAGAGATGGGACAAGAGATGGAGGACAAGGGATGGGGGAGATGGGACTGGAAGAGTAAGATATGTGATGGGGGAGATGGGACTAGAGAAGGAGGACATGGGATGGGAGAGATGGGACAAGAGATGGAGGACATGAGATGGGAGAGAAGTGACAAGAGAAGGAGGACCTGGGATGTGGGAGATGGGAAAAGAGATGGAGGACATGGGATGAGAGATGGGACTAGAGAAGGAGGACATGGAATGGGGGAGATGGGACAAGAGAAGGAGGACATGAGATGGGGGAGATGAAACTGGAAGAGTAAGACATGGGATGGGGGAGAGGGGATTACAGAAGAAGGACATGGGAAGGGGGAGATGGGACTAGAGAAGGAGGACATGGAATTGGGGAAATGGGACTAGAGGAGGACAGGGGGTGGTACTCAGTGGGCGGATTAGGTGGGACGGCCAGTGGGCAGGCCCTGGGGAATGTTGGTGGTCAGGCTCGGGGGGGCTCAGGTCAAAATCTGTGTAAGGGGTCCCAACATTTCTGATAGCTGCCCTGTGGATGGGGTAAGTGCAGGGCTGGCGGGGGGGCCTGGTGGGCGAGGGGCAAACGAAGCTTGGGGGTGTGGTTGGTTGGGTGGGGGCCGTGGGCCCCCCCCTGAAGAAAATGAAGCCCCAGCCATCACTGCTGTACGGGGCCCCGTGATTTCTAACAGCAGCGCTGCCCACAATATAAAAATGTCTACAAAGTATCACGTCAGCCTTCCTCTTCTCTCTGAATGAACACAATGTTGAGATCTCTAAGAGGTCTACCCAGAAGCCCTTGCTCCACAGTAAGCTGGTTTTCGGAGGAGGCTTGGCCACTTTACGCGGGTTTCATGTTACTAATGAAAGTGTGTTATTAGTAATAGCAGGAGACCTTTTACCCTCCTGCCTAAAAGCCTGCTCCCCCTCCCCCCCCCACTTATAATGCTGAGATATTTAATAAGCTATTAGTGTATTCATCTTTTCATCATCGGACAGGTGGAAGTTGTAGGCGAACAGTTAGTTTTAATTGTAAAACATTCCAGATGTAGAAAACGATATAAATTAAACCCAGAACGACTCATATATCTCCCCCGCCCCCCCCTGTTTTCTTTAAGAGAACGCTTAACTACGTATCTGCTTTTCATTTGAAAATGTTATTAAAACTCCTTCTTATGAATCCAAAGTCTTGGCTTAGCTCGCTAATTGACACCATTAAAGCTACTTATCTCTTTAAGAATTAGCAGAGACGTACATTATACTATTTGCGTGCTGTGGAAGGGGGAGGGGGGGTGATTTAGAGGAACTGATGGTGGGGGGGGAGGTTTGGGAAATTCCAATTTTTTTTCCTAAGTGTTACAGAAAGTTATTCTAAAAGTTACTAATAAGAATAACAACTGCTTTAAAATTAGAACGGTAGTGAAGAGCGTCCTCCAACGCGGTCGGGCTTTGGAATTTTTTACGGCTGATAACGATCTTCGCCGACCTTCCAATTATTCACAAGTGTTGAATCATCCCGGATCTTCCACTCTACTGAACATTTTTATCTGGAATTTTATTTTTAAGATTTAGTTTATTTCTACATGTAAGCAATCCTCCACGAAATGTCCTAAATATTACATTGTATCCGGAAATTCCAAAATGGATTAAATTCATTATTTTCCTCAAAATTCTACAAACAATCCCCCATAATGACAACGCAAGAGAAGTTTGCTTGAAATCTTTGCAAATGTATAAAAAAAAAGAGGAAAAAATCCCATGTACATAAGTATCACAGGCTCCTCCCATGTACATAAGTAGCACAGGCTCCTCCCATGTACATAAGTATCACAGGCTCCTCCCATGTACATAAGTATCACAGGCTCCTCCCATGTACATAAGTATCACAGGCTCCTCCCATGTACATAAGTATCACAGGCTCCTCCCATGTACATAAGTATCACAGACTCCTCCCATGTACATAAGTATCACAGGCTCCTCCCATGTACATAAGTATCACAGGCTCCTCCTATGTACATAAGTATCACAGGCTCCTCCCATGTACATAAGTATCACAGACTCCTCCCATGTACATAAGTATCACAGGCTCCTCCCATGTACATAAGTATCACAGACTCCTCCCATGTACATAAGTATCACAGACTCCTCCCATGTACATAAGTATCACAGGCTCCTCCCATGTACATAAGTATCACAGGCTCCTCCCATGTACATAAGTATCACAGGCTCCTCCCATGTACATAAGTATCACAGACTCCTCCCATGTACATAAGTATCACAGGCTCCTCCCATGTACATAAGTATCACAGACTCCTCCCATGTACATAAGTATCACAGGCTCCTCCCATGTACATAAGTATCACAGGCTCCTCCTATGTACATAAGTATCACAGGCTCCTCCCATGTACATAAGTATCACAGACTCCTCCCATCACAGACTCCTCCCATGTACATAAGTATCACAGACTCCTTCCATGTATATAAGTATTACAGACTCCCCCCATGTACATAAGTATCACAGGCTCCTCCCATGTACATAAGTATCACAGGCTCCTCCCATGTACATAAGTATCACAGACTCATCCCATGTACATAAGTATGACAGGCTCCTCCCATGTACATAAGTATCACAGACTCCTCCCATGTACATAAGTATCACAGGCTTCTCCCATGTACATAAGTATCACAGGCTCCTCCCATGTACATAAGTATCACAGACTCCTCCCCTGTACATAAGTATCACAGGCTCCTCCCATGTACATAAGTATCGCAGACTCCTCCCATGTACATAAGTATCGCAGACTCCTCCCATGTACATAAGTATCACAGACTCCTCCCCTGTACATAAGTATCGCAGACTCCTCCCATGTACATAAGTATCACAGACTCCTCCCATGTACATAAGTATCACAGGCTTCTCCCATGTACATAAGTATCACAGGCTCCTCCCATGTACATAAGTATCACAGACTCCTCCCCTGTACATAAGTATCACAGGCTCCTCCCATGTACATAAGTATCGCAGACTCCTCCCATGTACATAAGTATCGCAGACTCCTCCCATGTACATAAGTATCGCAGACTCCTCCCATGTACATAAGTATCGCAGACTCCTCCCATGTACATAAGTATCGCAGACTCCTCCCATGTACATAAGTATCACAGACTCCTCCCATGTACATAAGTATCACAGGCTCCTCCCATGTACATAAGTATCGCAGACTCCTCCCATGTACATAAGTATCACAGACTCCTCCAATGTACATAAGTATCACAGACTCCTCCCCTGTACATAAGTATCGCAGACTCCTCCCATGTACATAAGTATCGCAGACTCCTCCCATGACACTCAGAATTGAGCTCAGGTGCCTCCTGTTTCCACTGATCATTCTTGAGATGTTTCTACAACTTGATTGGAGTCCTCCTGTGGTAAATTCAGGTGATTGGACGTGATTTGGAAAGGCACACACCTGTCTATAGAAGGTCCCACAGGTAACAGTGCATGTCAGAGCACAAACCAAGCCATGAAGACCAAGGGATTGTTTGTAGACCTCGGAGACAGGATTGTATGGAGGCACAGATCGGGGGAAGGGTACAGAAACATTTCTGCAGCATTGAAGGTTCCAATGAGCACAGTGGCCTCCATCATCCATAAATGGAAGAAGTTTGGAACCACCAGGACTCTTGCTAGAGCCGCCCGGCCAAACTGAGCGATCGGGGGAGGAGGGCCTTAGTCAGGGAGGTGACCAAGAACCCGATAGTCACTCTGACAGAGCTCCAGCATTTCTCTGTGGAGAGAGAAGAACCTTCCAGAAGAACAGCCATCTCTGCAGCACTCCACCAATCAGGGCTGTATGGTAGAGTGGCCGGACGGAAGACACTCCTCACTAAAAGGCACATGACAGCCCACCTGGAGTTTGCCAAAAGGCACCTGAAGGACTCTCAGATCATGAGAGACAAAATTCAATGGTCTGATGAAACAAAGATTGAACTCTTTGGCCTGAATGTCAAGTGTCATGTCTGGGGGAAACCAGACACCGTTTATCACCTGGCCAATACCATCCCTACTGTGAAGCATGGTGTTGGCAGCATCATGCTGTGGGGATGTTGTTCAGCGGCAGAAACTGGGAGACTAGTCAGGATGGAGGGAAAGATGAATGCAGCAATGTACAGAGACGTCCTTGATGAAAACCTTCTCCAGAGCGCTCTGGACCTCAGACTGGGGTGAAGGATCCTCTTCCAACAGGACGACGACCCTAAGAACACAGCCGAGATAACAAAGGAGTGGCTCCGAGACAACTCTGTGAATGTCCTTGAGTGGTCCAGCCAGAGCCCAGACTTGTACCCAATTGAACATCTCTGGAGAGATCTGAACATGGCTGTACACCGACACTCCCCATCCAACCTGATGAAGCTTGAGAGGTCTTACAAAGAAGAAGAATGGGAGAAACTGCCCAAAAATAGGAGTGCCAAGCTTGTAGTATCATACTCAACAAGACTTGAGGCTGTAATTGGTGCCAAAGGAGCTTCACCAAAGTATTGAGCTAAGGCTGTGATACTTATGTACATGGGAGGAGCCTGTGATACTTATGTACATGGGAGGAGCCTGTGATACTTATGTACATGGGAGGAGTCTGTGATACTTATGTACATGGGAGGAGCCTGTGATATTTATGTACATGGGAGGAGTCTGTGATACTTATGTACATGGGAGGAGTCTGTGATACTTATGTACATGGGAGGAGCCTGTGATATTTATGTACATGGGAGGAGTCTGTGATACTTATGTACATGGGAGGAGCCTGTGATACTTATGTACATGGGAGGAGTCTGTGATACTTATGTACATGGGAGGAACCTGTGATACTTATATACATGGGAGGAGTCTGTGATACTTATGTACATGGGAGGAGCCTGTGATACTTATGTACATGGGAGGAGTCTGTGATACTTATGTACATGGGAGGAGCCTGTGATACTTATATACATGGGAGGAGCCTGTGATACTTATGTACATGGGAGGAGCCTGTGATACTTATGTACATGGGAGGAGCCTGTTATACTTATGTACATGGGATTTTTTTCTTTTTTTCTTTTTAATAAATTTGCAAAGATTTCAAACGAACTATTGCTTATGAGTTAGGATTTTTTTTTATTATTGATATCATTATTATTATTATTTTGTATTTATTTATTATTATTATTATTTCCCTTTCTTCCCCCTTTTTATAATTTTGTATTCCTTCATATTAATTCTTATTAGTGGCTTTTTAATAGTATTTTAATTTTGTTTTAGGTAAATCATTGATTAAATTCATTGTTTAAAGAGTAACTAAAGACAAAACATTTTCATTTTGGATAGAGTAAGTGAGGGTTATAACCCCTGTCAGGTTTTTATTTTTGCCATCCCATTGGGGACATTTCCCTTCACTTCCTGTTACATGGTCAAAGCAGGAAATGAGAAGAAATTCTGTGGTGTCACCAGGAATAGTGTCCCCGATGGAAGATTTCTCCTCCACTACTGTTCTGATGTCACCCCAAAATCTGTGATTTTCTTTCACTTTCAATGAAATTGGTAAACAGGACAAATAGAGTGGGGTGAATCTCCCCAATGGCGGCACAGACAGCAATAAAAACCTGACAGGTGTTTTAGTCCCTCTCTACTCTATCCAAAAGAAAAATAAGAAAGTTTTGCCTTTAGTTATACTTTAAACGTTTGTAGCCCTGAAGAAGGGGCATTTTCTTAACCCCTGAAGCGCGTTGGCTTTTCCTTTGGTGGTACTTCTATTTCTAATCCTATGGCAATAAAAATCAAACAGAGGTTCTGACCCCTCACTATTCAAAAGCTAAAAACAGAAAAAAAAGTTTGGGGTTCAGTTACACTTGAAGCTTAAATGTTTAAAACTTCCCCCCTTTTTTCTTTTTTTTTTTCTTTTTAGCAAACTGAATTGTCTTTTAGCAGCCCTGCGATTTTGCTGTTTGCGTTTTGAAGTTCCTGTTAAAAAAAAAAAAAAAAATGGAATCTGGCGGTAGCGTCGCGGCGGACGCTCGTTATTTGGGACGGACGGCTTGTCCGGGGCTGATAGATTAGAGAAATAACTTGTTTGCTGTAAAATGAGCCGCTTTCTGAGCAGAAAATGTTGGCCCTTTTATCCTCCTGAGTGTGATTGAAAGGGTGAGAAGTTAATTTGGCAGTTTCGCTTCTATGGTTTCATAATGCCCCCCCTCCCCCCCCCCCGCCTCCACCCACCCCAGTCAAATACCAAGATTTCAGAGCTCTGCTACTACCCTCGTACAAGGCAAGAGCGTGACCCCCAACCAAACCCCTCTCCCCAGGGCACATCCTGAGCTGCAACAGCTTGGCTCGGGAGTGCTTTTTATGAACAGCACTTGAGCTAAATCATGCCATTTCCTTCCCAGCATGGCATAGTTAACAAGTTAGTGCATCAACACAGATGGCAGTTCAAAAGGTGCACCCCCCTACCCCCCCAGCCTGATAAAGTGCAAGACATTCTACCACTATTCTCATTACTGCCTAAACGCGCTTAGGGGGGCGCCGACAGGGTGCGAAAGAAAGACCAGCGCGTTCTGAAGCTTCGCTGGGCCATCTTTGAAGGCCTAACACTATGAGATACATAAAAATAAAAATAAACATGTAATAAAATATCAAAAGTAATGATACATTGTTGTCTTTATTTACCTTCAAATCCCCCTTAAACTGTCCAATAGAAATTTATTCCATTATTATTATTATTTTATATTTTTATTTTATACAATCTATTATATTATTTGATTATAATATTATTATTATATTTTTAGTTATTTTTCTATTCTATAATTTTTATACATTCTAATATATTATTATATTCTATTATTATTATTATTATTATTATTATTATACTGTATATTTATACTTATATTATTATATATTCTATCATATTATTACATTTTATTATTACATTCTTTTAATATTATTATTATATATTTATACTTATATTCCAGTATTATATATTCTATCATATTATTACAGTCTATTATATTATTACATTCTATTATTATTATTATTATAGTCTATCATCGTTATCATCATCAATATTATTGTTACTATTATTATATATTTATATATTCTTATATTCTATTATTATATATTCTATCATATTATTCTATTCTATTATTACATTCTAATATTGTTAATATTATTTTTAATATTATTGTTGTTATTATTATTATACTATTATTCTATTATTATTATATTATTATTATATTCTAATATTATTATACGTCCTAATATATTCTTATATTCTATTATCATTATTATATTTTTATATATTCTTATATTCTCTTATTATATATTATATTATTATACATTATTACATTCTATCATGTGATTGTATTCCATTGCTATTAATATTATACGTTTTATTATATTATTATATTTCATCATTATTATTACTATTATTATTATTATACATTTTATTGTATTATTATATTCTATAATAATATGTATTCTATTATATATTATATTTTAGAATCCTGTGTTCTTTATTTCCTCTCTTCAGGGGGCAACGCTTAAGGCGAGGTTCACAATTTTGCGGGACTGCATGTAAATTACACATATTTCCGCACTCGCAGCAAAAAGCACTATGTGATTTTCCTGCGACTGCAGATCCCTCCAGATCTGTGCAGTGATCCAGTGTGAGGCTTCCTGTAATAAAGACCGCCCACTGCTGCCCTCTCTCCTTGTGCAGGGGGACTGGTCTTGTCTCCGCCCCTCCTGTAATTTGATGGAGTATGTTGGGCCCCCCCCAAAGCTCCCAAAGCTCTTGTCCTTGAGCAGGGGGATGGTCTTGTCTCCACCCCCTCCTGTAATAAGTAGAGCCTGCTGGGTTCCTCCCACATCTCTGTTCTCTCTCCTTGTGCAGGGTGACTGGTCTTGTCTCCACCCCCACCTGTAGTTTTCTGTAGTGGGTGGAGCCTGATGGGTCCCTCCCACAGCTCTGCTCTCTCTCTCTCTCCTTGAGCAGGGGGACTGGTCATGTCTCCGCCCCGTCCTGTAATAGCGGGAGCCTGATGGGCTCCGAATGAAGCAAAAAGATTCTCACCGTACAGATATGGGTCCACACCAGGTGTAAACTTTTCAGTTGTCTCCCAATATAAAGAGCCCCAGGTGCTGGCTAATGCTGAGTCATGTTGAAGGTAGGTAAGAAAATCCGGACAGCCGCACTCCAGGAAAATGTAGTTCAAAGTTGATTTATTATAAATTCAGGGGCATAGAGCATACAAAACACAGTGGCAGAAGGTACAGGCAATCAACTAACGCGTTTCGCACTTATGCTAAGTGCTTACTCTGTGTTTTGTATGCTCTATGCCCCTGAATTTATAATAAATCAACTTTGAACTACATTTTCCTGGAGTTCGGCTGTCCGGATTTTCTTACCTACCTTCAGCCTGCTGGGCTCCGCCTACATCTCTGCTCTCTCTCTCCTTGAGCAGGGAGACTGGCCTGGTCTCCACCCCCCTGTAGTTTAGGGCCCCTCCCACAGCTCTGCACTCTCTTTTTGTACAGGGTCTTGCCTCCGCCCCCTCCTGTAGTTTTCTGCAGGCATCCTGTAGTGGGTGGAGCTGACAAGCCCCTCCCACAGCTCTGCTCTCTGCACAGATGAGGTCACAGTGACTTTTACCAGGTAATATCTGGGCTTCTAAAGGCATTTGTTGCTCACAAAATGGATTTATATCCTTTGTGGCGATTGAGGAGTTTATTCAAATAAAGGTTTTTGTGCCCGGAGTTCAGCTTTAACCTACTGCACTGATATAATATAATTCATGGAAGACTGATATCCTCTCCAAACAAAATCAACATCAAAAAGAGCGAAGAAAATGAGCGGTCTGGTCTACGGGGGCCGATCCTTTGCCGGCAGTGGGGGCCCCTTGGCTCGGGGAGGGGTACCAGACATACAACCTGTTCCCTCATTAGTCCCCTTTCAGTGCCAATATAGAGGAGCTCTGCTTAATGTATCTGGGAGTGCCGGCCGGGGGATGGCATTTCCTAAGAAGGGTCTTAAAGATCAAAAGGGGTTTAGAGGAAACTATCGGTGGATGTAGAAATCCTCCAACCCTTCCTTGTGCTACTGAGCTCAATTCACTTTATCTGCCCCCCCCCCCCCCCCACCTTAAATTCTTCTTTTATGTCCGCTGAAATTTAGAGAGAAGATCACAAATAAAATGCCAGAAGAAAGAGCCGAGGAGATAAAACAGAAACTTTATTCTCCTTCGTTTTCTTTTTAGATAGTGGAAGTGAAATATTGTATCGATGTGAATTAATCGTTGTTTCTGTCTTTAATTTGTAATTATTTAAATCCTTCCCCGTCAGTAAAGTCACACATCTGCAAGAATATATTCCAAACATGTCATGGGATACATTGTTGCAGATTGTATTATTATCTTTACAAAGCCGTCCTTATAGAACACAATGAAGTTCCACATCCCCGGCCATAATCTAATGTAACCATTTCCCAAATGAGACTTTATAGATACCAAGAAGCAATAATACTTTAGTCAACAACGAAAGGATTTGTATCTTTTTCAAATCTACAGACTTTTATTTCTGCTGCCACAGAGACGACCTTCCACGGGATTGCGTGCTATTCCAGAATTTTCTTTATACATACAGTATCTGACAGAAGTAAGTACACCCCTCAGTGACATGTGTGTAAATCTTTTCTTCTATCTTTTCATGTGACAACACTGAAGAAATGACACTTTGCTACAAAGTAAAGTAGTGAGTGTACAGCTTGTTTAACAGTGTAAATTTGCTGTCCCCTCAAAATAACTCAACACACAGCCATTAATGTCTAAACCGCTGGCAACAAAAGTCAGTACACCCCTAAGTGAAAATCTCCAAATTGGGCCCAAAGTGTCAATATTTTGTGTGGCCACCATTATTTTCCAGCACTGCCTTAACCCTCTTGGGCATGGAGGTCACCAGAGCTTCACGGGTTCCATTGGAGTCCTCTTCCACTCCTCCATGATGACATCACAGAGCTGGTGGATGTTAGAGACCTTGCACTCCTCCACCTTCCGTTTGAGGATGCCCCACAGATGATCAATAGGGTTTAGGTCTGGAGACATGCTTGGCCAGTCCATCACCTTTACCCTCAGCTTCTTTAGCAAGGCAGTGGTGGTCTTGGAGGTGTGTTTGGGGTGGTTATCATGTTGGAATACTGCTCTGCCGTCCAGTCTCTGAAGGGAGGGGATCATGCTCTGCTTCAGTATGTCACAGTACATGTTGACATTCATGGTTCCCTCAATGATCTGTAGCTCCCCAGTGCCGGCAGCACTCATGCAGCCCCAGACCATGACACTCCCACCACCATGCTTGACTGTAGACAAGACACACTTGTCTTTGTCCTCCTCACCTGGTTGCCCCCACACACGCTTGTCACCATCTGAACCAAATACGTTTATCTTGGTCTCATCAGACCACAGGACATGGTTCCAGTAATCCATGTCCTTAGTCTGCTTGTCTTCAGCAAACTGTTTGTGGACTTTCTTGTGCATCATTTTTAGAAGAGGCTTCCTTCTGGGACAACAGACATGCAGACCAATTTGATGCTGTTTTCAGCGTATGGTCTGAGCACTGACAGGCTGACCCCCCACCCCTTCAACCTCTGCAGCAATGCTGGCAGCACTCATACATCTATTTCCCAAAGACAACCTCTGGATATGACGCTGAGCACGTGACCTCAACTTCTTTGGTGGACCATGGTGAGGCCTGTTCTGAGTGGAACCTGTCCTGTTATACCGCTGTATGGTCTTGGCCACCGTGCTGCAGCTCAGTTTCAGGGTCTTAGCAATCTTCTTATAGCCTAGGCCATCTTTATGTAGAGCAACAATTCTTTTTTTCAGATCCTCAGAGAGTTCTTTACCATGAGGTGCCATGTTGAATTTTACAGTGACTAGTATGAGAGAGTGAGAGCGATAACACCAAATTTACCACTCCTGCTCCCCATTCAAACCTGAGACCTTGTAACACTAACGAGTCACATGACACCGAGAGGGAAAATGGCTAATTGGGCTCAATTTGGACATTTTCACTTAGGGGGTATTTACAAAAATGTGAGGGGTGTACTCACTTTTGTGAGATACTGTAAGTATCGTGAAATATGATAACCTCCACTTGGCTCGAAACACCTCTGTACGTAGGTTGTATCTATTTGTTAATAAATGTTCAGTTGTCATTCAACTTGGAGTCTAAGCACCAGCTGGTCTTCTTCACCCAGGCTCACCAAAAGACATGAATTGTAAGCATCAACTGGTCTTCACCCAGGCTCACCAAAGGCATGGATTGTAAGCATCAGCTGGTCTTCACCTAGGCTCACCACAGACATGGATTGTAAGCATCAGCTGGTCTTCATTCAGGCTCACCATAGACATGGATTCTAAGCACCAGCTGGTCCTCACCTGGGATCACTAAAGGCATAGATTGCAAGCACCAGTTGGTCTTCACTTGGGCTCACCAAAACCATGGATTGTAAGCACCAGCTGGTCTTCATTTGGGCTCACCAAAGGCATGGGTTAGCACCAGCTCACCAAAAACATGGAATGTTCACACCAGCTGTTCTTCACCCAGGCTCATCAAAGGCATGGATTTTAAGCACCAGATGGTCTTCACCTGGGCTCACCAAAGGCATGGATTGTAAGCACCAGCTGGTCTTCAACCAGGCTCATCAAAAGCATGGATTGTAAGCACCAGTTGGTCTTCACCCAGGCTCACCAAAGGCATAGTTTGTAAGCACCAGCTGGTCTTCACCCAGGCTCAGCAAAGGCATGGAATGTTCACACCAGCTGGTCCTCACCCAGGCTCATCAAATGCATGGATTATAAGCACCAGATGGTCTTCACCCAGGCTCACCAATGGCATGGATTGTAAGCATCAGCTGGTCTTCACCCAGGCTCACCAAAAGCATGGATTGTAAGCACCAGCTGGTCTTCGACCAGGCTCATCAAAGGCATGGTTTGTAAGCACCAGTTGGTCCTCACCCGGGCTCACCATAGACATGGATTGTAAGCACCAGCTGGTTTTCAACCAGGCTCACCAAAAACATGGAATGTTCACACCAGCTAGTCTTCACATAGGCTCATCAAAGGCATGGATTTTAAGCACCAGATGGTGTTCACCCGGGCTCACCAAAGGCATGGATTGTAAGCACCAGCTGGTCTTCACATAGGCTCATCAAAGGCATGGATTTTAAGCACCAGATGGTGTTCACCCGGGCTCACCAAAGGCATGAATTGTAAGCACCAACTGGTCTTCAACCAGGCTCATCAAAGGCATGGATTGTAGGCACCAGTTGGTCTTCACTCGGGCTCATTATAGACATGGATTGTAAGCATCAGCTGGTCTTCATCCAGGCTCACCATAGACATGGATTGTAAGCACCAGCTGGTCTTCACCTGGGATCACTAAAGGCATGGATTGCAAGCACCAGATGGTCTTCACCCAGGCTCACCAATGGCTTGGATTGTAAGCACCAGCTGGTCTTCAACCAGGATCATCAAAGGCATGAATTGTAAGCACCAGCTAGTCTTCACTCTGGATAACCCAAGGTGTGGATTGTAAGCACCAGCTGGTCTTCACCTGGGCTTATCAAAGATGTGGAGTCCAGGTTTTACTGGCAAATTTTGTTTTTACAACCATATGTATATCAGTTCTGTGTTTGTTTTATAGCCCTGAAGAAGGGGGATACCTTTGAACCCCCTAAAAGTGTTGGATATTTTGTAATGTTTTGCTGAACAAACTCTTACATTAAAATTTTTTGGACACTCAGCTCATTGGTCTGGTGATCTTTTTAGACTTTGTACACATAACTTCCCACTGGCTGTATATTTGCAGGGTCCTCAATGTGCAGTGACATGATGGCGCCACAGTGAGAGAATCGGTTGGACACAAAACTGCAGAGCTGGATCACCGGTTTCTACTACTTAAAGGGTCAGGTGCCCAGGGCTGTCGTTAGAATTTGTGGAGCCCTATACAGTGTCAGGGCTGGGCTCAGCCCTTCCTTCTCTGGGCTGGCCGCTCAGCTGTCGGCTAATTGCCAGCTCCCATCTCTCTCCACAGTTACCCAGCTGTTGTTGATTCTGCTCGTCAGTCCTGCCTACTTAAAGCCGTCCAGCTCACTTAATCTCTGCCTCCGCCTTTGTCAACATCACAGAGACTTTCTCCTGCGTTCCTGTTGAAGACTTGCTCGGCTAACGTTCCTTCTGGCTCCTGATCCTGCTTGCTGTACTACTATGTTTATCTCTGGCTCTCTGACATTTGCTTGGCTGACTACCCGATCCGGTTACTGAACTCTGGCTTGTTTGACTACGCTTACTCAGTTTACCTTATTATTATTATTATTATTATTATTAAACAAGTGTGATTTAACTATACTTCTGTCTTGGTCTGATTCATAGTTCCTGATATACAGCCTGCCTGCAGGGCCCCCAATACAGCTTTCCTGACAGGGCCCCCCCCTCCACCCCACACAGGGAAGGGACTTGAAAAACTTTACTGTGCATGCACAGTAACCTCACCAGCTGTGGCTCCCAGCAATGAAAAAAAAAAGTTCCCCAGCCCCCATCATTGTAACAGTGTGGGCCTGGGGGGGGGGGGGGGGGCAAAGAGGGGACTATTTATCCTTTTTCAGGGTCATCCTGCGGCTCCTGACAGTTAAAATTCAGGCTTTAGCCTGCTTCAGCGGACCAATATAGAAGAAGAGGCCGAACTTTTCATTTTATCATTGGGAGCACAAAGAATGACTCCACCTGATCCCAAAAATAGGACCCGGGGAACTTTTATTAAATTGCTGGGAGCTATGAGCTTTGGGATTACTGTACATACACCAAAAATATTTAAAGAGCCCCCTCTCTGACCCCCTGTTGAACTGATGGGGCCCAGACCCAGTATAAGAGGACAGGTTATACCCCCTATCAGCACATGATGGCTGTTTAGGTGAGAAAAAAAGGGGTTTTGGTGAATAGGTGGGAGGCAGTGCCGGGACAAAGTCATCTAAAGCCCTTGGCAAATAATTGCACCCCCCCCCGCAAGATCTATTAGCATTATGTGTCAGCAAAAATGTCCCTCCCCCCCAAAAATGAGCTCTAATCTGCATGCTTAGCTCAAATCCTCTCATTCCACATATGCTCCCAGCACAACTCCCCCCCTCCAAAAAAATTTCCCCTTACACCTAATCCTCTACACCTAAAATTTCACCTGCAAGCACAACTCCCCCCCCCCATTACAAATTGCCCTCCCCCAAACTCCCACCCTAAAACAAATCCCCCTTACAAAAAAAAATCCTAGCACAAATGCCCCCCATTCATCCCTTCTACCACAAATCCCCCTCCCAAAAAAATGTTCCCACCTAGCTAGCACACCCCCCCACCCACCCACCATATTACCTTTGCTAGCACAAACCCCCAAATCCCCCATCCTAGCACAAATCCTATTCCCCCATCTCCCCTCTCAACACAAATCACCACTCTTAGCTCACCCCCCCCCAATTTCCCCTCCTAAGACAATTCTTACCTCCGGCTACCCCCCCTCAAATTCCCCCCCAACACAAATCCCCTCCACCCAATCACCTTGTGGTGCCCACAGAACCTCACACGATACCACAGTGCCCAGGGCAGCTGCTCCTCCTGCCCACCCCCCTTGTCCTGGCTGTGGTGGGAGGAATGGGGGGGGGGGTTGCCCACCAGGGATGGGCTGTTAATGCAAAGCACCTTGAAGCCTTAAAGTGGAACTAAACTGACTGTAACCACTTTTCTGTTTATTTTATCCCTCTCCCTCCCTTTTATGGGTAAGTTAATCATTTTTATCATGGCCAGCACAGTGGTGTAGTGGGGAGCACAGTGGTGTAGTGGGGAGCACAGTGGTGTAGTGGGGAGCACAGTGGTGTAGTGGGGAGCACAGTGGTGTAGTGGGCGGCACTCTCGCCTAGCAGTAAGAAGGGTCCTTGGTTCGAATCCCAACCACGACACTACCTGCCTGGAGTTTGCATGTTCTCCCTGTGCCTGCGTGGGTTTCCTCCGGGTACTCCGGTTTTATTTTATTTTTTTAATTTATTTAAGGTACTTATATAGCGCTGTCAATTTACGCAGTGCTTTACATATTCATTGTACATTCACATCACCTACCCACAAGGAGCTTACAATCTAAGGTCCCCAACTCACATTCATATACTGGGGCCAATTTAGACAGAAGCCAATTAACCTCCCAGCATGTCTTTGGAGTGTGGGAGGAAACCGGAGTACCCGGAGGAAACCCACACAGGCACAGGGGGAACATGCAAACTCCATGCAGGTAGTGTCGTGGTTGGGATTCGAAACAGTTTCCTCCCACACTCCAAAGACATGCTGGTAGGTTAATTGGATCCTGTCTAAATTGGCCCTAGTATGTATGAATGTGAGTTAGGGATCTTAGATTGTAAGCTCCTTGAGGGCGGGGACTGATGTGAATGTACAATGTATATGTAAAGCGCTACGTAAATTGACGGCGCTATATAAGTACCTGAAATAAATAAATAAATAAATATTCTATTTTTTTACAGTTTTATTTATATCCAGGTTTGTGGTCTAAGCCAGACCCCTGCTACCTCCTAGGACGTGCAGTGTATGTGTGCATGTGCGGCGGATCTGTGCGTGTGCGCACACACACTGCTGGCCGGAATCTGCTACAGGTATTATGCGGACGTGCAGATATCCCCCTGTCCTGTCCTCTACTAGGTCCTAGATACCCAGGAGACACCAGCGGCGACTATGCGCATGCTCTGTGGTTTCAAAGATGGTGGAAGAGGGGCAGAGGGGGGTGGGGGGATTCGGTCATGAGTTAATGCAACGCACTGTTGTGAATGGGGAAGCAATGACTAATCATTGATAAAAGTCAAACTTCCCCATTTCCTGAGACCTCCATCGAACGTCCCCTGGGTCGCTCATTCCAAAAAATGACGCTTATCACTTCTTAAAGGGCCACTACATAAACACGAGCGCACCACTTTAGATAAAGGCGCACATTCCTCGCATACAACACTTAATTGCGGAGCTGAAGAGGTACAGATAAGACGCATTATCTGTCCTGTGACCCAGAAACTCCAGAAGAGATCGTTCTAAGACCAGATCTACAATAATAGGAGGGAAGCGAATATGACAAATCGACAGGGCCGCGCCCGGGGGGGGGGGGGGGGCGATCCTTTAATTTACTCCACAATTGTGCACAAAGCAAAGCGTTTGGTTTAAGCATCTGAGGTCAGTTAGAGAAAATGACCGAAAAAAAAACAAGATAATTGACAATATCTGCAGATTTTTGGGGGAAATCTCTGATCTTCATGCCTGTAGGTCACAGGAAATGGTATTAGTCAAACACTTGCGTTTGATTATATTTTGCAGCGATAGATATGATTGAATTATCGCACAGGAAAAAAACATTCCGCCAGTCCTTTCTAATAAACGTCCACCTGTCCTTCCTGAGACGCTGCGCTCAGAACACCAGGCGGACTAATCTGGGGGTTTGGGGGGGGTGGGGGATCGACATCACTTGGTTTAAAGGGGAATTAGGGCTTATTTTACGTACATTTCTAGATATTGGGCTCCATTCACAGAACCGGATTGCAGCAAGCGGTATGTTGTCCCAAATACCTGAAAATGGAAATTCTCTATTATTTTATGCAGTATTTACCGCCTAACGCAAAAACGCTCAGAAAATACCTCATGAAACAGGCGTGAAAGTCAATTCACAAAAGTAAAGTGTCTGGAAAAAGTATTCATACCCCTTGAAATTTTCCACATTTTGTCATGTTACAACCAAAAACATAAATGTATTTTATTGGGATTTTATGTGATCTACTGACACCGTCCACTGCTTTACTGACACCATCCTCTGCTCTACTGACACCGTCCACTGCTTTACTGACACCATCCTCTGCTCTACTGACACCATCCACTGCTCTACTGACACCGTCCACTGCCCTACTGACACCGTCCACTGCTCTACTGACACCGTCCACTGCTCTACTGACACCGTCCACTGCTCTACTGACACCGTCCACTGCTCTACTGACACCGTCCACTGCTCTACTGACACTGTCCACTGCTCTACCGACACCGTCCACTGCCCTACTGACACCATCCACTGCTCTCCTGACACCGTCCACTGCCCTACTGACACCGTCCACTGCTCTACTGACACCGTCCACTGCTCTACTGACACCATCCACTGCTCTACCAACACCGTCCACTGCTCTACTGACACTGTCCACTGCTCTACCGACACCGTCCACTGCCCTACTGACACCATCCACTGCTCTCCTGACACCGTCCACTGCCCTACTGACACCATCCACTGCTCTCCTGACACCGTCCTCTGCTCTCCTGACACCGTCCACTGCCCTACTGACACCGTCCACTGCTCTCCTGACACCGTCCACTGCCCTACTGACACCATCCACTGCTCTCCTGACACCGTCCACTGCCCTACTGACACCATCCACTGCTCTCCTGACACCGTCCTCTGCTCTCCTGACACCGTCCTCTGCCCTACTGACACCGTCCACTGCTCTCCTGACACCGTCCACTGCCCTACTGACACCATCCACTGCTCTCCTGACACCGTCCTCTGCTCTCCTGACACCGTCCTCTGCCCTACTGACACCGTCCTCTGCTCTACTGACACCGTCCACTGCTCTACTGACACCATCCACTGCTCTACTGACACCGTCCACTGCCCTACTGACACTGTCCACTGCCCTACTGACACCGTCCACTGCTCCACTGACACCATCCACTGCTCTACTGACACCGTCCACTGCTCTACTGACACCATCCACTGCTCTCCTGACACCGTCCTCTGCTCTCCTGACACCGTCCTCTGCCCTACTGACACCGTCCACTGCCCTACTGACACCGTCCTCTGCCCTACTGACACCGTCCTCTGCTCTCCTGACACCGTCCTCTGCTCTACTGACACCATCCACTGCCCTACTGACACCATCCACTGCTCTTCTCACACCGTCCACTTCTCTACTGACACCGTCCTCTGCTCTACTGACACCGTCCACTGCTCTCCTGACACCGTCCTCTGCTCTCCTGACACCGTCCTCTGCTCTACTGACACCATCCACTGCCCTACTGACACCATCCACTGCTCTTCTCACACCGTCCACTTCTCTACTGACACCGTCCTCTGCTCTACTGACACCGTCCACTGCTCTACTGACACCGTCCACTGCTCTACTGACACCGTCCACTGCTCTACTGACACCGTTCTCTGCTCTACTGACACCATCCACTGCTCTCCTGACACCGTCCACTGCTCTACTGACACCGTCCACTGCCCTACTGACACCGTCCACTGCTCTACTGACACCGTCCTCTGCTCTACTGACACCGTCCTCTGCTCTACTGACACCGTCCACTGCCCTACTGACACCGTCCTCTGCTCTACTGACACCGTCCTCTGCCCTACTGACACCATCCTCTGCCCTACTGACACCGTCCACTGCCCTACTGACACCATCCTCTGCTCTACTGACACCGTCCACTGCCCTACTGACACCGTCCACTGCTCTACTGACACCGTCCACTGCTCTACTGACATCGTCCACTGCTCTACTGACACCGTCCACTGCTCTACTGACACCGTCCTCTGCTCTACTGACACCGTCCACTGCCCTACTGACACCGTCCACTGCCCTACTGACACCGTCCTCTGCTCTACTGACACCGTCCACTGCTCTACCGACACCGTCCACTGCTCTACTGACACCGTCCACTGCTCTACTGACACCGTCCACTGCTCTACTGACACCGTCCACTGCTCTACTGACACCGTCCTCTGCTCTACTGACACCGGCCACTGCCCTACTGACACCGTCCACTGCTCTCCTGACACGGTCCTCTGCTCTACTGACACCGTCCTCTGCCCTACTGACACCGTCCACTGCTCTACTGACACCGTCCACTGCTCTACTGACACCGTCCACTGCTCTACTGACACCGTCCTCTGCTCTACTGACACCGGCCACTGCCCTACTGACACCGTCCACTGCCCTACTGACACCGTCCTCTGCTCTACTGACACCGTCCACTGCCCTACTGACACCGTCCACTGCTCTACTGACACCGTCCACTGCTCTACTGACATCGTCCACTGCTCTACTGACACCGTCCACTGCTCTACTGACACCGTCCTCTGCTCTACTGACACCGTCCACTGCCCTACTGACACCGTCCACTGCCCTACTGACACCGTCCTCTGCTCTACTGACACCGTCCACTGCTCTACCGACACCGTCCACTGCTCTCCTGACACCGTCCTCTGCTCTCCTGACACCGTCCTCTGCCCTACTGACACCGTCCACTGCCCTACTGACACCGTCCACTGCTCTACTGACACCGTCCACTGCCCTACTGACACCGTCCACTGCCCTACTGACACCGTCCTCTGCTCTACTGACACCGTCCACTGACCTACTGACACCGTCCACTCCTCCACTGACACCGTCCTCTGCCCTACTGACACCGTCCTCTGCTCTACTGACACCGTCCACTGCTCTACTGACAAAGTCCACTGCCCTACTGACACCGTCCACTCCTCCACTGACACCGTCCTCTGCTCTACTGACACCGTCCACTGCCCTACTGACACCGTCCACTGCTCTACTGACACCGTCCACTGCCCTACTGACACCGTCCACTGCTCTACTGACACCGTCCACTGCCCTACTGACACTGTCCACTGCCCTACTGACACCGTCCACTGCTCCACTGACACCATCCACTGCTCTACTGACACCGTCCACTGCTCTACTGACACCATCCACTGCTCTCCTGACACCGTCCTCTGCTCTCCTGACACCGTCCTCTGCCCTACTGACACCGTCCACTGCCCTACTGACACCGTCCTCTGCCCTACTGACACCGTCCTCTGCTCTCCTGACACCGTCCTCTGCTCTACTGACACCATCCACTGCCCTACTGACACCATCCACTGCTCTACTCACACCGTCCACTTCTCTACTGACACCGTCCTCTGCTCTACTGACACCGTCCACTGCTCTCCTGACACCGTCCTCTGCTCTCCTGACACCGTCCTCTGCTCTACTGACACCATCCACTGCCCTACTGACACCATCCACTGCTCTTCTCACACCGTCCACTTCTCTACTGACACCGTCCTCTGCTCTACTGACACCGTCCACTGCTCTACTGACACCGTCCACTGCTCTACTGACACCGTCCACTGCTCTACTGACACCGTTCTCTGCTCTACTGACACCATCCACTGCTCTCCTGACACCGTCCACTGCTCTACTGACACCGTCCACTGCCCTACTGACACCGTCCACTGCTCTACTGACACCGTCCTCTGCTCTACTGACACCGTCCTCTGCTCTACTGACACCGTCCACTGCCCTACTGACACCGTCCTCTGCTCTACTGACACCGTCCTCTGCCCTACTGACACCATCCTCTGCCCTACTGACACCGTCCACTGCCCTACTGACACCATCCTCTGCTCTACTGACACCGTCCACTGCCCTACTGACACCGTCCACTGCTCTACTGACACCGTCCACTGCTCTACTGACATCGTCCACTGCTCTACTGACACCGTCCACTGCTCTACTGACACCGTCCTCTGCTCTACTGACACCGTCCACTGCCCTACTGACACCGTCCACTGCCCTACTGACACCGTCCTCTGCTCTACTGACACCGTCCACTGCTCTACCGACACCGTCCACTGCTCTACTGACACCGTCCACTGCTCTACTGACACCGTCCACTGCTCTACTGACACCGTCCACTGCTCTACTGACACCGTCCTCTGCTCTACTGACACCGGCCACTGCCCTACTGACACCGTCCACTGCTCTCCTGACACGGTCCTCTGCTCTACTGACACCGTCCTCTGCCCTACTGACACCGTCCACTGCTCTACTGACACCGTCCACTGCTCTACTGACACCGTCCACTGCTCTACTGACACCGTCCTCTGCTCTACTGACACCGGCCACTGCCCTACTGACACCGTCCACTGCCCTACTGACACCGTCCTCTGCTCTACTGACACCGTCCACTGCCCTACTGACACCGTCCACTGCTCTACTGACACCGTCCACTGCTCTACTGACATCGTCCACTGCTCTACTGACACCGTCCACTGCTCTACTGACACCGTCCTCTGCTCTACTGACACCGTCCACTGCCCTACTGACACCGTCCACTGCCCTACTGACACCGTCCTCTGCTCTACTGACACCGTCCACTGCTCTACCGACACCGTCCACTGCTCTCCTGACACCGTCCTCTGCTCTCCTGACACCGTCCTCTGCCCTACTGACACCGTCCACTGCCCTACTGACACCGTCCACTGCTCTACTGACACCGTCCACTGCCCTACTGACACCGTCCACTGCCCTACTGACACCGTCCTCTGCTCTACTGACACCGTCCACTGACCTACTGACACCGTCCACTCCTCCACTGACACCGTCCTCTGCCCTACTGACACCGTCCTCTGCTCTACTGACACCGTCCACTGCTCTACTGACAAAGTCCACTGCCCTACT
This sequence comes from Aquarana catesbeiana, assembly GCF_042186555.1. Lineage (NCBI taxonomy): Eukaryota > Metazoa > Chordata > Amphibia > Anura > Ranidae > Aquarana > Aquarana catesbeiana. Next base: position 2,783,482 of record NC_133336.1, read on the forward strand.
GACACCGTCCACTCCTCCACTGACACCGTCCTCTGCTCTACTGACACCGTCCACTGCCCTACTGACACCGTCCACTGCTCTACTGACACCGTCCACTGCCCTACTGACACCGTCCACTGCTCTACTGACACCGTCCACTGCCCTACTGACACCGTCCACTGCCCTACTGACACCGTCCACTGCTCTACTGACACCGTCCACTGCCCTACTGACACCGTCCACTCCTCCACTGACACGTCCACTGCTCTACTGACACCGTCCACTCCTCCACTGACACCGTCCTCTGCCCTACTGACACCGTCCACTGCTCTACTGACACCGTCCACTCCTCCACTGACACCGTCCTCTGCCCTACTGACACCTTCCTCTGCTCTACTGACACCGTCCACTGCCCTACTGACACTATCCACTGCTCTACTGACACCGTCCACTGCTCTACTGACAACGTCCACTCCTCCACTGACACCGTCCTCTGCCCTACTGACACCGTCCACTGCTCTACTGATACCGTCCACTCCTCCACTGACACCGTCCACTGCCCTACTGACACTGTCCACTGCTCTACTGACACCGTCCACTGCTCTACTGACACCGTCCACTGCTCTACTGACACCATCCACTGCTCTACTGACACCGTCCTCTGCCCTACTGACACCGTCCTCTGCCCTACTGACACCGTCCACTGCCCTACTGACACCGTCCTCTGCCCTACTGACACCGTCCTCTGCCCTACTGACACCGTCCACTGCTCTACTGATACCGTCCACTCCTCCACTGACACGTCCTCTGCCCTACTGACACCGTCCTCTGCTCTACTGACACCGTCCACTGCTCTACTGACACCGTCCACTGCTCTACTGACTCCGTCCACTGCTCTACTGACACCGTCCACTGCTCTACTGACACCGTCCACTGCTCTACTGACACCATCCACTGCTCTACTGACACCGTCCTCTGCCCTACTGACACCGTCCTCTGCCCTACTGACACCGTCCACTGCCCTACTGACACCGTCCTCTGCTCTACTGACACCGTCCACTGCCCTACTGACACCGTCCTCTGCTCTACTGACACCGTCCACTGCTCTACTGACACCGTCCACTGCTCTACTGACACCGTCCACTGCTCTACTGACACCGTCCACTGCTCTACTGACACCGTCCAGTGCCCTACTGACACCGTCCACTGCTCTACTGACACCGTCCACTGCTCTACTGACACCGTCCACTGCCCTACTGACACCGTCCACTGCTCTACTGACACCGTCCACTGCTCTACTGACACCGTCCACTGCCCTACTGACACCGTCCTCTGCTCTACTGACACCGTCCTCTGCTCTACTGACACCGTCCTCTGCCCTATTGACACAGTCCACTGCCCTACTGACACCATCCACTGCTCTACTGACACCGTCCACTGCCCTACTAACACCGTACACTGCTCTACTGACACCATCCACTGCTCTACTGACACCGTCCTCTGCCCTACTGACACCGTCCTCTGCCCTACTGACACCGTCCACTGCTCTACTGACACTGTCTACTGCCCTACTGACACCGTCCTCTGCTCTACTGACACCGTCCACTGCCCTACTGACACCGTCCACTGCTCTACTGACACCGACCACTGCTCTACTGACACCGTCCACTGCTCTACTGACACCTTCCTCTGCTTTACTGACACCATCCACTGTTCTACTGACACCGTCCACTGCTCTACTGACACCGTCCACTGCTCTACTGACACCGTCCACTGCTCTACTGACACCGTCCACTGCTCTACTGACACCATCCACTGCTCTACTGACACCGTCCTCTGCCCTACTGACACCGTCCACTGCCCTACTGACACCGTCCACTGCTCTACTGACACCGTCCACTGCTCTACTGACACCGACCACTGCTCTACTGACACCGTCCACTGCTCTACTGACACCGTCCACTGCTCTACTGACACCGTCCACTGCTCTACTGACACCATCCACTGCTCTACTGACACCGTCCACTGCTCTACTGACACAGTCCTCTGCTCTACTGACACCGTCCACTGCTCTACTGACACTATCCACTACTCTACTGACACCGTCCACTGCGCTACTGACACCAATCTCTGCCCTACTGACACTGCCAGTATACTGTACATACAAACAGGCAGACTGAAACCCGGACACATGATTCAAAACCCGGACTGTCTGGGTGAATCCTGGACCGGTGGTAACCCTAGGGAGGGGCTGGCTGAGGGCTGTACATAGCTTCCTGGAAACATCCCCTTCCTCAGTACTCCTCTCCGGAGCCCTCAGTCCTGATGCAAGCAGTGGGAGGAGTTATGCAAAAGCAAAATGCCTTGATGGGTGGGTGTCAGTCTGGAGGGATGGGTGTTCCTAGGCAGGCTGTATTTGCATAGGTAACGCCCACATGATGCTGAGCTTCCATCATTGAAAGAACTGAAATTCAATGAATGAAAGGGGCGGGGCCAGGGACAGGCTGGGGACTAAAGGGCTAGAATTTGTGGAACTACAAGTCCCATCATGCCTCTGCCTTTGGGAGTCATGCTTGTAAGTGCAGCCTTGCAATGCCTCATGGGAGTTGTAGTTCAGCAACAGCTGGAGTGCCGCAGGTTGAGCACCCTTGGGCGGAGATGATGCTGGACTTCGTCCAGCTAGGAAATGAGGCGGGGCTCTATCTGACTGGCTGCAGCTTCTAATGCACATTGTGAGAATCTCACAGTGTGCGGTGAAATCAGAGGAAGTCATTTCAGTCCAGGAGAGGAGCCGGGACACCTCTGCAAGACTGAAGGGGAGGAGTCGGGGGGAGGATTTAAAGGGGAATGACTTTTTTCTTTTTCTCACTTCCTTTAGTGTGTTCAAGGCAGAAAGTTCTAGAAAATCTGCGCAGCGGGACACAGACAACAGATAAACCCAAAACAATCCCACAAATAGTCAAAAAAAAGGTTTTGGCTGCGTGTTCCCCTGAAGCTGATCTTTAGTCGTTCGGGAAGCCGTTTATCATTGGTTTGAACCCAGAGTCAGTCCTGTGGAAAGTCTCTCCCGGGGACAAGGTGACTCCGGCGGGGGAGAGCTGTGAGCGAGGCTAAAGGTAAAGCACCAGGAGGAGCCCTTCAAAGAATTTATCAAGTGATTCAACATTCCGTGTAAACAAAAGACGCGTAAAGAAAGGTGAAATGGTCGGGGTGGCGGGTTCATTGGTTGGAGCTCTGGGGGCCTGCGTGGGGGGGGGGTAACGATGTGGATATCCGAGCACCTTGGGAAAGGAGAGGAGCGCGCTCTTTTCACTCAGCGACCTAATGAAAAACTAGCCAAATTGTCTTCTATTTTAATATATGGCTCTCCACAATTCACGCCTCCATTGCTGGGAACAATCCAGGCCTGTATGGACGGGACGCCCCGCTATTATTAGTCCTTGAGGTGGACGAGGTGCCACCGGGAAGGACGACGGACGAGCTGACAAAGTCCCCTGTAACGCCTTGAAGTCAACGGTTCAAGTGAGGAGAAGTCATAATGCAGCAAAACCCATAATATGGCCGAAGCGTACCCCCCACATACACTCCTTCCCCCCACCCCTCCCTCACTTGGGACCACTCAGATGGTCTATAAAAATAAATAAATAATCAGTTCACTCATTGATAATATATTGCTCCATAAGGGGCAACTTTACAATTACCTGTCCTGCAAATGTTCCCCTAACCCTCCCCCCCCCCCCCCCGAGTGGCAGCCACCAACCAAAATACTTACCTTTAGCCCCACTTCACCTTCACTGTGCAGCCCTATCCAAGGTGTGGTCCCACCCAGCATCTACTGCACAGTTCAGCCTGTTTGTTCCTATGGCTGGTCGTCAGCCATCCAGGAGAGTACACTCCGGAAAGGACGGCACTATATTTGTTCAGGCATCATCTAGGGGTCACCACCACCTTCCCGGACTGAGATGCCAGCTCAGGGATGACACAATCATGTACATCCTTGGTGCCAGTGCAGTTCTTGGTTCATGAAAGTCTGACAAAGACTTGCCTCTGCTCCAGCCTTTTACCTTGTGACTTTGTACAAAGTTACAATGTTGCAGTCTGATCACTTGGGGAAGGGAGACCAAGGAAATGTTTCCTCTTGACTGCAGCAGGCTGATGATATCTGATCTCAACTGAAGATCCTATGCACATGCTGGCATTCTGAAAGTCAACGTTTGCTTATGCTTGTCTACTGCCTGCCCTGACCTTGAATTGTCTCTGGATTACACTTGTCTGCTGCCTAACCTGAGCTCAGAATGTGTCTGGATTATGCTGCTGCCTGACCTGACCTTAAATTGTCTCTGGATCATACTTGTCTTCTGCCTGACCTTACCTCAGACTGCTTCTAGATGTTGCTTGTCTGCTGCCTGCCCTGCCCTGGAATTGTCTCTGGATTACACTTTTCTGCTGCCTGCCCTGATCGCAGATTGTCTCTGGATTACACTTGTCTGCTGCCTGCCCTGCCCTTGAATTGTCTCTGGTTTACACTTGTCTGCTGCCTGACCTGACCTTGAATTGTCTCTGAATTACACTTTTCTGCTGCCTGCCCTGACCTAAGATTGTCTCTGGATTACACTTGTCTGCCACCTGCCCTGACCTCAGATTGTCTCTGGATTACACTTATCTGCTGCCTGACCTGACCTCAGATTGTCTCTGGATTACACTTGTCTGCTGCCTGGCCTGACCTTGAATTGTCTCTTAATTACACTTGTCTGCTGCCTGCCCTGACCTCAGATTGTCTCTGGAATACACTTGTCTCCTGCCTGACCCGACCTTGAATCGTCTCTGAATTACACTTGTCTGTTGCCTGACCTGAGCTCAGAATGTGTCTGAATTATGTTTGTCTGCTGCCTGACCTGACCTTAAATTGTCTCTGGATTATACTTGTCTTCTGCCTGACCTTAACTCAGACTGCTTCTAGATGTTGCTTGTCTGCTGCCTGCCCTGCCCTTGAATTGTCTCTGGATTACACTTGTCTGCTGCCTGCCCTGACCTTAAATTGTCTCTGGGTTACATTTGTCTGCTGCCTGCCCTGCCCTTGAATTGTCTCTGGTTTACACTTGTCTGCTACCTGACCTTGAATTGTCTCTGAATTACACTTGTCTGCTGCCTGCCCTGACCTAAGATTGTCTCTTAATTACACTTGTCTGCTGCCTGCCCTGACCTCAGATTGTCTCTGGAATACACTTGTCTGCTGCCTGACCTGACCTTGAATTGTCTCTTAATTAGACTTGTCTGTTGCCTGACCTGACCTTGAATTGTCTCTGAATTACACTTGTCTGTTGCCTGACCTGACCTTGAATTGTCTCTGGATTACACTTGTCTGCTGCCTGACCTGACCTTGAATTGTCTCTGGATTACACGTGTCTGCTGCCTGACCTGACCTTGAATTGTCTCTGGACTACACTTGTCTGCTGCCTGCCCTGACCCTGAACTATTTCTGGATTATGCAACAAAAATAGTTCACAGTCCATGTATAGGATACAAAAAAAAAATCTCACAAGGGCACTCTTGGCTTCCCCAAGAGTTTGTGTTATGATTGTCTTGCTGCTGTCATGACCCCAGACTCTTTCTGAATTTGGTTCGTCTGCTGCTTGCCCTAACCTCAGACTGTTTCTGGATTACACTGGTCTGCTGCCTGTCTTGACTTCAGATGGCCTCTGGATTATACTTCAGTGTGTGTGTGTGTGTGACAGCACTTGACCGATAGATGGTTCGTATTATTGGAAACACCGTGGACTGAGTTATCCTTCTGGAGGACTTGTAGCCAATAATGATGTAGGTGGACCCTGTAAGAGTCTCGGCTTGCTGTAGAAAGCGGAAGAAAAGATGCTCTGCAGGGCAGTTTTGGATGGACCTCATTCTCAGTCACATTATTGTTCCAATTTCACATATGTTTCAAAGTCTGTTCCAATCACATCCAGAACAGCCCTGATGAAGGGCGGCATGTCCCCTGAAACACATTGGCTTTACCTGTTACCTGTGAAATGTCAACGTTAATAAACTTCTTTAATATACCCTCAAGTGTGGTAAACTTTTATACTGAGCACGACTCTTTACCCATCCAAAAGAACCCTCTGAATTACACTTGTCTGTTGCCTGCCCTGGCAATTAGACAGTTTCTGGATTATGCTCATCTGCTCCCTGCCCTGGCAATTAGATAGATTCTAGATTATGTTTGTTTGCTGCCTGCCTCGACCTCAGAGTGCCTCCTGGATTACACTATCGTCTGCCACCAACCCTGACCACCTTCAGCCTTTTGGACTTCCGAACAAATTTTCTTAAAGAAAACAGGACCTTTTTCTGCTCCTTTCGCTCAATTCTTTGTGCCACCTGGCCAGAAATGATAGCATGTTCTACTAAGACCCAGGAGCAACCAACTACACGGTAGGCAATGATAGCATGTTCTACTAAGACCCAGGAGCAACTAAGTACCGATAGGCAACTATAGCATGTTCTACTAAGACCCAGGAGCAACCAAGTACCGGTAGGCATTGATAGCATGTTCTACTAAGACCCAGGATCAACCAAGTACCGGTAGGCATTGATAGCATGTTCTACTAAGACCTAGGAGCAACCAAGTACCGGTAGGCATTGAAAGCATGTTCTACTAAGACCCAGGAGCAACCAAGTACCAGTAGGCATTGATAGCATGTTCTACTAAGACCCAGGAGCAACCAAGTACCGGTAGGCAATGATACCATGTTCTACTAAGACCCAGGAGCAACCAAGTACCAGTAGGCAACGATAGCATGTTCTGCTAAGACCCAGGATCAACCAAGTACCGATAGGCAATGATAGCATGTTCTACTAAGACCCAGGAGCAACCAAGTACCAGTAGGCATTGATAGCATGTTCTACTAAGACCCAGGATCAACCAAGTACCAGTAGGCATTGATAGCATGTTCTACTAAGACCTAGGAGCAACCCAGTACCGGTAGGCATTGATAGCATGTTCTATTAAGACCCAGGAGCAACCCAGTACAGGTGGGCAATGATAGCATGTTCTACTAAGACCCAGGAGCAACCAAGTACCGGTAGGCATTGATAGCATGTTCTACTAAGACCCAGGATCAACCAAGTACCGGTAGGCATTGATAGCATGTTCTACTAAGACCCAGGAGCAACCAAGTACCGGTAGGCATTGATAGCATGTTCTATTAAGACCCAGGAGCAACCCAGTACAGGTGGGCAATGATAGCATGTTCTACTAAGACCCAGGAGCAACCAAGTACCGGTAGGCCTGCTTGCCTTAACCCCTTCAATACCAGACACCCCCCCCCCCCCCCCCGCCAAGGCCAATTTTTAGCGTTCAGCGCTGTCACATTTTGAATGCCAAGTGCGCGGTCATGCAACACTGTACCCATATGACATTTTTATTATTTTTTTCACACAAATAGAACTTTCTTTTGGTGGTATTTCATCACCCCTGGGCTTTTTTTTAATTTTTGGCAACAAAAAAAAAGAACGGAAATTTTGGAAAAAACTTGTTTTTCTTTGTTTCTGTTATAACATTTCACAAATAAATAATCTTTCTTCATAAATTTTGGCCAAACTGTATTCTGCTCCATTTCTTTGGTGAAAATACCCCAAATCAGTGTATATTACTTAGTCTGTATGAAAAGTTATAGAGCCCACAAACTATGGGATATATATCTGAAAATTGATCAATCCTGATGTACTGATGGCCATAGCTGGTGTCATTGGTAGGAATTGTGCCCCATCATTGGTATCATTGGGCTCTGCAGTGGGTGCCATTGGTAGGAATTGTGTCCCATTATTGGTATCATTGGGCCTCATAGCTCTTGTAATTGGTAGGAATTGTGCCCCATTATTGGTATCATTGGGCCCCATAGCTCTTGTCATTGGTAGGAATTGTGTCCCATTATTGGTATCATTGGGCCTCATAGCTCTTGTAATTGGTAGGAATTGTGCCCCATTATTGGTATCATTGGGCCTCATAGCTATTGTCATTGGTAGGAATTGTGCCCCATTATTGGTATCATTGGGCTCTGGAGTGGGTGTCATTGGTAGGAATTGTGTCCCATTATTGGTATCATTGGGCCTCATAGCGCTTGTCATTGGTAGGAATTGTGCCCCATTATTGGTATCATTAGGCCTCGTAGCTGGTGTCATTGGTAGGAATTGTGCCCCATTATTGGTATCATTAGGCCTCGTAGCTGGTGTCATTGGTAGGAATTGTGCCCCATTATTGGTATCATTAGGCCTCGTAGCTGGTGTCATTGGTAGGAATTGTGCCCCATTATTGGTATCATTGGGCTCTGGAGTGGGTGTCATTGGTAGGAATTGTGCCCCATTATTGGTATCAGGAACAAAAAGAAAGTACCCCCCTGGTACTTTAAAGTGGCTGTAAACCCCCACAGACCACTTTGTGCTTCAGGTAAGCCTATAATAAGGCCTATAATAAAGCTTACCTGTAGCTACCCCGGATATCTACTATACCTGCACGGTTTAGGAGACATCCCCTGTATTTGCCGACGTCATCGGAACATGCGCACTGACACAAACTGAGGCAATGGCACGCGCATGCATGGGACTGACGTCATCGCGGCTCCAGCCAGTCACAGCGCCGGAGCCGCGATACCCGGAAGTAACCCCGGGGAGCGATGTTGGCCCCCGATGCGGTGTAAGGGCACCTCAGTGAGGGCTTCGATCTCAGCTGAGTATTACATAATGAGCTAGTATTGTTATGCATACTATCTCATTATGCCTTTGTCTTGCAGGTGTTTTTTTTTGTTTTTTTTAAAGTGGGTTTACAATCACTTTAAGGGCAAACTTCTGTATAGAAAAAATTATAATGAATATAATAACAAAAATATTTTTTATTATTTGGGTATTAAAAACCAGTAGGTGCAGAAACAACACCATAGCAATATACAGTACATCATACACAGAGTATTGTGCTCATCGAGAGCTCATTGAGAGCTGGAAAACATTGGAAGAGAGGCTTCTCATGTAGCCCAGGCTCTCCTCCAACACTTCCGGGATTCGTCCAGAGAAGTGTTGCTCCTCCTTGGTGTTGCATCATGTGATGGGGCTTCTTGTTATCATGGCAACCGGCTTGCGCTGCTTAAATCAGGTGTCGACGTAATTCCCGCATTCGCTGACGAAGTCCCGCCCACTGGGACGTAACGCGTACGGACGGACGGAAGTCACGTGACGTCAGCCGCGGCCATCGCTGACTTGTTGTTGTATACACGCTTGAACACCAGGCACTGGGTTTTCAGTGCCCGTCTTGTAAGTTTTACTCCATTTTTAAATAAAAGTCTATGCTGGCAGAGAGCACTATATATGTTTTTATTTGCATGTTTACTGTGGCTCTGGAGTTTGGCTTCCTGTCGGAAACCATGAAATCAGACCTAGTCAGAAATACAGTTAATTCACACATGTTTAATAATAAAAGTAAATAGAACAAACGTAGTCAAAACATAGCCAAAGTTCAGGAACCGGAACGGATAGTCAGACAAGTCAGAAGTCAGGGAGCCGGAGATAAGCGAAGTAAAACAACAAGCAGGATCTGGAGCCAGAAGGGATGTCAGCCAAGCAAGTCTTTTAACAGGAATGCAGGAGATAGTCTCTGTGATGTTGACCAAGGCGAAGGCAGAGATCATCTGGGCTGGACGGCTTAAGTAGGCAGGACTGACGAGCAGCTGTATTTATACTGAGATGAAATGACACACAGGTGGACTCTATTTACTAATTAGGGGACTTCTGGAGGCAATTGGTTCCTCTAGATTTTAGTTAGGGGTTTCAGAGTAAAGGGGGCGCCATACAAATCCCCCCCCCCCCCCCACACTTTTCACATATTTATTTGTATCATTTATCATTTTCCTTCCACTTTACAATTATGTGACACTTTGTGTTGGTCTATCACATAAAATCCCAATAAAATACATTTACGTTTTTGGGTGTAACATGACAAAGTGTGGGGAATGTCCAGGGGTATGAATACTTTTTCAAGGCACTGTATATAATATTGGATTTTATTCACTTTCTGGTGAGTGCTTTTCATTGTCGGAATTATTCCGGGTGACTTCCGGTCAGGAATTCACACTTTGGGACTTTATTTGTAGTAGAGGACTGTTCTGTATTATTTTTCTATACACAGGAAGTGCTGCACTTTTCTTGTCATTTGATTTTTTCAAGGTTCTTTTTTTTTAAAATAGAATATTCACAGCGCTCACTTTTTTTTCCTCGTTTATTTTTTTCTCACACATGCATACGGACTGAATATTAGGCCCATAGGCGCGCGCTCGTGAATTACGCCCCCCCTTGAAATGCGCGCTGTAGGTTGCGGGTTCCGTGTCCCCGGCGGTGCCTGATGACCGTCCGTCCCTCCGGAGAGAGAAATAAACCCCCTTCCCCCGTATCCTCGTCATGCGCATCGGCCTATAAAATCCATCAGTGTTTATCAACATTTAAAGACTGTGATTAAGCACTCTAAATGTTTTCGTTAGAATGCTTTTTAGTCTGTAATTTCCCCGCAACCTCAGCCTGCAGCCCTTTATGAGTTCGCTCAGCGGGGCTTTTTTTTTTTTTTTTTTTTCCATGTCCATCATCAACTTGTAATTATTGTCGTTCTCAAAGCTGTGCCAGATGGACTCCTCGGAAACACACACATGCAGCCGGGGGGAAGGCCGCGCCGGGGAAGTCAACGACAAGATGGTGGAAATGTTCGCAGCCCTACCGCATGCCGAGAACCGCGCTGGGGGGGGAGGGGGCGACGCACGGAGGGTTTGTTGGTGCTCTGGAAAGCAGAGGAGGTCTTGGTGGGCTGGGCGAGCGGCTCGGGCCGCCTTAGGATCCAGGTGGAGATATTCGGGTCTGCTTTTCGCACAGTGGGCGCTGTGAAAAGATACGCGGGAAAATATTCCGAAGCTTTTCCCCCGAAACGCGGGTGACGCTCATCGACGGGGCACAAGAAGGATCAGAAATGGGAGATGGCGGACGATTCGGTATTTGAACGCGAAAATTGTTCTCTGAAGAAGGTGATTTCGAAGATTTTAATCAATTTACCGCAAACCGCCGCAGCTGTACGGCGGTACTTTGAAGTAGAATACCGGAGTTATGGCGGCAGATAGCTACCATAGCCCCGGTATTTTCTGCGCGCGGTCCTCTTTAGGATAAAAGTGGTCTATGCGGCGGATTCACTGCAAGCAGAGGCGGACTGACCATTCGGGCACCTGGGCACTGCCCGAGGGCCCCATGCCACTAAGGGGCCCCATCAGGGTTGCCAGCCTCAATAAAACCAGGGACAGTATGTAAAAATCTGTGTTTTTTTTTAGAAATCCCAAGATTATAGCTGCCCCGCCTCTCCAGTACCTTTTCAGTGTGTGTATGTGTATTCTGTGTGTGTGTACTGTGTGGCCCCATAATCTATTGCCTGGGGGCCCCATAATCTCCTATTGCCCGGGGGCCCCATAAACTTCTCCTATTGCCTGGGGGCCCCATAATCTCCTATTTCCTGGGGGGGCCCATAATCTCCTATTGCCCGGGGGCCCCATAAACTTCTCCTATTGCCTGGGGGCCCCATAATCTCCTATTGCCTGGGGGCCCCATAATCTCCTATTGCCCGGGGGCCCCATAAACTTCTCCTATTGCCTGGGGGCCCCATAATCTCCTATTTCCTGGGGGGGCCCATAATCTCCTATTGCCCGGGGGCCCCATAAACTTCTCCTATTGCCTGGGGGCCCCATAATCTCCTATTGCCTGGGGGCCCCATAATCTCCTATTGCCCGGGGGCCCCATAAACTTCTCCTATTGCCTGGGGGCCCCATAATCTCCTATTTCCTGGGGGGCCCCATGAGTTCTCAGTCCGCCCCTGGCTGCAAGATCACTTTTATTGGCGGTGGGAGAGGTGCCCCCCCCCCCCTTCTGCCATGCTCCGGTTGTCTCTGCTGCTCACCGGACCTGCCGGTAGCGGTGGAGAAAATCTGATGATGTCACCGCAGTAACATGGAGCCGAGTGAGGGAAAAATGGCCCCCCACTCAGCTCCATAACGTTGGATGATGGAAGTGAAGTCCAACGTCATTTCCGCCCAATGGTCTTAACCCCTGCGGAAGGTTGGTTCCCCTGGGCGAACCAACATAGCTGTACGTAGGTTCGCCTTTTGACCACTAGGGGTTCCGCGCGCATGCCTGCGGGGTGACCCTGGAGCCGATCCACGTGCCCGGTGGTTGCGCCAGCCGCGATCGCTCCACACAGAGACAGGACGGAGATCTGTCAATGTAAACAGACAGATCTCCGCTGTCAGGGGTGAGGAGAGCGATCGGTTGTTCATACTAAGTATGAACAACTAAGTATGAACAACGATCGCTCTCCTCACCCAGTCAGTCCCCACCCCCCTTCAGTTAGAATAACTTCCTAGGGAACACAGTTAACCCCTTGATCGCCCCCCCCCCCCTAGTGTTAACCCCTTCCCTGCCAGTGACGTTTACACAGTAATCAATGCATTTTTATAGCTCTGATCGCTGTATAAATGACAATGGTCCCAAAAATGTGTCAAAAGTGTCCGATGTGTCCGCCGTAATGTCACAGTCCCGATAAAAATCGCAGATCGCCGCCAATACTAGTAAAAAAAAATAAAAAATGATAAAAATGTCATAAATCCATCCCCTATTTTGTAGACGCAATAACATTTGCGCAAACCAATCAATATACGCTTATTGCGATTTTTATTACCAATAATATGTAGAAGAATACATATCGACCTAAACTGAGGAAAAAATTTTTTTATAAAAAAAAAAAAAATTGGGGATATTTATCATAGCAAAAAGTACAACATTTTTTGTTTTTCTTTCAAAATTGTCGCTCTTTTTTTGTTTATAGCACAAAAAATAAAAACTGCAGAGGCGATCAAATACCACCAAAAGAAATCTCTATTTGTGGGAAAAAAAGGACATCAATTTTGTTTGGGTACAGCGCCGCACAACCGCGCAATTGTCAGTTAAATCGGTGCAGTGCCGAATCGCCAAAAAATGGCCTGGTCATTGAGCAGCCAAATCTTCTGGGACTGAAGTGGGGAATTTTTTTTTTTTATTGCATTTTAATGTAAATATGATATTTGAGGTCTTTTTGACCCCCCAGATTTCACATTAAAGAGGACCTGTCATACTTTTTTTCTATTACAAGGGATGTTTACCTTTCTTTGTACTAAGAATAAAAGTGACCCCAAAATTTTCTTTAAAAAGGACAGTGTAAAAAATAAAAAGTAAAATAAATAAAACTTTTTTTTTAAGCTCCCCGCCAAGCTCGCGTGCAGAAGCGAACACATACGTGAGTCGCGCCCGCATATGAAAACGGTGTTCAAACCACACATGTGAGGTATCGACGCGATCGTTAGAGCGAGAGCAATAATTCTAGCACTGGACCTCCTCTGTAACTCAAAACTGGTAACCTGTAGAATGTTTTAAACATCGCCAATGGAGATTTTTAAGTGCCAAAGTTTGTCACCATTCCACGGGCGGGCGCAATTTTGAAGCGTGGCTTGTTGGGTATCAATTTACTCGGCATAACATTATCTTTCACAATATAGAAAAAAATGGGGCTAACTTTACTGTTGTCTTATTTTTTTAATTTAAAATGTGCGTTTTTTCCCCAAAAATTGCTCTTGTGCGCAAATACGGTGTGACATAAAGTATCGCAAACGACTGCCATTTGCCATTTTATTCTCTAGGGTGTCTGAAAAAAATAAAAATGTAACGTTTGGGGGTTCTAAGTAATTTTCTAGCAAAAAAAAAAAAAAAACCTGAAAAAACAACAAATCTCAAAAAAGAGGCTCGGTCCTTAAGTGGTTAATACCGGCAATTGTTTTGCGTACATCCAACGTATCGCTTTCTATCACTTTCCAATCTCATTGTATCCAACTGTATCACTTCACCTTCTTGTAGATATAATATCCTAATCCAAAAAAACAGAAGATTTCTCATCTCATGCTGGATTCCAATATTTCCCAAAACACGCACAGAAACGTGCTGCCCTTTAGCGGACGTGCGTCGGCGCTATTTATTCCCGCCATACATCTATCAACTCATTAATGCCACAGGATCATGCGTCTTGATGCAGCGCGATCTTGAAAATGGGTCCAAGACTTCTTTTGTGTGTCTCTTGTAATGAATGGGCTGCTCTACACACAACATGCAGGAAGGTGCAGAAAACACGCCCACGCAGCACGCAGGAAGGTGCAGAAAACACGCCCGCGCAGCATGCAGGAAGGTGCAGAAAACACGCCCGCGCAGCACGCAGGAAGGTGCAGAGAACACGCCCGCGCAGCACACAGGAAGGTGCAGAAAACACGCCTGCGCAGCACGCAGGAGGGTGCAGAGAACACGCCCGCGCAGCATGCAGGAAGGTGCAGAAAACACGCCCACGCAGCACGCAGGAAGGTGCAGAAAACACGCCCGCGCAGCACGCAGGACGGTGCAGAAAACACGCCCGCGCAGCACGCAAGAAGGTGCAAGAAAACACGTCCGCGCAGCACACAGGAAGGTGCAGAAAACACGCCCGCGCAGCACGCAGGAAGGTGCAGAAAACATGCCCACGCAGCACGCAGGAAGGTGCAGAAAACACGCCCGCGCAGCATGCAGGAAGGTGCAGAAAACACGCCCGCGCAGCACGCAGGACGGTGCAGAAAACACGCCATCTTGGCTACTTGGTGTGAAGGTGCAGAAAACACGCCCTCGCAGCACGCAGGAAGGTGCAGAAAACACGCCCGCGCAGCACGCAGGAAAGTGCAGAAAACACGCCCACGCAGCACGCAGGAAGGTGCAGAAAACACGCCATCTTGGCTGCTTGGTGTGAAGGTGCAGAAAACACGCCCGCGCAGCACGCAGGAAGGTGCAGAAACCACGCCCGCGCAGCACACAGGAAGGTGCAGAAAACACGCCCGCGCAGCACGCAGGAAGGTGCAGAAAACACGCCCGTGCAGCACGCAGGAAGGTGCAAGAAAACACGCCCATGCAGCACGCAGGAAGGTGCAGAAAACACGTCCGCGCAGCATGCAGGAAGGTGCAGAAAACACGTCCGCGCAGCACGCAGGAAGGTGCAGAAACCACGCCCGCGCAGCACGCAGGAAGGTGCAGAAAACATGCCCGCGCAGCACGCAGGAAGGTGCAGAAAACATGCCCGCGCAGCACGCAGGAAGGTGCAGAAAACACGCCCGCGCAGCACGCAGGAAGGTGCAGAAAACACACCCACGCAGGAAGGTGCAAGAAAACACGCCCATGCAGCACGCAGGAAGGTGCAGAAAACACGTCCGCGCAGCACGCAGGAAGGTGCAGAAAACACGCCCGCGCAGCACGTAGGAAACACGTCAGCGCAGCACGCAGGAAGGTGCAGAAAACACACCCGCGCAGCACGCAGGAAGGTGCAGAAAACACGCCCGCGCAGCACGCAGGAAGGTGCAGAAAACACACCCATGCAGCACGCAGGAAGGTGCAGAAAACACGTCCGCGCAGCACGCAGGAAGGTGCAGAAAACACGCCCGCGCAGCACGCAGGAAGGTGCAGAAAACACGCCCGCGCAGCACGCAGGAAGGTGCAAGAAAACACATCCGCGCAGCACACAGGAAGGTGCAGAAAACACGCCTGCGCAGCACGCAGGAAGGTGCAGAGAACACGCCCGCGCAGCATGCAGGAAGGTGCAGAAAACACGCCCACGCAGCACGCAGGAAGGTGCAGAAAACACGCCCGCGCAGCACGCAGGAAGGTGCAGAAAACACGCCCGCGCAGCACGCAAGAAGGTGCAAGAAAACACGTCCGCGCAGCACACAGGAAGGTGCAGAAAACACGCCCGCACAGCACGCAGGAAGGTGCAGAAAACACGCCCGCGCAGCATGCAGGAAGGTGCAGAAAACACGCCCACGCAGCACGCAGGAAGGTGCAGAAAACACGCCCGCGCA
The DNA here is from genome assembly GCF_042186555.1 of Aquarana catesbeiana. NCBI lineage: Eukaryota > Metazoa > Chordata > Amphibia > Anura > Ranidae > Aquarana > Aquarana catesbeiana. Next base: position 2,799,420 of record NC_133336.1, read on the forward strand.
GCATGCAGGAAGGTGCAGAAAACACGCCCGCGCAGCACGCAGGACGGTGCAGAAAACACACCATCTTGGCTACTTGGTGTGAAGGTGCAGAAAACACGCCCTCGCAGCACGCAGGAAGGTGCAGAAAACACGCCCGCGCAGCACGCAGGAAAGTGCAGAAAACACGCCCACGCAGCACGCAGGAAGGTGCAGAAAACACGCCATCTTGGCTGCTTGGTGTGAAGGTGCAGAAAACACGCCCACGCAGCATGCAGGAAGGTGCAGAAACCACGCCCGCGCAGCACACAGGAAGGTGCAGAAAACACGCCCGCGCAGCACGCAGGAAGGTGCAGAAAACACGCCCGCGCAGCACGCAGGAAGGTGCAGAAAACACGCCCGCGCAGCGCGCAGGAAGGTGCAAGAAAACACGCCCATGCAGCACGCAGGAAGGTGCAGAAAACACGTCCGCGCAGCACGCAGGAAGGTGCAAAAAACACGCCCACGCAGCACGCAGGAAGGTGCAGAAAACACGCCCGCGCAGCACGCAGGAAGGTGCAAGAAAACACGTCCGCGCAGCACACAGGAAGGTGCAGAAAACACGCCCACGCAGCACGCAGGAAGGTGCAGAAAACACGTCCGCGCAGCACGCAGGAAGGTGCAAAAAACACGCCCACGCAGCACGCAGGAAGGTGCAGAAAACACGCCCGCGCAGCACGCAGGAAGGTGCAAGAAAACACGTCCGCGCAGCACACAGGAAGGTGCAGAAAACACGCCCACGCAGCACGCAGGAAGGTGCAGAAAACACGCCCGCGCAGCACGCAGGAAGGTGCAGAAAACACGCCCACGCAGCACGCAGGAAGGTGCAGAAAACACGCCCGCGCAGCATGCAGGAAGGTGCAGAAAACACGCCCGCGCAGCACACAGGACGGTGCAGAAAACACGCCATCTTGGCTACTTGGTGTGAAGGTGCAGAAAACACGCCCTCGCAGCACGCAGGAAGGTGCAGAAAACACGCCCGCGCAGCACGCAGGAAAGTGCAGAAAACATGCCATCTTGGCACGCAGGAAGGTGCAGAAAACACGCCATCTTGGCTGCTTGGTGTGAAGGTGCAGAAAACACGCCCGCGCAGCACGCAGGAAGGTGCAGAAAACACGCCCGCGCAGAGCGCAGGAAGGTGCAAGAAAACACGCCCATGCAGCACGCAGGAAGGTGCAGAAAACACGTCCACGCAGCACGCAGGAAGGTGCAGAAAACACGCCCACGCAGCACGCAGGAAGGTGCAGAAAACACGCCCACGCAGCACGCAGGAAGGTGCAAGAAAACACGTCCGCGCAGCACACAGGAAGGTGCAGAAAACACGCCCGCGCAGCACGCAGGAAGGTGCAGAAAACACGCCCGCGCAGCACGCAGGAAGGTGCAGAAAACACGCCCACGCAGCACGCAGGAAGGTGCAGAAAACACGCCCGCGCAGCATGCAGGAAGGTGCAGAAAACACGCCCGCGCAGCACGCAGGACGGTGCAGAAAACACGCCATCTTGGCTGCTTGGTGTGAAGGTGCAGAAAACACGCCCGCGCAGCACGCAGGAAGGTGCAGAAAACACACCCGCGCAGAGCGCAGGAAGGTGCAAGAAAACACGCCCATGCAGCACGCAGGAAGGTGCAGAAAACACGTCCACGCAGCACGCAGGAAGGTGCAGAAAACACGCCCACGCAGCACGCAGGAAGGTGCAGAAAACACGCCCGCGCAGCACGCAGGAAGGTGCAAGAAAACACGTCCGCGCAGCACACAGGAAGGTGCAGAAAACACGCCCGCGCAGCACGCAGGAAGGTGCAGAAAACACGCCCGCGCAGCACGCAGGAAGGTGCAGAAAACACGCCCACGCAGCACGCAGGAAGGTGCAGAAAACACGCCCGCGCAGCATGCAGGAAGGTGCAGAAAACACGCCCGCGCAGCACGCAGGACGGTGCAGAAAACACGCCATCTTGGCTACTTGGTGTGAAGGTGCAGAAAACACGCCCTCGCAGCACGCAGGAAGGTGCAGAAAACACGCCCGCGCAGCACGCAGGAAAGTGCAGAAAACACGCCATCTTGGCACGCAGGAAGGTGCAGAAAACACGCCATCTTGGCTGCTTGGTGTGAAGGTGCAGAAAACACGCCCGCGCAGCACGCAGGAAGGTGCAGAAACCACGCCCGCGCAGCACACAGGAAGGTGCAGAAAACACGCCCGCGCAGCACGCAGGAAGGTGCAGAAAACACGCCCGCGCAGCATGCAGGAAGGTGCAGAAAACACGCCCGCGCAGCACGCAGGAAGGTGCAGAAAACACACCATCTTGGCTGCTTGGTGTGAAGGTGCAGAAAACACGCCCGCGCAGCACGCAGGAAGGTGCAGAAACCACGCCCGCGCAGCACACAGGAAGGTGCAGAAAACACGCCCGCGCAGCACGCAGGAAGGTGCAGAAAACACGCCCGTGCAGCACGCAGGAAGGTGCAAGAAAACACGCCCATGCAGCACGCAGGAAGGTGCAGAAAACACGTCCGCGCAGCATGCAGGAAGGTGCAGAAAACACGTCCGCGCAGCACGCAGGAAGGTGCAGAAAACACACCCGCGCAGCACGCAGAAAGGTGCAGAAAACACGCCCGCGCAGCACGTAGGAAGGTGCAAGAAAACACGCCCATGCAGCACGCAGGAAGGTGCAGAAAACACGTCCGCGCAGCACGCAGGAAGGTGCAGAAAACACGCCCACGCAGCACGCAGGAAGGTGCAGAAAACACGCCCGCGCAGCACGCAGGAAGGTGCAAGAAAACACGTCCGCGCAGCACACAGGAAGGTGCAGAAAACACGCCCGCGCAGCACGCAGGAAGGTGCAGAAAACACGCCCGCGCAGCACGCAGGAAGGTGCAGAAAACACGCCCACGCAGCACGCAGGAAGGTGCAGAAAACACGCCCGCGCAGCATGCAGGAAGGTGCAGAAAACACGCCCGCGCAGCACGCAGGACGGTGCAGAAAACACGCCATCTTGGCTACTTGGTGTGAAGGTGCAGAAAACACGCCCTCGCAGCACGCAGGAAGGTGCAGAAAACACGCCCGCGCAGCACGCAGGAAAGTGCAGAAAACATGCCATCTTGGCACGCAGGAAGGTGCAGAAAACACGCCATCTTGGCTGCTTGGTGTGAAGGTGCAGAAAACACGCCCGCGCAGCACGCAGGAAGGTGCAGAAACCACGCCCGCGCAGCACACAGGAAGGTGCAGAAAACACGCCCGCGCAGCACGCAGGAAGGTGCAGAAAACACGCCCGCGCAGCATGCAGGAAGGTGCAGAAAACACGCCCGCGCAGCACGCAGGAAGGTGCAGAAAACACGCCATCTTGGCTGCTTGGTGTGAAGGTGCAGAAAACACGCCCGCGCAGCACGCAGGAAGGTGCAGAAACCACGCCCGCGCAGCACACAGGAAGGTGCAGAAAACACGCCCGCGCAGCACGCAGGAAGGTGCAGAAAACACGCCCGCGCAGCATGCAGGAAGGTGCAAGAAAACACGCCCATGCAGCACGCAGGAAGGTGCAGAAAACACGTCCGCGCAGCACGCAGGAAGGTGCAGAAAACACGTCCGCGCAGCACGCAGGAAGGTGCAGAAACCACGCCCGCGCAGCACGCAGGAAGGTGCAGAAAACATGCCCGCGCAGCACGCAGGAAGGTGCAGAAAACATGCCCGCGCAGCACGCAGGAAGGTGCAGAAAACACGCCCGCGCAGCACGCAGGAAGGTGCAGAAAACACACCCACGCAGGAAGGTGCAAGAAAACACGCCCATGCAGCACGCAGGAAGGTGCAGAAAACACGTCCGCGCAGCACGCAGGAAGGTGCAGAAAACACGCCCGCGCAGCACGTAGGAAACACGTCAGCGCAGCACGCAGGAAGGTGCAGAAAACACACCCGCGCAGCACGCAGGAAGGTGCAGAAAACACGCCCGCGCAGCACGCAGGAAGGTGCTGAAAACATGCCCGCGCAGCACGCAGGAAGGTGCAGAAAACACACCCGCGCAGCACGCAGAAAGGTGCAGAAAACACGCCCGCGCAGCACGTAGGAAACACGTCAGCGCAGCACGCAGGAAGGTGCAGAAAACACACCCGCGCAGCACGCAGGAAGGTGCAGAAAACACGTCCGCGCAGCACGCAGGAAGGTGCAGAAAACACGCCCACGCAGCACGCAGGAAGGTGCAGAAAACACGCCCGCGCAGCACGCAGGAAGGTGCAGAAAACACGTCCACGCAGGAAGGTGCAAGAAAACACGCCCATGCAGCACGCAGGAAGGTGCAGAAAACACGTCCGCGCAGCACGCAGGAAGGTGCAGAAAACACGCCCACGCAGCACGTAGAAAACACGTCAGCGCAGCACGCAGGAAGGTGCAGAAAACACACCCGCGCAGCATGCAGGAAGGTGCAGAAAACACGCCCGCGCAGCACGTAGGAAACACGTCAGTGCAGCACGCAGGAAGGTGCAGAAAACACACCCACGCAGCACGCAGGAAGGTGCAGAAAACACGTCCGCGCAGCACGCAGGAAGGTGCAGAAAACACGCCCGCGCAGCACGTAGGAAACACGTCAGCGCAGCACGCAGGAAGGTGCAGAAAACACACCCGCACAGCACGCAGGAAGGTGCAGAAAACACACCCGCGCAGCACGCAGGAAGGTGCAGAAAACACGCCCGCGCAGCACGCAGGAAGGTGCAGAAAACACGCCCACGCAGCACGCAGGAAGGTGCAGAAAACACACCCGCGCAGCACGCAGAAAGGTGCAGAAAACACGCCCGCGCAGCACGTAGGAAACACGTCAGCGCAGCACGCAGGAAGGTGCAGAAAACACACCCGCGCAGCACGCAGGAAGGTGCAGAAAACACCTCCTCGCAGCACGCAGGAAGGTGCAGAAAACACGCCCGCGCAGCACGTAGGAAACACGTCAGCGCAGCACGCAGGAAGGTGCAGAAAACACGCCCGCTCAGCACGCAGGAAGGTCCTGAAAACATGCCCGCGCAGCACGCAGGAAGGTGCAGAAAACACACCTGCGCAGCACGCAGAACGGTGTAGAAAACACACCCACGCAGCACGCAGGAAGGTGCAGAAAACACGCCCACGCAGCACGTAGGAAGGTGCAGAAAACACGCCCACGCAGCACGCAGGACGGTGCAGAAAACACGCCATCTTGGCTGCTTGGTGTGATCGGAACTATAATCTCATCTCAAAGTCATTGTCATTCTTTTTAAGTCTCGGTTCACAGTGACGCAGCGCGGGATTCGCAGCGACTCCTGTGCACCTTTGTTGTTGTTTACAAGTTTACAAAAAATCTGTTTGTTTTTTTTTTTTTTGCTAGAAAATCATTTAGAACCCCCAAACGTTTTTTTTTCAGACACCCTAGAGAATAAAATGGCGGTCGTTGCAATACTTTATGTCAAACCGTAGTTGCGCAATTTTTTGGGGAAAAAAATACACTTTTTTGACCTGCAAAAAAAGACAGCAGTAAAGTTAGCCCAATTTTTTTTTTTTAAATTGTGAAAGATAATGTTACGCCGAGTAAATTGATAACCAACATGTCACGCTTCAAAATTGCGCCCGCCCGTGGAATGGCGACAAACTTTGACCCTTAAAAATCTCCATAGGCGACGGTTAAAAATTTCTGCAGGTTACCAGTTTTGAGTTACAGAGAAGGTCTTTTGCGGCGATACCTCACATGTGTGGTTTGAACACCGTTTTCATATGCGGGCGCGACTTACGTATGCGATCAGCTCTGCACACGAGCTCGGCGGGATGGGGTGCTTTAAATTTTTTATTTATTTTTTTTTTCTTATTTATTTACCTTTTTATTTTTATACTGTCTTTTTTTTTTTTTTAAATGGGTCACTTTTATTTCTATTACAAGGAATATAAACATCTCTTGTAATAGAGATGATAAAAAAAGCATGACAGGACCTCTTTAATGTGAGATCTGGGGGGTCCCCTTTAAGACCATTGGGTGGAAGGGATGTTTGATGTTTGACGTCGCTTCTGCCATCTAATGTTATGGAGCCGAGTGGGGGGTCATCATTCCCTCGCTCGGCTCCATGTCTCAGAGGGTAAAGGACACGATCGTCTCTGCCGCTACCGACAGCTCTGGTAAGCCGGGGAGATGACCGAAGCGCGGCGGGAGGGGGGGGGGCACCCTCACGCCCCCCCGATAAAAGTGATCTTGCGGCGAATCTGCTGGGTGTTAAAACGCACCTTTCTTGGCACCGCATATACACACGGTGGGAGTTAAGGGGTTAAAATAATCCCCGGTGATCCTGCCATAAAGGCCCTTGTTCAGGCACTTCTGTTATAGGGTGACAACACACTGACCCTGTCTCCCAACTCTTCTCCTGTGTTGTCACCTTATCATACCAGCCTCTGATTATCATACCAGCTTCTGATGGAGACTACTAGTGGCCTCTTGGATCACATTTCATGATGTTCCTCCTCCACCTCTCCTGATGTACAATTTGACATTACATTTTTTTTCCCCCAAAAAAACTTTTTTTTTTTGTGGGACCGTCCTCCTCATTGCTTGAAGAAGCATTGAGAGTTTTATTGCTCTCTTAGTTGTATGTGGAGTTGTCTCCATCTCCAGGACCTGTGCCGGAGTTCTGGCAGGCTGTCCCGGCTCGGGTCTCTCCGGCGGGGGGAGCTGAGAAAGGAGCGCCGAGGTCTAACCCCGAGTTCACCGTGCTTTAGAGGCAGGGTGTTAGGTGTTTGAGAAGGCCAAAGCCTGTGTCTCTATCAGCGCTTAATGAAGCAAGACCTGCAACAGATAGCCGCTTTCAACCCACAAAAGCTTTTAGATGTCTCCTTTTACTTTGATCCATTTCAGTTCATTTGAGCTGTGATGAGGTGACTCTACCTCGCTCTCTTCCCCCCTCAGATAAACCTCCTTTTTCCAGGAGGACAATAGGATCATTTTCCTGCCTTATCCTTAAACAAGTTTGGAGATCTTCAGTCAAGTTCTATTACAAGCCAGTAAAAGGGACGACTATCTCCGTCCTCTGGGAATGGTGGGGAGAGAATAGGAGAGACGTTATTAAAAGTCCACAAGGACAGCGAGGAACACACAGCCAATCGCCTTTCTTTCTTTCTTCCTTTCTTTCTTTCTTTCTTTCTTTCTTTCTTTCTTTCTTTCTTTCTTTCTTTCTTTCTTTCTTTCTTTCTTTCTTTCTTTCTTTCTTTCTTTCTTTCTTTCTTTCTTTCTTTCTTTCTTTCCCTGCCTTCCTTCCCTTCCATTCCCTCCCCCTGCCTTCCTTCCCTTCTTTTCCCCCCTCCTTTCCTTCTTTCTCTTCCATTCCCCCCTCCCTACCTTCCTTCCCTTCCATTCCCCCCTTGCTGCCTTCCTTCCCTTCCATTTCACCCCTCCCTGCCTTCCTTCCCTTCCATTCCCCCCTCCCTGCCTTCCTTCCCTTCCATTCCCCCCTCCCTGCCTTCCTTCCCTTCCATTCCCCCCTCCCTGCCTTCCTTCCCTTCCATTCCCCCCTCCCTGCCTTCCTTCCCTTCCATTCCCCCCCTCCCTGCCTTCTTTCCCTTCCTTCCCCCCTCCTTGCCTTCCTTCCCTTCCTTTCTCCCCTCCCTGCCTTCCTTCCCTACCATCCCTTCCTCCCACCTTCCTTCCCTCCCCCTGCCTTCCTTCCCTTCCATTCCCCCCTCGCTGCCTTCCTTCCCTTCCTTCCCCCCCTACCTTCCTTCCCTTCCATTCCCCCCCCTCCCTGCCTTCCTTCCCTTCCATTCCCCCCTCCCTGCCCTCCTTCCCTTCCTCTCCCCCCTCCCTTCCTTCCTTCCCTTCCTTCCCCCCTCCCTGCCTTCCTTTCCCCTTCCTGCCTTCCTTACCTTCAATTCCCCCTCCCTTCTTTTTTTTCTTCCTTTCTCTGTTTTTCCTTTCTTAGATCCTTTCTCCCATCCCTGCCTTCCTTCCCTTCCTTTCCCCTCACCCTGCCTTCCTTCCCTTCCATATCTCCCCTCTCTAGCTTCCTTCCCTTTCTTTCCCCCCTCCCTGCCAGTTTGTCAGTGGGCCAGTGTAAGGGAGAGGAGCAGGGCCGCTGATAAGGGGGTAGCAAATGCCCTCCTGTATGGGCCCCAAGCCCCAAAGGTTCAATGGGGGGGGGGGCAGAGCAACAGGAGTGGGCACAGTTACTGGAACCAATGCCCCCCCCCCCCCCCCGGCCTTCCCTGTGTTCACAAATGCTTCAGTTTATGAATGAACAGGGAGTCTCTGTACAGAGCGCTTCCTGTTCATTCATTCTGCAGCTAGCACTGTAGAGAGAGGATTTATGAATCTCATTATTTCTCTTAAAAGTGAGACGTTGAGTGTCTGTTTAGACCCCTGATATTTCACCCGACACCGCAAAACAAAAAAAAATTGTAAAAAATAAAACATAATTAGGGGATCTCACAAGTATTCTGGTTAATATAAAGTTTGTTCATGTGGCCGGAGCCGTCTGTTAGGCTTGGTCCACTCTCCACCCCTGGAGAGAAGACCACATATTACTGCATCTCACTGTGCACATCATGGCTGTATGTACTGACAATGTGTGACAATGTGTGACAATGTGACACTCAGGATTGCAGAACTCTGAGAGAAGGAGCCCCCCGGGGACAGGAAGGGTATATAGGCCTAGTAGGTAGAGATGGAACTGCATATGAGAACACCACTGACTGCTGGAGTGCAAGAGGACATCATGATAGGCAGCAGCTTTACAGAATAAAAATATTGCATTTACATTTACAACTGTCCTCATATAAGCCCCTCCCATAAAATCCACAATCACATGTGTCTATTTACATTTTCCTACCCAATTACATCCTACGTTTCTTCATATGCTTTGTTCCAGGCCCATGTCTCAGGCCCACCTCCAGCCCACGTCCCAGGCCCACATCTCAGGCCCACGTCCCCGGGTCACGTTTCAGGCCCACCACCCAGCCCACGTCCTAGGCCCACGTCTCAGGCCCATGTCCCAGGCCCACATCTCAGGCCCACGTCTCGGCCCATGTCTCAGGCCCACGTCTCAGGCCCACCTTCCAGGCCCATGCCCCAAGCCTATGTCTCAGGCCCATGTCCCAGGCCCATGTCTCAGGACCACATCTCAGGCCATGTCTCAGGCCCATGTCTCAGGCCCATGTCCCAGGCCCACAACCCAAGCCCATGTCTCAGGCCCATATCCCAGGACCACATCTCAGGCCCATGTCTCGGCCCACGACCCAAGCCCATGTCTCAGGCCCATGTCCCATGCCCACGTCTCAGGCCCACGTCTCAGGCCCACGTCTCAGGCCCACGTCCTAGGCCCACATGTCAGGCCCACATCTCAAGCCAACGTCTCGGGCCATGTCTCAGGCCCACGTCTCAGGCCCACGTCCCAGGCCCATGTCCCAAGCCCATGTCTCAGGCCCATGTCACAGGTCCATGTCCCAGGCCCATGTTTCAGGTCCTTGTCTCAGGCCCATGTCTCAGGTCCTTGTCTCAGGCCCATGTCCCAGGCCCATGTCTCAGGTCCTTGTCTCAGGTCCTTGTCTCGGGCCCATGTCTCAGGTCCTTGTCTCAGGCCCATGTCTCAGGTCCTTGTCTCAGGCCCATGTCTCAGGTCCTTGTCTCAGGCCCATGTCTCAGGTCCTTGTCTCAGGCCCATGTCTCAGGCCCATGTCTCAGGTCCTGTCTCAGGCCCATGTCTCAGGTCCTTGTCTCAGGCCCATGTCTCAGGTCCTTGTCTCAGGCCCATGTCTCAGGCCCTGTCTCAGGTCCTTGTCTCAGGCCCATGTCCCAGACCCATGTACAGGATTGCCACCTCATCCCTTTGAAACTGAACACATATTAATTACACAGGTTCTGTGGCTGATTAAAGTGGTAATTAAACTCACTTGGTGCCTTATCTACATTAAATTAACCTCAGAACCTGTGTAATTCATATGTGTTTGGGTTTATCTTCTGAGACCTGGGTCTGCCAATGTTCTCCAGTCATCGGGCACGGTGCAGGAATTTAAATCCTCTGAAGAGGGACAGGGCTAGTGATGGATTGGTGGGTAATGTGGCATGCTGAAGGAGGCCTGTAATGAGCTTTTAATTAGGTCTGCTGGGTACTTGACCCTCTTGTACGAGGGACTTAGCCCTGGATGATGGATGTAATGTGCAGATGTCAAGGCGGCTGCCAAAGTGTAGAAGATCTCATAGCCAGGTTCTCTTTTGCTCACCATTGCTCACAGTGAACCTCCCGAAATGATATCTTACAGCAAATTATTCCTAGATTGGCTCCGTAAAGTGTATGTAGGAGCAAAGTTTAAAAAAATAAAATAGAACGTCTGTCATTTCCCATATTTTAAGCCTTTAAAAATGGTGAGTGCAGAAAGATACTTGATGATCAGCCAGAAATCTAGTGTTCCCCCCAACTATCTGTAGGACTATCCCCGTACAAGATGCTGGAAGATGAAGGTCTATCACACCTTTCCTAGGGATGACCTTGCCCTTCGCTGGACACACCAATGGTGATAAATAAGCCTCAATTGAGGAGGGGCTTGGATTCAGGCCACCTATGCGGCCAATCGGTATCCTCCTTTCTCCTGCGCTGTCAGTCACTGGCCAGAGAGAAAGGCGGGATCATGATACCTGGGCTGTATGGCTTCAGTTGGTCAAAGGGGCCACCTGCCAGGACTACATTCCTAACGTATTTGGCCTTACAACACATTTTCTGTTTGTGCAATAAAATCCAACCAGGGTTGTTGTCAGCCCTGCCCGCTGGACTTCAGAACCCTGCCTATCCCCACCCCCCTCACCATGCCTTGAGTTTGCCTATACACTGCGTGTAGCAAAAAGGGCTCATGGGAGAGGTCGTTTTTAGGGGTGTGCCTACTGTACATCAGTAGGAACTGACTGGCTTCCCAGCAGCTCTGCTCCTGGGGACAATGTCACTAGGATGATGTTGCTAGCCCGGTAGGCAGGTGCAGTTAGCTAGTCTGCCACTAGGTGGCTCTGTGCCAGAATAGTGTCTGGTTACGGACGATAGTGTCATCAGGTGGTAGGCCCCCTTTCAGTGAGAGCCCTCCTGTAGTGATGTAATGGGTGAGTCAGTGCCCACGTATACGCTTGGTTGGGAGGAGCCCTAGTGCAGGTGGGGCATGGGAGCCAAACACCCCACATCTATACAAATGTAGGCAGCAATTGGAGGCCCTGGACGGGACTGGAGGCTGGGGAGACATAGACCTGCACCCAAAAGAGCCAGTTGTAAACTTCCTGATCCTTATGGAGGTGGAGGCTAGGGTGGGTTGGGAACGTCCTTTTAGGCCAGGCCAAGAGTTCCCTGAGTGAACTTATCCCCCTGGGAGGATCCTGGTAGAGGGGTACCAATGGAGGAGGTGACCAAAGAGAGCCTATCCCAGTGAATACTAATGACCCTGGGTGGAGAGAGACTGTTAGGGGAAGATGGCTTACTTTATGGCTGCATAATGCTTTCACATGTGACTATTGCGGACCGTCCACTAAATGTGATTGACTGTGTACTGTCAAGTGACCCCAGACAGTATGTTGGTGTGATGTGACTGTTTGCGTCATTTTCCAAATGCCACCAGTAAAGTAGCATGTGGAAAAATGGCACAAACAGTATCCCTTGGGGATATAAATCTTAAGGGCTGGGCATGTTGGCAGGAGGCCTCTGGTATGGAGTGGGGCACAAGATGATGAAGGGTTGAAGCCTCAGCAGGAGGGTCAATGTTCTAACAGGGGAGGAGCAGGGCAGAGACTCGTACTCTTGGCATCAATGTCTAGCCAATTGTAGGCCCCTACCTACAAGCCTGCTGATGTTGTCACAGGGATGTTGTCACAAGCCTAGTGATGATGTCACAGGGATGATGTCACAAGCCTGGTGATGATGTCACAGTGATGATGTCACAAGCCTGCTGATGATGTCACAGGGATGATGTCACAAGCCTAGTGATGATGTCACAAGCCTGGTGATGATGTCACAGTGATGATGTCACAAGCCTGGTGATGATGTCACAGTGATGATGTCACAAGCCTGCTGATGATGTCACAGGGATGATGTCACAAGCCTAGTGATGATGTCACAAGCCTGGTGATGATGTCACAGAGATGATGTCACAAGCCTAGTGATGATGTCACAGGGATGATGTCACAAGCCTGGTGATGATGTCACAGAGATGATGTCACAAGCCTAGTGATGATGTCACAGGGATGATGTCACAAGCCTGGTGATGATGTCACAGGGATGATGTCACAGGGATGATGTCACAAGCCTAGTGATGATGGAACAGGAATGATGTCACAAGCCTGGTGATGATGTCACAGAGATGATGTCACAAGCCTAGTAATGATGTCACAGGGATGATGTCACAAGCCTAGTGATGATGGAACAGGAATGATGTCACAAGCCTGGTGATGATGTCACAGGGATGATGTCACAAGCCTTGTGATGATGTCACAGGGATGATGTCACAAGTTTGGTGATGATGTCACAGGGATGATGTCACAAGCCTGCTGATGATGTTACAAGCCTAGTGATGATGTCACAAGCCTAGTGATGATGTCACAGGGATGATGTCACAAGTTTGGTGATGATGTCACAGGGATGATGTCACAAGCCTGCTGATGATGTTACAAGCCTAGTGATGATGTCACAAGCCTGGTGATGATGTCACAAGCCTAGTGATGATGTCACAGGGAGTAATAAAGGCTGTTTCTTGCTACAGGAATAACGTAAAAGAAAAGACAAGGCTGGCACACGATCTAGAGGGGAGGTTTTGGGGTAAATGTGGTCCATGCTTGCACATGCACTTTAACTTTCATGAACTGTGAGATATAAGAAGCCGACCGATCAGAGAGGAATGTGATCCATATTGGTGATGAGTTTTGACCTCAGGAGATGACAATTCTGAAGTCAACAAAAGGTGTTAATTCACTTTCCGAATAGACATATGACATGTTGGGAAGGAATCCCGAGACCCCCCCCCCCCCACGTAGAGGAGTTTTTGTTATAGATATAATTCTATTATTGCCGATTCCTATACATATCAGCATCGGCCTTTTGGTAACACAAGTGCCTCGGACTCGGATTTCACCCCAGCGCGGTGTGTGAATCGCTGATCCGAGGAGCTGATAGCAGACACAAGACCCCGTTCCCACAGTGTGCCTTTCCCCGCCCGAGCTGCTCGGAGATATGAGAACTTCTGAAGGTCACCGATTGTTAATGTCGCCTCGTTTTGCCCCCATTCCTGTTTTGGGATGACGGTGATGAACTCTCTGCCTTGTATTTTACACTGGAAACCAGTTCACACTACAAAATCTCCTCTACTGGTGTTAAAGACCAGTAAAGACAAGCAGAGCCATGGGGGGGGGGCACCCTACTGTACCACCAAATTGTCCAAAACTTCACAGACCTTCAGGAAACAACATAAACCAAAAACCCCAAAAATACTCTGGAAACCTTCCCAATTCAGAACCACACCCACCCCACCCCGCCCCACTCCCAGCGCCACATTCACTAGACCAGTGCTTGGTCACATGGTCTTTGAGGAAGGGGTTTAGGGCTTTGATATTTAAGCAGAGCCAACCAATCAGAAGCTTTGAAGAACTGGAAGAATTTTAGAAGAATAGAGAACATTGGACGTCTGTCTTTTACTTTTCACAGATTCCCCAAAAAAAGGTGATTAGGATGAGCTGCAGGCAAACAGCTGAATATGCCGAGGAAATACACCAATGGGGGGCTCAGTAACACTTACAGGTCTTAGCCTGTGACTGGACAGTGAAAGGAGAAGCAGCAGACCATGCACATACCCCTGTCACTCTGCTCCCTCCTCCCATCAGCTTCTTCACTGTCACTGAAGCACACCTGATTGGCTTCTTGTGCTGCTTCTCCCCCCAGGCTGAGCTCTGCTGTGCAATTTGCAAGAGGCTGATTGCCAGATCAAATTGAAGGTGTTTGCACCGCTTGCGACTCTTCTCCTTGGTGCTTCGGCCGGTACTGTGATGTCATCTCGTACAGTGCAGGACCGGTGCATGGCGCTTCTAAGGGTGGGCTTCCTAGTGGTGTCAATGGTTGGCAATGTTTGTGTATTGTGCGCTGAAATGGCCACTTGTAGCCTCCACAGGATGACAACGCAGGAGCAGCAGACAGAGCGTTGTCACCTTATAACAGGAAGTGCTTGCTACCCTTCAACTTCTCAGAGCTGCGGATCTCCTGTAGTTTTTTGCAGCCACTTCCTGTCTACATGCCATGCACTCCCGTGATGGCTACATTGAATTTCTTGGGGGGGGGGGCCGTGAGTCAGCTATGACAGAAAGTCAACAAGATGCCGCAGGTAACACTTCAGGCTCATTTAAAGTGGTTCTAAAGTCAAAAGGTTTTTTTTAAAAAAAATGCCCCATAGCCCCCAAAGGCTCCAGTCAAACTCCTGTGAGGAGGGAGTAGGGGTGTGGCTTACTGGAGCTGTGTGTGTCTATGGATGCACACAGCCCAGCTGGGGAGTATGTTCACATTCACTTCCTAAGGAGGCACAGTGCCGGGACAAGGTCATCTAAAGCCCAGGGTGAACTGCACCCCCCCCCTCCAAGATGTATGAGCATTATGTGTCAGCAAAAATCCAACTTCCACCCAACAAAAAAATGGGGACACTAATCTGCATGCTTACCCTATAAGCATAAATTCCCCCTCCTTCCGGTACAAATCCACCCCCTCCCTGCTAAAATCCCCCCTCCCAGAACAAATCTTTCCCCCAAGTATAAATGCCCCCCCACCAAAAAAAAAAAAAAATCACCCCTTCTAGCACAAATCCTCTACCCCTCAAATAACGCATGCCCTACTTTATAAAACAGGAAGAGAGGACGGGAGAAGCCTGGGGGGGGGGGGGGGGTACACTAGCAGCATTTGATATGGCACAGTGGCAGCAATTGATGGCACAATGGCTGAGTTTGATGGCACAGTGGCGGCAATTGATGGCACAGTGGCTGCGATTGATGGGCACAGTGGCTGCGATTGATGGCACAGTGGCTGCGATTGATGGCACAGTGGCGGCAATTGATGGCACAGTGGCAGCAAACAATTGATGGCACAGTGGCTGCGATTGATGGCACAGTGGCTGCGATTGATGGCACAGTGGCTGCGTTTGATGGCACAGTGGCGGCAATTGATGGGCATAGTAGCTGCGATTGATGGCACAGTGGCTGCGATTGATGGGCATAGTAGCTGCGATTGATGGCACAGTGGCGGCAATTGATGGGCATAGTAGCTGCGATTGATGGCACAGTGGCTACGATTGATGGGCACAGTGACTGCGATTGATGGCACAGTGACTGCGATTGATGGCACAGTGGCTGCGATTGATGGGCATAGTAGCTGCGATTGATGGCACAGTGGCTGCGATTGATGGGCATAGTAGCTGCGATTGATGGCACAGTGGCTACGATTGATGGGCACAGTGACTGCGATTGATGGCACAGTGACTGCGATTGATGGCACAGTGGCTGCGATTGATGGGCACAGTGGCTGCGATTGATGGGCACAGTGGCTGCGATTGATGGGCACAGTGGCTGCGATTGATGGCACAGTGGCTGCGATTGGTGGCACACTGGCTAAGATTGATGGCCCAGTGGCTGCGATTGATGGCCCAGTGGCTGCGATTGATGGGCACAGTGGCTGCGATTGATGGCACAGTGGCTGCGATTGATGGGCACAGTGGCTGCGATTGATGGGCACAGTGGCTGCGATTGATGGGCACAGTGGCTGCGATTGATGGCACAGTGGCTGCGATTGATGGGCATAGTAGCTGCGATTGATGGCACAGTGGCTACGATTGATGGGCACAGTGACTGCGATTGATGGCACAGTGGCTGCGATTGATGGGCACAGTGGCTGTGACTGATGGCACAGTGGCTGCGATTGATGGGCATAGTAGCTGCGATTGATGGCACAGTGGCTACGATTGATGGGCACAGTGACTGCGATTGATGGCACAGTGACTGCGATTGATGGCACAGTGGCTGCGATTGATGGGCACAGTGGCTGCGATTGATGGGCACAGTGGCTGCGATTGATGGCACAGTGGCTGCGATTGATGGGCACAGTGGCTGCGATTGATGGCACAGTGGCTGCGTTTGATGGGGTTTTTTTTCATAATTTTTCAGTTTGTTTGCGCCCCACCAAAAAAAAATTTTGAGCACCAGCCGCCACTGGTTGTCACCCTGTCACAGGAAGTTCCCAGGGAAGGACCTTCATGGTGGGACGTTAAAAAAAGGATTTGAATGAAAGCGGCAGATTTGAAATGAATGGGGGGCGACCTGTGAAATGACATTATCACTTGGGATCGTAGCGATTGTGTTTCCTGGAATGATTTTCCGATGTCTCCTTTCATTGTCTTCTAAGGTTAGCGGTGAATGATCCTCCTCGCCGTCTGGACTTTCTGGATAAACTCTTCCAATTTCAAAGAGTTTTTTGTTTTTTTTCCCTCCTTGTAACCGGCTTAACCATCTCTACATTAGAGCGCCTTCTCAATTGTCTATAAAATGTTGTCCAAACAGAGCGCAGCGCCCCCCAAAGGCCTCCCCTCCTCCGCCTCCACCTATCTGCGGCATTAAGGAACTTTAATGTGTAATCTTCTAGTAGGAAGTTATTCATCTTTATTGCCAGTCACTTCTCAGTGGTGGCCGGCTTGCTACATTGTTTCTTTATAGCTCCTGTGTTTAGTTGTTCTTTGACATGATAGAAGTCAGCTGTGGTTCAATGAGATCACTATTTGTGAAGCCTAATTGTTTCCTTCAGATAGACCCTTCTTTTTTTTTTCCTTCCTTTTATGAGCCGAGCTGCCTGGAAAAATCAACTCAAAAGGGATTCGGCTCTCGGCTGTTAATTAAGCTCTTCTGCAAACACATTAGCGGGATGGGTCACCCGACAGGCGAGTGTTAAGTGCATCATTACAAGGGAATTTTTCATCCCAAAGACCCCATTAAACAAGCTGGGAAGTCAGGAGGCCGGGCCGGGCCTTGGGTGATATGGGGCCCTGTGCAGAGATTCCACTTCCAGATCCTCGCCCCAGCGAAGAGAATGAGAACGTTGATACAAGACGTATACCGATCACTGAAATCAGATTTAGATTTTTTTTTTTTTTTTATTAAAGAGTGTAAAAAAAAAAAGAGAGCCATAGATATATTGTGAACCCAATGACAATTTTTATTGCGTGCAGCAGGAGGTCACACAAGTCGACGCATTTCGGGCCCACCCCCCTTCATCAGTGTCTGGAAATAAGATATTATAAAATGATAGAGGATAAAGTCAGTGGCGGCCCGTCCAATAGGGGCGTACGGGCGCCTCCCCCCCATCCATGCGTCCGGCCCTCTAATCTACATACAGGGCGCCGGACTATGGATTCCAATGGGGGGGGGGGGTTGTAAAGCACATGCTTCAAAATAGGCTTCAGTGAATTCTCCTCCCCGCTAATCAGGAAGGGGGACGTGAGACCTGTTTCCCAATTGGCCAAAACATCAGATGATCCTATTGGACACCTAGGAGGAGGAGGAGAGAGGAGACACATGGCAGCTTGCACAGCGGAAGCCGCCGTGCTGGAGCAGATGACACCGGAGCCGCTGCCTGCAGCCTGCAACCCGCAACCTAGATGGGGTCCGCCGTGCTCAAGGATACTGGCATTGCTGCCCGCAGCCCGCCACTTAGATGGGGTCCGCCATGCTCGATGTTACAGGAGCCGCTGCCCGCAGCCCGCCACCCGCCACCTAGATGAGGTCCACCGTGCTCGAGGATACCAGAGGTGCTGCCCGCAGCCCGCCACCTAGATGGGGTCCACCGTGCTCGAGGATACCGGAGGTGCTGCCCGCAGCCCGCCACCTAGATGGGGTCCACCGTGCTCGAGGATACCGGAGGTGCTGCCTGCAGCCTGCCACCTAGATCAGGTCCCCTGTGCTTTAGGATACCGGAGCCGCTGACCGCAGCCCGCCACCTAGATGGGGTCCACCGTGCTTGAGAATACAGGAGCCCCTGCCCGCAGCCCGCAACCCGCCACCTAGATCGGGTCCCCTGTGCTTTAGGATACCGGAGCTGCTGCCCACAGCCTGCCACCTAGATGGGGTCCACCATGCTTGAGAATACAGGAGCCCCTGCCCGCAGCCTGCAACCCGCCACCTAGATCGGGTCCCCTGTGCTTTAGGATACCGGAGCTGCTGCCCACAGCCCACCACCTAGATGGGGTCCACCGTGCTTGAGAATACAGGAGCCCCTGCCCGCAGCCCGCAACCCGCCACCTAGATCGGGTCCCCTGTACTTGAGGATACCGGAGCTGCTGCCCACAGCCCACCACCTAGATGGGGTCCACCGTGCTTGAGAATACAGGAGCCCCTGCCCGCAGCCTGCCACCCGCCACCTAGATCGGGTTGGGTCCCCTGTGCTTTAGGATACCGGAGCCGCTGCCCACAGCCCGCCACCTAGATGGGGTCCACCGTGCTCAAGGATACTGGAGCCCCTGCCCGCAGCCTGCCACCCGCCACCTAGATCGAGTTCCCTGTGCTTGAGGATACCAGAGCTGCTGCCCATAGCCTGCCACCTAGATGGGGTCCACCATGCTTGAGAATACAGGAGCCCCTGCCCGCAGCCCGCAACCCGCCACCTAGATCGGGTCCCCTGTACTTGAGAATACCAGAGCCGCTGCCCGCAGCCCTGCCGGGCAGATGGGGTCCACCGTGCTCAAGGATACCGGAGCTGCTGCCCGCAGCCTGCCACCCGCCACCTAGATTGAGTTCCCTGTGCTTGAGGATACCGGAGCTGCTGCCCATAGCCTGCCACCTAGATGGGGTCCACCATGCTTGAGAATACAGGAGCCCCTGCCCGCAGCCCGCAGCCCGCAGCCCGCAACCCGCCACCTAGATCGGGTCCCCTGTGCTTGAGGATACCGGAGCTGCTGCCCACAGCCCGCCACCTAGATGGGGTCCACCGTGCTTGAGAATACAGGAGCCCCTGCCCACAGCCCGCAACCCGCCACCTAGATCGGGTCCCCTGTGCTTTAGGATACCGGAGCTGCTGCCCGCAGCCCACCACCTAGATGGGGTCCACCGTGCTTGAGAATACAGGAGCCCCTGCCTGCAGCCTGCCACCCGCCACCTAGATCGGGTCGGGTCCCCTGTGCTTTAGGATACCGAAGCCGCTGCCCACAGCCCGCCACCTAGATGGGGTCCACCGTGCTCAAGGATACTGGAGCCCCTGCCCGCAGCCTGCCACCCGCCACCTAGATCGAGTTCCCTGTGCTTGAGGATACCAAAGCTGCTGCCCATAGCCTGCCACCTAGATGGGGTCCACCATGCTTGAGAATACAGGAACCCCTGCCCGCAGCCCGCAACCCGCCACCTAGATCGGGTCCCCTGTGCTTGAGGATACCGGAGCTGCTGCCCACAGCCCACCACCTAGATGGGGTCCACCGTGCTCGAGAATACAGGAGCCCCTGCCCGCAGCCTGCCACCCGCCACCTAGATCGGGTCCCCTGTACTTGAGGATACCAGAGCCGCTGCCCGCAGCCTGCCATCTAGATGGGGTCCACCGTGCTCGAGGATACCGGAGCTGCTGCCTGCAGCCCGCAACCCGCCACCTAGATCGGGTCCCCTGTACTTGAGAATACCAGAGCCGCTGCCCGCAGCCCACCACCTAGATGGGGTCCACCGTGCTCAAGGATACCGGAGCTGCTGCCCGCAGCCTGCCACCCACCACCTAGATCGGGTCCCCTGTGCTTGAGGCGATAGGGAGCCAGTCACATTCTCCTGCTATGCGAATTGGATGCGGGGAAATAAGTGTGAACCCGGCCTAATGGTCTAATTAAGAAGGGTATTTTAAGATGTTTTTAAAATGATCATGTAATAATACATAATGTACAACATAGACATTTTGGTATTGATAATGTATTCACAATATTAGAAAAATAAAAAAAAGACCAAGAGGAAACAAAACAAAAAAAAGATAATAATGAGATACTACTAAGAATAATAATTCATAAGGAGTATAAATGTTTAAAGTTATATGGTATCAGTAATAGTCCAAAAAAGCAATAGAAAAAATACAATTCTTAAGGTAACTCATAAAAAACGTGACTAATACAATAAAAATCTCATGTCTCAAAATGACACGATGAGTGTAATCAGATTTTTTTTTATAACAGAGGATGAGGGTCTTATTAGGAAAGGGGGATTTTATGTCCTAGCACATAATATAGATCCAGTGGGCTCCATTCACAGAACCAGATCGCATATTTAGGTGTTTTCCCAAATACCGCATGCAATCCTGAAAATGTCGATTCACTTTACCACATAAAGCAAAAATGCTCGGTAAATACCGCAAAAAAAGGAGGAGTTAAAGTCCATTCGCAAAAGGAATTAAAAAAATAATAATTAGTGGTCCTGGCATGCGAATCATCAGCTGTCAGCGGGGTCCCCCGCTCACTGACAGCTGAACGTAAAAATTTTTTTTTTTTTAAAATGGCGGCAATGAAAAATTAAGAAAAAAAAAAAAAAACTGTTATAGACATATACCCAATCACTGAAATGAGCTTTGGCTTTTTTTAAAATTAATAAGTGTAAAAAAAAGGATAATAGATAACAATTTTTATGTCACACGAAAGAGTCAACGCATTTCAGGGCTGGGAAATAAGATTATATAAAATAACAGGGGGTGAGGATCGAGTTAAGAAGGCGTATTTTAGGATGTCTTAGCACATAATATTGATACAATGTTATATGAAAAATGATCATGTAGTATAATAAATGCACAACATAGAGACATGACCACGAGGAAACAAAAAATATAACAATATCATAAAAATCTGACAATTATGAGATAATACTAAGAATAATAATTCATAAATAGTATAAATATTTAAAGTTATTAAGGTAAACTCATAAAATAAAAACATCATAACTCAAAATGATATGGTGAGTGTAATCCGATTTTTTTTTTTACTTTAAAGCGATTGCAAATGATCACCTTGTAAAACAACCCGTTCAGATTAAAGTAGAAATGAAAGGCAAAACATTTGTATATTGATATATAAAAACATTATAAACACCTTTTTCCCCCCTCTGTTCTCATCTGCATAAGAGTTGGGGGGGGGGGGGGAGAAGCAACAGCACACTGAGCTTCCCTGTGAATGGCTGTGCAGCAAGGAAGTGTCAGGACAAGTCTGATGATTGGAGGAGAGTACACTGAATTCCCAGCATAGCTGACCACGCTGTGCTCTCCTGCTTTGTGTGGTCAGTTTTTAATAGGAAAGCAGAGGATCACCAGGGATTTCACAACAAAGGAAGGAGTATAAAGAGAACAAGATACTTTTTTTCATACAAGTACATGGCACAGCAGCCACATATCAGGAATATGAAGTGTTGGGGTAACAAATGCTTTAAAGAGCCTATTTAATGAGCTGGGAAGGTAGGATGTGGAGCTGAAAAAAAGTATAAAAAAAAGAAAAGGATGAAGATCTAGTTAAGAAGGTGTATTTTTAGATGTCCTTGTGAAAAATAAAGATACAATGTTACAGTATATAAAAAAATGATCATCTATATAAAATATCTAACATAGATATGACATGATAGCAACATATTTGTAAGGAGTAGAGAAATCTAAACGGACCCCGAGGAACCTTAAAATACACAATATAATAAAGAAAAAAAATATAATGAGATAATTTAGGAATAATAAGGAGTGTAAATAATTATAATTCTTACATTATAAGTACATTTTTACTGCACACAACAGGAAGTCACAAGAAAAACTCAACGCATTTCGGAGTCCCCCTTCATCAGGGCCGGGAAAGAAGATAATATAAAATAACATATAGATCTAGTTAAGAAGGAGCATTTTAGGATGTTCTTGTACAAAATATAGATACAATGTTAAAAACATAAATATAGTTATATTAAAAAATGATCTCTTTCCTTTCTTTTTTTTTTTCAGTCTTACCGTCCCGTGTGACA
Organism: Aquarana catesbeiana; assembly: GCF_042186555.1. NCBI lineage: Eukaryota > Metazoa > Chordata > Amphibia > Anura > Ranidae > Aquarana > Aquarana catesbeiana. The sequence goes on from NC_133336.1 coordinate 2,821,392, forward strand.
GCTTGTCTCTACGTTGTTATGTACTTGAAAAATCACTCTACTTTATAAAATTTGATTTAAAAAAAATGATCATGTGAATATAATGTATAAGATTGACACAACATGGTGTTAATATTGCATTTGCAAAGGGAGAAAAATATAAAAAGATCCCAGAGAAACGGAAAAATATAATGATATAATAAAAATAAGCTAATAATGTGGTCAAGCTAAGAATAATAATTCATAAAGAGTATAAATATTTATAGGTTATCAGTAATAGTCTGAAAATCCTATCGAGAAATATAATTCTCAAGGTAACACATAATATAAATAAAAATAATAATTCAAACGTAAACTATTATTACTGTAATCTTTCACCTGTAACAGATAAATAAAATATAGTGATATCATTAAAAAAAATAATAATACTATAAATAATAATTGATACAGAGTATAAATAATTATATTTATGTGTTATAAGTAATACTCAATAAAACGTACAAAAAAAAACATTTAAGGTAATTCATTAAATAAAGAAACATCATAATTTAAAATATGATTATCAGTGTAATAAAAAATGTTACAAAAAAAAAATAATACAATTTTTAAGGTAACTCATGTGAATGTACAATGTATATGTAAAGCACTGCGTAAATTGATGGCGCTATATAAGTACCTGAAATAAACAAATAAATAAAATATAGTGATATAATAAAAACAAGATAATAATGAGGTAATACTAATAATAATAATTGATACAGAGTATAAATAATTATAGTTATGTGTTATAAGTAATAGTTAATAAAACGTACAAAAAAAATAAAAAATTTAACTTATAATATAAAGAGACATCATAATTTAAAATATGATTATCAGTGTAATAAAAAATGTTCAGCCCAAAAGTCCCTATTCTACAAGCTTAGGAAGTTAGGAGGCGGGGCCAGACATAGGGGATATGCGGCCCGGTGCTAAATTTTGGTGAAGAAAAGCATTGACGTTGAAGTTAGAAAAAATGTGAACCCAATCACTAAAATCTCACGAAAGATTTAGAGCATAGCTAAAGCCTAATGTTGGACAGAGGAGAGATTTTTAGTACCCCTGTTATTTATTTATTTTTATAAATAATGTGAACATGGATGAGATATCACAAGAAAACGTCAGCGCGTTTCAGAGGGCCTTCTTCAGGGCTGGGAAATAAGATAACATAAGATAACAAGGAGTATTTTAGGATGTCCTACTACAAAATATGGATACAATGTAATGTAAAACCATAGCCATACCTCCCAACTTGAGGAGAAAGAGGGAGATCTTAGTGCATAGATGTCATGTGTTACTAAATTGCACTTAATATTGGGTGTGGCTGAAAAATACATTGTTAAAGTTGCATCAGTGGGGGTGGGGGGGGATTCGCCTCCATAGGTGGTCAGCGGGAGGAAAAATGCCTCTGTTTTGGTGGTCAGTGGATGGAAGAACCCTAATATCTGTGGTCAGTGGGAGGACAATGCTGCATTGTCAGTGGGAGGAAAATCCTCCATCATGAGTGGTCAGTGGGAGGACAATACTCCATTGTCAATAGTCAATGGAAGGGCAATGCTCCATCATTGGTGGTCAGTGGGAGGAGAGTGCTTCCTTGTGGGTGCATAGTGAGAGGACAATGCTCCATCATAAGTGCTCAATGGGAGTACAATGCTCCATCACAGGTGGCCAGTTGAAGGACAATGTTCCATCATGGGAGATCAGTGGGAGGACAATGCTCCATTGTCAGTAGTCAATGGGAGGAGAGTGTTCCATCATTGGTGGTCAGTGGGAGAGTAATTCTCCATTATGGGTGGTCAGTGGGAGGAGAGTTCTTCCTTATGGGTGGTCAGTGGGAGGACAATGCTCCATCATGGGTGATCAACAGGAGTACAATGCCTTATCATGGGTGGTCAGTGGGAGGACAGCACCTCTTTGTTGGTGATCAAGGGATGAATAATGCCATATAGTCAGTGGTCAGGGGCAGGAGAATGCCCCATCACTGGTGGCCAGTGGAAGGACAATGCCGCATCACTGGTGGCCAGTGGAAGGACAGTACTCCATCATTGGTGGCCAGTGGAAGGACAGTACTCCATCATTGGTGGCCAGTGACAGAACAATGTTGGTGATCAAGGGGTAGAGAATGCCAAATCGTCGGTGGCCAGTGGAAGAACAATACTCCATCATTGGTGGCCAGTGGGAGGACAATGTTGGTGATCAAGGGGTAGAGAATGCCAAATCGTTGGTGGCCAGTGGAAGGACAATGCTTCATCATTGATGATCAGTGGAATGACAATGTTGGTGATCAAGGGGTAGAGAATGCCAAATTGTTGGTGGCCAGTGGAAGGAAAACACCCTACTTTGGGTGGTGAGTGCAAGGACAATGTCCTATTATTGTGGGTAAAGGGGAGGAGATTACACCATCATTGGTGGTCAGGGAGAGGAGAAGGCCTCATTAATGGTGGTCAGGGGGAAAAGAATGACCCATTGCTGGTGGTCAGGGGAGGTGAATGCCCCATCAGGGAATATAAATGTCTCAGCATCAGTGGTCAGCCTTGCAAGAGCAAGCCCTTCGGGCAGTTTGGCCAGGGGACCTATTTACTTCTATAGCACAACAGGTCCTGGACCCTCAGGACTGCAATATTCTGTTCAAAAATACCAGGACAGTCCTGCAGCATCTAGAACTTTTGGGAACATTGCTTATCTCAGGGAACAGCAGTGATAATTACAGCGTGTTGATATATCTCCCACCCGGGGACGTCCGCTGCACCCCCGGGCGTGAGATTATGTTTCTTCTGGACCAACCATAACTTTTCGCTGTACCAGACAAGAGCAGGCTCAACATGAGCCCCTTAAATCACACGTCCTTCCTGCTGACCATTAACATTCCTGTATCCCAGCTCCAGCTCGGGAAGGACTTGCTCAGAACATTTATTAGATTAAAACACAACTTTTCAGAAAAAATAATTCCCACTCCGCATTCTTCACTAACAATGGAGGATGAGTGGACGCACCCGGTGTCTTTTATAAAGCCTCTTTGGGTTGACCTGAGGACAGGACTGTATCTTCAGGTGAAGTAATACGTTGGGTTTGAAATGCGGCTCAATAAATGTTCCTGAAATGTGTTTATGGCCGAGTCCTACCGGGGATAACATTTCCCCCACGTTATTAAACTGTTAAAAACAGATACTTCTCCTCGGCCAATCGCTTTGATATCTTCCCTCCTTTAATAACGAAGTCCGCATGTGAACGTCGGGGGATTTCTGCCTGTTTAGGTTGATCAGATCATTCAATCCCCCCCCCCCCTTTTTTTTTGCCCTGCAATCAAGAGACAGATAATGACAAAAATATTCCCATATGGATCAGTTCTAAATCTCTATCAGCTCAGGGCCGTCTTCATAGCATCATGGGCCCCTGGGCAAAGAAATGCACTGGGGTCCCTACCAGCCAGGCCCCAATTTACGCACCTTCTCTCAAGAATGAACCCCTTGGCCCCTCCCGACCCTTTAAGGGGTTTCAAATGCCGGGAGGTGGGAGCAGGGTTTATGATCATGTGACCTGCGTGATTGGCTATTGGCATTTAGCGATCAGGAGCTGTCCGTTAGTCGCCGGTAACTGTGCCGGGCCCGCGCTCTCGACACAGCTGCGTTTACTTTCTGATACTCAAGTATTGGCCCCTCAGCACCAAGGCCCCCCCCCGCCCACGAGGGGCCGCATATTTTCTATTATTGGCGCCAAGGAGTTAAAGTGTAAATAGTTGATAGAATTAAATATACATTTATTAGTACTTTCAATTTCAATTTAAACAAAAAGAAAACACGCCAAAAATCCATGACTAATCAATAAAAAGGGCACAGTAGGGGGTGTGGGCAGAAGGGTACAGTACAGGGGGGGGTCAGGAGGGCACAATACTGGGATCAGGAGGGCACAGTATGGGGGTGGGGGGTGGGGAAAGAAGGGTACAGTACTTGGGGGGGTTAGGGGGCACAATACAGGGATCAGGAGGGCACAGTATGGGGGTGGGGGCAGAAGATACGGTACAGGGGGGTCAAGAGGGCACAATACTGGGATCAGGAGGGCACGGTATGGGGGTGGGGGAAGAAGGGTACAGTACTGGGGGGGTTAGGGGGCACAATACTGGGATCAGGAGGGCACAGTATGGGGGTGGGGGCAGAAGGGTACAGTACACGGAGGGGTCATGAGGGCACGTTACTGGGATCAGGAGAGCACAGTATGGGGGTGGGGGTGGGGGCAGAAGCGCACAGTACACAGGGGGGTTTGGGTCAGGATGGCACAATACTGGGATCAGGAGGGCACAGTATAGGGGTGGAAAGTGGGGGCAGAAGGGCACAATACTGGGATCAGGAGAGCACGTATGGGGTGGGGGAAGAAGGTCACAATACTGGGGTCCAAGGGCACTATACTGGGATCAGGAGGGCACAGTATGGGGATAGGGGCAGAAGGGCACAGTACAGGGGGTCAGGAGGGCACAATACTGGGATCGGAAGGGCACAGTATGGGGATGGAGGCAGAAGGGCACAGTACATGGGGGGTCCGAGGGCACTATACTGGGATCAGGAGGGCACAGTATGGGGATGGGGCAGAAGGGCGCAGTACAGAGAGGGTCAGGAGGGCACAATACTGGGATCAGGAGGGCACAGTATGGGGGTGGGGGCAGAAGGGCACAGTACAGAGGGGGTTAGGAGGGCACAATACTGGGATCAGGAGGGCACAGTATGAGGGTGGAGGGTGGGGGCAGAAGGGCACAGTACGGGGGGGGGTCAGGAGGGCACAACACTGGGATCAGGAGGGCACAGTATGGGGGTTGTGGCAGAAGGGTCAGGAGGGCACAATAATATGATCGGGAGGAAACAGTATGGGGGTGGAGGGGGTGGAGGGTGGGGGCAGAAGGGAACAGTACAGTGGGGGTCAGGAGGGCACAATAATATGATCAGGAGGGAACAGTATGGGGGTAGAGGGTGGGGGCAGAAGGGTACGGTACAGGGGGGTCAGGAGGGCACAATACTGGGATCAGGAGGGCACAGTATGAGGGTGGGGGTGGGGAAAGAAGGGTACAGTACTTGGGGGGGTTAGGGGGCACAATACAGGGATCAGGAGGGCACAGTATCGGGGTGGGGGCAGAAGGGAACGGTACAGGGGGGGTCAAGAGGGCACAATACTGGGATCAGGAGGGCACAGTATGGGGGTGGGGGAAGAAGGGTACAGTACTGGGGGGTTAGGGGCACAATACTGGGATCGGGAGGGCACAGTATGGGGGTGGGGGGTGGGGGCAGAAGGGTACAGTACACGGAGGGGTCAGGAGGGCACATTACTGGGATCAGGAGAGCACAGTATGGGGGTGGGGGTGGGGGCAGAAGGGCACAGTACACAGGGGGGTTTGGGTCAAGATGGCACAATACTGGGATCAGAAGGGCACAGTATAGGGGTGGAAAGTGGGGGCAGAAGGGCACAATACTGGGATCAGGAGAGCACGGTATGGGGTGGGGGAAGAAGGGCACAATACTGGTGGGAGTGGGTCAGGAGGGCACAATACTGGGATTAGAAGGGCACAGTATGGGGATGGAGGCAGAAGGGCTCAGTACAGGGGGGTCCGAGGGCACTATACTGGGATCAGGAGGGCACAGTATGGGGATAGGGGCAGAAGGGCACAGTACAGGGGGTCAGGAGGGCACAATACTGGGAATCAGAAGGGCACAGTATGGGGATGGAGGCAGAAGGGCACAGTACAGGGGGGTCCGAGGGCACTATACTGGGATCAGGAGGGCACAGTATGGGGATGGGGCAGAAGGGCGCAGTACAGAGAGGGTCAGGAGGGCACAATACTGGGATCAGGAGGGCACAGTATGGGGGTGGGGGCAGAAGGGCACAGTACAGAGAGGGTCAGGAGGGCACAATACTGGGATCAGGAGGGCACAGAATGAGGGTGGAGGGTGGGGGCAGAAGGGCACAGTACAGGGGGGGTCAGGAGGGCACAACACTGGGATCAGGAGGGCACAGTATGGGGGTTGTGGCAGAAGGGTATAGTACAGGGGGGGGTCAGGAGGGCACAATAATATGATCGGGAGGAAACAGTATGGGGGTGGAGGGGGTGGAGGGTGGGGGCAGAAGGGAACAGTACAGTGGGGGTCAGGAGGGCACAATAATATGATCAGGAGGGAACAGTATGGGGGTAGAGGGTGGGGGCAGAAGGGTACGGTACAGGGGGGTCAGGAGGGCACAATACTGGGATCAGGAGGGCACAGTATGAGGGTGGGGGTGGGGAAAGAAGGGTACAGTACTTGGGGGGGTTAGGGGGCACAATACAGGGATCAGGAGGGCACAGTATGGGGGTTGTGGCAGAAGGGTGTAGTACAGGGGGGGTCAGGAGGGCACAATAATATGATCGGGAGGGAACAGTATGGGGGTGGAGGGTGGGGGCAGAAAGGAACATTACAGTGGGGATCAGAAGGGCACAATACTGGGATCAGAAGGGCACAGTATGGGAGTGGAGGGTGGTTGCAGGAGGGTACAGTATGGGAGTGGAGGGTGGGGGTCAGGAGGGCACAATACTGGGATCAGAAGGGGACAGTATGGGAGTGGAGGGTGGTTGCAGGAGGGCACAGTACAGGGGGGTCTGGAGGGCACAATACAGGTTCTGGGATGCTGTCTGGGAGTATGGTGTATGGTGTAACGCAAGATTATCATGGGGCCCCCATGCACTTGGGGCCCCTGGGCAGTGAGCAGGGGTGTCTATGCATTAAGACTATGAATTTTCATTCATATTTTTTGATTCTCGTTCTTTCGAATTTTCAGATTTTCAAATTTTAGATTTTCGGATTTTTGTTCTTTTCGGATTTTCGTTCTTTCTGATTGTCGAAATTTCGTTCTTTTGATTTTTCAGAATTCCATATTTCGGATTTTCATTCTTATCTTCTTATTTTCTGATTTTCATTCTTTTTGGATTTTCCTTTTTTTTCAAATTTTCGGATTTTCGTTCTTTTGAATTTTCAGGATTTTCACATTTCTGATTTTCATTCTTATTTTCTGATTTTCATATTTTCGTTATTTTGAATTTTCAGATTTTCGAATTTCGGATTTTTGTTCTTATTTTCTGATTTTCCTTTTTTTTTTTCAGATTTTCATTCTTATTTTCAGGTTTTCACATTTTCAGGCTTTCGTTCTTTCGAATTTTTACGAATGATTGAAAATAACGAATACCGCATCTGAACGAATGGAACGTAACGAATTCAAATTTATCCAAAGTTTCAAATTTATTCGAAGTAACGAATGTCATTCATAACAAATGATCCAAAAAAACGGAAAAGAAAAAAAAAATGTAAATGAAGTGAAAACAAAAAAAAGAAAAAAAAAATTTTCAGCAGTGCAAATGTCTTCTAACACCCACCCATCAAGACATTTTGATATTTGCATAACTCCTCCCACTGCTTACATCAGGACTCTTGGGAGGAGTACTGAGGCCAAGGGTTTGGATGATTTCAGGAAGATATGTACAGCCCCCCTGCTGGCCCCTCCCACCAGCCATGAACTGCCTGCATTGCATAGAGAAGTGCAGAGACCTGGTGATGACATCACCGGGACTAAAATATAGATATGTAATGAGAACGGAAAGGATCAAGGTGAGGGGGGGAGGGGAGGAACCAGGGAAGATGAAATAGAAGCTTCAGCTTTAATGACAATGTAGCTTTTAATAAATGATTATCTGTAGAAAACAAATTAATCCCGAACAAAAAAATGTCTGTTTCCGCTCACCGCTTGCTTACAAAACAGTGTAACACGAGGCGCTTTTCACGCTATTGTTGCACTTAACAAACATTATTCACATGTCAGTAGGTTAATACAATGTCAGCGATCGAATTACACCTGGAAGGCATGTGAGCGGTGTCCCCGCCAGCGCGTTTCATCCCCGCCATCACTTTCCTGCGTCCCCTCTGCCAGCCGCTGGCTGCCGTACCCCATAATTACCACATTCACATTCTTTATTATAGGAACACAGGACTGCGTCTGCGGCTCGGAGAGCGACCGGCGTTCCGAGACAGCCCCGAAAATACCTCCGAAAATCGGTTATTTATAATCCCAGGAGGGGGGAGGGGAGGGGTTTGTATGTTAAGGTTGGAGGGAAAATTCTTTTAGGCAAAAAATAAATAAATAAAAAAAAAAAAGATCAAGATTAGGGCTGAGGTTATTTTATTATTATTTATTTTTGTTATTTTAATATATTTTTTAAAATATTATTTTTGTATAGGGGGGGGGGGGGGGGCGCTTCTGTCAGGGCAGTTGCCCCTTTTGCACCCTTATAAATCCAGCACAGGTGTTACCGAAGAGCAACAGTGGGGCTGTTGCTCTTTCTTCGGTAACGCCAGGACTGCGTCTGTGGCTCGGAGAGCGACCGGCGTTCTGAGACAGCCCCGAAAATACCTTCGAAAATCAGTTTTGTATAATCCCAGGAGGGGGGAGGGGGGTTTGTATGTTAAGGTTGGAGGGAAAAGTCGTTCACTTCTCCACGCGAGCTTGTCGGGACGGGGCGCATTTAAATTTTTTTTTTTCTTATTTATTTTACCTTTTATTTTTTATTTTTACACAGTTTTTAAAAAAAAAATTAAAATTGTTTCACTTTTATTCCTATTACAAGGAATGTAAACATCCCATGTAATAGAAAAAAGCATGACAGGTCCTCTTTAATATGAGATCTGGGGGGTCAAAAAGACGTCAAATCTCATATTTACACTAAAATGAAATAAAAAAAAAAAAAAATCATTTAAAAAAAAAAAAAAAAAAAAAAATGGCCCTTTGACGTTTTGATGTCGCTTCCACCCTGCAGTGTCATGGAGACGGTTATCTTCCCTCTCACTCGTCTCCATGCACAGCAAGTGACAAGACGCGATCGCCTCTGCCGCTGCCGACGGCTCCGGTCAGCGGCGGAGGGCACCGGATCGCGGCGGGAGGGGGGCCCCCACTCCTGCCACCGATAAAAGTGATCTTGCGGCGAATCCACCGCAGAGACCACTTTTATCTTGTAGCGGACCGCCCGCTGAAGAAGAGGATACCGGGGTTATGGCAGCTTGCCGCTGACACAACAACGATCCCCTCCTTCAAACAGCCAACGTAAAACTGCGGCGGGCGGTCCGTAAGTGGTTAAGTGTTTAAACTTCCCTCATTTACAGACCGAAGTTCATCCCTTTGATCTGAAGAACAAAACGTTACAATGTTTATAGTTGGCTCAGCGGCTGAGGAATGTCGTGATACTTGGCAGACTACCTGTTTTTTTGTTTTTTTTTCGACAGCTGTCGGCTGTGAGCAGAGATATATAATGATTTTTATTGTAAAATATAGAATTAAATAAATAAACAGAACAAAAAAAATTACAAATAATGTTGATTCAGGTAAAAATAAAAATAAAAAAATAATAGTAATATAAATAAAGTAAATAACCAAGTTAAAAAACACATTAGTCATAATAATAATAATAATAATAATATATATTATATATAATGATTTTTATATTTATAATATAATGATTTTTATTGTAAAATATAGAATTAAATAAATAAACAGAACAAAAAAAAAAACAAAACACAAATAATGTTGATTCCGGTAACCAAGCCATAAAAAAAAAAAAAAAAAATAATAATAATAATAATATAAATAAAGTAAATAACCAAGTTAAAAAACACATTATTTAATATAATAATAATTAAAAAAATAATATATACTGTATATATATATATATATATATATATATATATATATATATATATATATATTATTTTTATTGTAAAATATAGAATGAAATAAATGAGCAGAACAAAAAAAAATACAAATAATGTTGATTCCGGTAACCAAGTCATAAAATAAAAATAAATAAATAATAATAATAATATAAATAAATTAAATAACCAAGTTAAAAAACACATTATTTAATATAATAATAATTAAAAAAATAATATATACTGTGTATATATATATATATATATATATATATATATATATATATATATATAATTTTTATTGTAAAATATAGTATGAAATAAATGAGCAGAACAAAAAACAATACAAATAATGTTGATTCCGGTAACCAGGGCTCAGTTCATGCATGGATATATGGATATCATACATTTGTCATTAAGGTGTTCTGTGTAATGTCTACAAGTGTTATTTGTACTTGTAGGGCTCTGTGTATCCATGTGGAAAAGCAGGTAAGTTGTCAAACCCAACAGACAAATAGGGGGGAAAAAAATATTGTGTTAAAAAGTCAAGTGGCCGCAACTTCTGTCCCTTTATTAGAGAGTATATTTTCAGAACAGTTTTCTGTCCCCTCCCCCCCTCACTATTGTAGCAGATGTGCCTATGCCCATTGTCTTTGATATTGGGCCTGCCTATTTAGAGACTATTGAAACATAACCAGAATTTATTCACAAGCCAACAAAGCGGCTATAGTTGCGTTATTGTCCCCGGTAACTGGTGCTGTCGGATAAATGTAAAGAAAGCCCATTACAGGCTTGTATATCTGATATCATGTATGTTGTGATGTGGAGCATTGACAGTAACAATATCTGTCAAATGGAACAATGACAGATTAAATAGCAGGGTCCTCTTCTATCGTGCCGTACGGTTACTGGGAAAAAAGACGCCCTTTGTTCCATGAGACATATCAGTTATGGTCCACACAAGGCCCTGTTGATGAAGTAGGCTGGCAGGTGAACAGCCCTTTTCTTGTTGTGCCTACAATCCGGGAGACCCTAACAAAAACATTCGCTCTCATAAATTAGCTCTTTACAAACAATATTTCAAGAAAATACTTGTAGCTTCCCCCCGTCCCCCACCCTCAGATTATACATTTTTGGGGAAGATTACACGAGGAAGATGGCTCCCGGCCAGCCAACACAGAGAAGACAGGGGGGAAAAAAAAGTTGGCCAAGGCTGCTTTGACTTTATTAAGGATCTATTTTGTTCCTACTACTGGAAGCAACAAGACACTCCAAGATAAAGTGTACGATATGATCCTCGCTGCTTTAGATAAGGACTAGCGTTACTTCCGAAGCAATAAAAGAACCTCCAGGCCTTCAGTGAGCATACCAGGCCCAGCTTAATCTTCTCATAAGTGCTCGCTCAGCGCAGCCACTTGACCATCTGGAAGTTGGATGGGGGTTGAGACAGTAACACTGATAAAACTGGAGGGGCGGTTCTTGGTATGGCAACAGATGAGCCATTAAAACAAGACTTCACAACCAATCTGTTGACTCTGCAAACATGGATTATGGCTGTCATTGTTGGCTCAACTTTCTGATTAGCTGATAGGCCCTGTCGGACAATGGAATAAACAGGAGCACGTCGAATCAGTACAGATATTATTCAGCTTAGCTCATACAAGGAGGAGAGCTTGCTGACAGCCATTGGTGGCTGGCTTGTGTTCTATCAAAGGTCACCTTCATTAAAACAGATCGTCTTCGTAGGAAAAAAAAAAAAAACATTTGGCCTAAAAAATCCACCCATTTCTAAATAATACAAATTAAATGAAATAAAATAAAGTAGTTAACGTGTATCTAAATCCAAGAACAAAAATGTAATATATTGCAGCTTACTAGTAGTAATGAGCTTGAGTTGGGGCTTGGGTTCAAGTCCACTGGGCCAATGGGTCATTGCTGGGACACTGAGTTGGGATGGGTCACTGCTGGGCCAATGATTTGGGTTGGGTCATTGCTGAGACAATGAGTTGGGCTGGGTCATTTCTGGGCCAATGACTTGGGTTGGGTCAATGCTGGGCCAGTGAGATAGCCTAGGTTATTGCTGTGCCAATCAGTTGGGTTGGGTCTTTGTTGTGCCAGTAAGTTGGCCTGGGGTATTCCTGTGCCAATCAGTTGGGTTGGGTCTTTGCTGTGCCAGTGAGTTGGCCTGGGGTATTGCTGTGCCAATCAGTTGGGTTGGGTCATTGCTGGGCCAATGAGTTGGGTTGGGTTGAGTTGGGTCATTGCTGCACCAGTGAGTTAGGTTGGGTCATTGCTGGGCCAATGAGTTGGGTCATTGCTGCACCAGTAAGTTGAGTTGGGTCATTGCTGGGCCAGTGAGTTGGGTTGGGTCATTGCTGGGCCAATGAGTTGGGTCATTGCTGCACCAGTAAGTTGGGTTGGGTCATGACTAGGCCATTAAGTTGGGCTGGGTCATTGCTGGGCCATTGAGTAAGGTTGGATCATTATTGGGCTAATGAGTTGGGTTAAATCATTGCTGCGCCAATGAGTTGGGTTGGGTCATTACTTTGCCAATGAGCTGTCGGTGAAGATTCCCCACTCCGCACACAAAGGGGTGGGGGATGCTCCTGACATCATTGACCTAATTTGGGTACATGGGACCAAACCCAAGCACATCTCTACTTACTAATCCTTATGCCGCTTACACACGAGCGGACTTTTCGACTGAACTGGTCCGACGGTCTATCTGACGGACTTTGAGCAGACTTCCGATGGACTTTCCGAACAAACGGACTTGCCTAAACATGATCACACCAAAGTCCGACGGATTCGTACGTGATGACGTACGACCGAACTAAAATAAGGAAGTTGAGAGCCAGTAGCCAATAGCTGCCCTAGCGTTGGTTTTCGGCCGTCGGACCAGCATACAGACGAGCGGTCTTTTCGATAGGAACTGGGCCCCGGCGGAGTTCCGACTTAAAGATTTGAAACATGTTCTAAATCTAAAGTCCATCAGAAAAAGGCGGCTGCAGGTTCGATGAAGCCCACACACGGTCGAATTGTTCGCCGGATTTGGTCTATCGGACCAGTCCGGTCGAAAAGTCCGCTCATGTGTATGCAGCGTTAGGTGTGCTGGCCATATTCATTTTCTTTTTTTTTCAGGCTTTTCCCCTTTATTTTTACCCGGTGATTCTGGGAATATCACCTTTCCTTTCCTTACTGTATAAGCCAAGTTCCCGTTCTCTAAAAACTGATCAGTAGGCATAAGCAGCTGAAGTTACAGGCAAACCTTGACTTCACAATAAAGTCGAGATTCGGATCTAACTTCACTTGTCTATCTCAGGATTTAATTTTGGTTTTGGCTCGGGAGGTTGAAGGGTTAAATACCGTATTTGATATAATTATGAATAATATTTCAGGATGTAGAGTGCTACTTTAGGTTCTGTTTTGAAGCTGTTTGTTCTGAGCACATATTAATTATATATTAATTGTGAAACTTAAATGAGGAACTTGTAAATCCAAGAATAGCCTAGGAGCGAGACAACCAGAGGAAGCTCCCTAATGGAAAATGTTAGGTTAAGACTATTCTATAAGTAATAAATAATTAATATGTTCTAATATGTGTATCTCTATGATTGGTTAAATGAAAACAGGAGGTTTTCTCCTTATGATAAAGGAAATATGTCATCTAATGCACTTATCACAATATACATTAGATTTGTATCTGATTGGTGGGCAGGGATGGTCCAACCCACCTACTTTAACATGATGAACCACGCCCAATAAACAAGTCTCTGTTTTGTATGGTCCAGTGTGGGTGGTCTGAAAAACAGGACTTCCAGGGCCCTGAAGTCAAGGTAAGGTGAGGTGGAGACCAACGGTAGAATTGAACCCCTACGGAGGTGGCCTCTGGTTATGCTTTCCTCCATCATATATTTGGTATGAATTAAATTTGCGACAGGCTATCCTCAAAAAAAAAAAAAAAAAAAGATAATTCAGCTATAGATGGAGTTTGGTGGGCTCTCACTGGTTCCTCATATATATGTAGAGGATTCCAGCAATCGGATCTCTAAGTCAGTTCTTGGTTCTGTCCATGCCCACTTTTTGGAGCTGTGTGTGTTCAGATGCACAGTGAGGAGTTTCCACCTCTGTTGTTACATTCTACAATCATAGAAATGAAAAATCCAAGAGTGAGACCACCTAATAATCGCTGCGACAGATGTGCAGTCCTGGGAATTTGAGAATGGGGGGGGTCTCACTTGGGAAATATAGGGAATTGTTATGTGGGTGAAATTTGCACGGTCTATGAAAATGACCTGTTTTTAAAACGCCTATCTTATTTTGTCGTTTAAAATTAATTCATAAAACGCTTACATTGGCTCTGGATCTGTTTTATCTCCACTCTTCAAACATTTTCAAACTTATATTTCATTGTTGTGTTTTTACTATATATCACAAGTAAACATTTAATATGAGATAAAGGATTCCCAGAGCACTGTGAGTTAACTGTGAGAGAAAAGCCCCAGATGTCTCCTTTCAGGCACAATGTCTCTCCTTGAAACAGATCCTTATGCAAGGAGGAGGAGTGACTGCACAGTTGTATTGCAGCTGGATGGATCTGAGACTGAAGCATCACACCATGAGTCAATAATCCAAATATACACTCACCGGCCACTTTACTTGCTAGTAGCGGGTTGGACCCCCTTTATTAGCCCCACCTTTCTAGTCCCGGGTTGGACCCTCTTTATTAGGCCCACCTTGCTAGTAGCGGGTTGGACCCCCTTTATTAGTGCACTCTGTACACAACACACCCCTGAGCGCTGCACTCTGTATGTAGCGCACTCTGGACTCTGCTCTCTGTACGTAGCGTACCCCTGATCTCTGCACTCTGTATGTAGCGCACCCCTGAATTCTGCACTCTGTATGTAGCGCACTCTGAACTCTGCTCTCTGTATTTAGCACACCCCTAAACTCTGCACTCTGTATGTAGTGCACTCCCAAACGCTACACTCTGTACGTAGCGCACCCCTGAACTCTGCACTCTGTGTGTAGCGCACCCCTAAATGCTGCACTCTGTATGAAGCGCACCCCTGAACTTTCCACTCTGTATGTAGCGCACTCCTGAACTCTGCACGCAGCTCACCCCTGAACTCTGCACTCTGTACGTAGCACATTCCTGAACTCTACACTCTGTACACAGCACACCCCTGAGCTCTGCACATAATGCACTCCCGAACGCTGCACTCTGTACGTAGCGCACCCCTGAACTCTGCACTCTATACACAGAACACCCCTGAACTCTGCACTCTGTACACAGCACACCCCTAACTCTGCACTCTGTACGTATGTAGCACACTCTGAACTTTGCACTCTGTATGTAGCGCACCCCTGAACTCTGCACTCTGTATGTAGCACACCCCTGAACTCTGCACTCTGTATGTAGCGCTCTCTGAACTCTGCACTCTGTACGTAGCGCACCCCTAAAATATGCAATCTGTGCGTAGCGCACCCCTGAACTCTGCACTCTGTATGTAACGCACTCCTGAACTCTGCACTCTGCGCTCATCCCTGAACCTTGCACTCTGTACGTAGTGCACTCCCGAACGCTGCACTCTGTACGTACCATACCCCTAAACACTGCACTCTGTATGAAGCGCACCCCTGAACTCTGCACTCTGTATGTAGCTCACCCCTGAACTCTGCACTCTGTATACCCCTGAACGCTGCACTCTGTACATAGAGCACTCTGAACTCTGCACTCTGTACGTAGCACACTCCTGAACTCTGCACTCTGTACATACCAAACACCTGAAGTCTGCACTCTGTACGTAGCACATCTCTGAACTCTGCACTCTGTATGTAGCGCACTCCTGAACTCTACACTCTGTGCGTAGTGCACTCCTGAACTCTGCACTCTGTACGTAGCACATTCTTGAACTGTGCACTCTGTACGTAGCACACCCCTGAACTCTGAACTCTGTAAGTAGCACACCCTTGAACTCTGTACATAGCACACCCTTGAACTGTGCACTCTGTACCTAGCGCACCCCTGAACTCTGCACTCTGTATGTAGCGCATCCCTGAACTCTGCACTCTGTGCCTAGTGCACCCCCGAACTCTGCACTCTGTATGTAGCGCACTCCGGAACTCTGCACTCTGTATGTAGCGCACTCCGGAACTCTGCACTCTGTACACAGCACACCCATGAATGCTGCACTCTGTACGTAGCACACTCTGAACTCTGCACTCTGTATGTAGCACACCCCTGAATTCTGCACTCCGTATGTAGTGCACTCCTGAACTCTGCACTCTGTATGTAGCGCACTCCTGAATTATGCACTCTGTGCGTAGCACACGCCTGAACTCTGCACTCTGTATGTAGCGCACTCCTGAACTCTGCACTCTGTACGTAGCGCACCCCTGAACTCTGCATGTAGCACATATTTGAACTGTGCACTCTGTACATAGCACGCCCTCTGAACTCTGCACTCTGTACATAGCACACCCCTGAAATCTGCACTCTGTATGTAGCGCACCCCTGAACTCTGAACTCTGGAAGTAGCACACCCTTGAACAGTGCACTCTGTACATAGCGCACCCCTGAACTCTGCACTCTGTACGTAGCGCATCCCTGAACTCTGCACTCTGTGCCTAGCGCACCTCCGAACTCTGCACTCTGTATGTAGCGCACTCTGGAACTCTGCACTCTGTACACAGCACACCCCTGAATGCTGCACTCTGTACGTAGCACACTCTGAAATCTGCACTCTGTATGTAGCACACCCCTGAACTCTGCACTCCGTATGTAGCGCACTCCTGAACTCTGCATTCTGTATGTAGCGCACTCCTGAATTATGCACTCTGTGCGTAGCGCACTCCTGAACTCTGCACTCTGTATGTAGCGCACTCCTGAATTATGCACTCTGTGCGTAGCGCACTCCTGAACTCTGCACTCTGTATGTAGCGCACTCCTGAATTATGCACTCTGTGCGTAGCGCACGCCTGAACTCTGCACTCTGTATGTAGCGCACCCTTGAACTGTGCACTCTGTACGTAACACACCCCTGAACTCCATACACATCACACTTTTGGTATTTTTTGCTCCTTTAAGATCCTCCCACTGCAATTTGGACACACCCATGCAGTTCAGTGGTGGGTGTGGTTAAGTTCCTTCACCTATTCTCTGAGAAAAAAAGCCCTGCATATATTTTTATAGTTTTACAGATACAACCATAATGAGGACAACCATAATGCTGATGCGACCTGCAATGAAATTGAGTTTGACACTCCTGCTTTAGACCTTTCATTATTTTGGTTGCCCATCTCTGGACTATCTTATCAATATTCTATTTGTAAGTGAGGTCTCCAGGACACTTTTTGAGGTCTTGTTCAATAATCCATGCTGCTTTTTCAGGTGTAGGAGATATCTGGTTCTCTGCTGGACTGGCTTTGGGTGAATCCTGCAGGTTGGTCCTGTCAACACAGAGTCTTCACGCCAATGACCAGCAACATGCTCACTGCTAGATGTAATGGGATGGGAACCCTCCATAAGAACGCCTGTTTGGTGGTCCCGTGTTGACAAAGTCATTAGCAGTTTGTTAAAATATGCGCTTCATTGTGAAGAACATTTTTTTTAATACCACCACTTGACATTTCACACTCTCGAGTGTCACTGTGTTTTGTAAATCCCCTTTGAGCCGGTGTTATACACAGCCTCAGAGAAGGTGAGAGAAGAATTCCACCCGGGGATTAACATTCCCTCAGCTATAACCAGAAACTAGAACCGTTGTGTGAAAATACTCATTTTTGTAAGTTTTAAAACTGATGTTGTTTTCTATCCAAAGAAATAAAAGGAAATAATAATTCCCACGCAGAGTTTAACGACCATGACCCTGCACAATAATGAGGACCTTCCTTTTAATGCCACAAAAATATTATTAAAGTGTTATAATAAGAATAGAACTTATAAAACAATGCACAAATACTGTAAGCCTACCAATGCCGTAAACAAAACCCACAAAATGTTATGGTAGACCTCACAGGCTTGCAGCTTTCATGTTTAAAACCACACCTGAAAGGCAGGTACAAAAAAAAAAAACATGCTCCACTGGATGATGCATTTTAACCATTCGGATCTTCATCAAATCAATGGATTAGATAAACACACTTCTCTGGATGGTGTGTTTGAACCAACAAACCCATAAACTTGATAAGCGCCTTCTCTGCATGAGATGTTTCAATCACTTGGATTTGATAAACATGCTCCTCTGGATGACGCGTTTCAACCACTCGGGCCTTCATTAAATCCATGGATTATATAAAAATGCTTTCTGATGTATTTTGACCATGTGTGTTTTATAGAACCCATGGAATTGATAAACACGCTCCTCTAGATGGCACATTTCAACCACTCTGGCCTTTATCAGTTTCGTGGATTTAATAAACCCGTTTCTCTGGATGGCGTGGTTTAACCAATCGGACTTTATCAAATTCATGGATTTGATAAGCATGATCCTCTGGATTACGCGTTTCAACCCCTTGGGCTTTTGTCAAATTCATAGATTTGATTAACGCGCTTTCTGACACGTTTCAACCATTCGTGTCTTTTTAAGAACCCATGGATTTGATAAGCATGCTCCACTAGATGGCACATTTCAGCCACTCTGGCCTTTATCAGTTTTATGAATTTAATAAACATTTTTCGCTGGATGAAGTGTTTCAAACACTCAGGTCTTTATCAAGTCCATGGATTTGATAAGCACGGCCCTCTGGATTAAACGTTTCAACCACCTTGATCTTTATCAAATCAATGGCACGCTTCAACCACTCATATCTTTATTAAATCCATGGTTTTGATAAACATGCTCCTCTAGATTAATTCTTCCCCTTCATCCAACAGGCCAGGAGAAAGAAGAGTTGGGACTTGACCTGTCATGTGACCCGAATTTCAGTCAAATAAACTGGGGTTTTACTTTAGCTAAGGTGTAGAGGGGGGAGAGGTGGAAAGGGTAGGCTTATTCTGTGGTGGTGTTAGTTAGGGGCAGAATTTGGCTTTTGAATGTGTACATTTTTTAGAAAAAACATGAAAAAAATGTCCTCTTACCTCAACCCCCATAAAAACCAAAGACAGAGATGTTGAGTTGTGGCTTTGAAATGAGGTGGGAAGACAATTTTGTCTTAAGATACTTTATTCCATCGGTCCTCTGGTCCCAGAAATTTTTTTTTGTTTTTGTTTCTGAAGTTCTCCCAAAAAGGGAAGCTCACCCTTATATACACTGTCTCCTGACGAAGTGGCTAACGGCCGAGGTGTGTGTGAAGAGTCACTCCATTATTCAAGCTTGATCGGACGCAATCAGTGTTTAAGCAGGTGCTTCCCGAAAAATTCTGTGTGTTAAAAGTTTTTCTGCCGCCATGTTCAGGCTCAGAGGTTAATCAAGTCAACTATATTTATGTGTCAAAGCTACTTGTTACAATGTAGAATTGTTGCACTTAGGTTGACCTGCAGAGCTAGTGGTTCCTGGAAAGAAGGGAAGGGTTAACACTGCTGGACAGGTTTTCCCACTCTTCCAAAATGTAGCTGTCATGCTATTGGTCCAGATCACCCCTTGGGGAGGAGTCCATTCAGGTTTCCCAGTGGGGTTTATGGACTTATATGGACTTGTGCTACCTTAAGCTGGACCCTGTTATGGATTAGTCATACCTCTTGTGGATTTACTACATGAACTCCTGCATTGAGAAGGACTCATTATGGATTTAGCCATCTGCCTAAGGCAGGGATCTCCTAACTACGACCCTCCAGCTGTTGCGGAACTACACGTCCCATGAGCCATTGTAAAACTCTGACATTCACAGACATGACTAGCCATGATGGGAATTGTAGTTCCTGAACAACTGGAGGGCCATAGTTTGACGACCCCTGGCCTAAGGTATGACTACCTCACGGAGTACTACTTTTGGGGCACTCAAGAACTTTGTACAGGAAAGTGTGAGGAAAATGTCTTTGAAAACTGTATACTTGTCCCCTGAAACTACCTCAGTAAAAGATCTTTATTGTTCATCTAAATTGTTAAATTGCAGAACACAAAAAAAAGTTCAAAAAGGTACAGAACATCCTGACCTCCAAAGAGGAAGGACCTCAATCCCTGAAGCATTCATCCTCAAGCAAAAGTCTCCTGGCAGAAGCAAGGTACTGAAGTCCACCTGGCTGAAAACAGAAGGTGCGCCAAAGCTGATCCACTAAGTATTCCGGAAGAGAGACCCAGTGTTGGGGTGAGGAAAAATCCCCCCCCCCCCCCCCATAAACCTGCACCCTCCATCTCTGCGGAGTGAAAAAAAACACAAACTCACATGTGACCTGAGTCATTTCAACATAGGACTCCTGTTAAGTCCTTTAATAGCTGGTCCATTAAGCTTTTTTTTCTTTTTTTTTTGCGATGGATGAAATTTTTTCAGGATAGTTATAAATGTGCTTGTGTGCCAACTGGAAATTTGGGGTTCTCCTTGGATACATTGTTGCTATTGCTTAATTAAGTGGATGGTATTTGTGAATACAACGAAATTGGTCTCTGTCAGTATAGAGCAGTGTTTTCCCAACCAAGGGGTTCCAGGGAGCCCTAGGGTTCCTTCAAAGGTTGCTAGGAGTTCCTCAAGCAGCCGGTGAGCAATGTTGGGTTGATCCCCACCTGTTCTGACCTCCAATACAAGGGGTCCCTTCTACACTGTCCACAAATATTAGAGGACACCACAATTTTGAACAGGGGTTTTCCAAGAAAATTATTTCAAGAGTTTCCCCGGGGGGGTAGAAAAGTTGGAAAAGGCTGATACAGAGGGATATTTCGGGAATGTATTTGTATAATGTGTCTTCTTTTTTTCTGCACTCTTAGTGGTGCGACGTTCCTTGTGTATTGGCTTTGCACGCCGTCTGGCTATATATTTGTATATTTCACACTGGGAAATGAAAAGGAATAAAACTAAAACACATTCCGAACTGTCACAAGACTCTTCAAATTCCAAGTAACAATATATTTTCCCACTGCTACTCCAGCAGTAGCCCCTCCAAAAAAACCCCCAAAGAAATTAGCAATTTTTGAATTTTTCTTTTTTGTCCCCCCCCCCCCCCCACACCAAAAGGTCATGTCATGAGAAGGAGCCGGAATATTAAACTGTAGAACGTGAACACTTGGCAAGTTATGTATCATTGTTTACATACCATCAGACCACTCTGCCTTCTTATTTTCCATAATTTATGAATTAATTGAAATCCGCATTCCTGCAGAGCCGAGCAGCGGGAACGGCCGAGGAGAAGAAGGAAAGGGGTAATGAATCACATCGTCCTAAACCACAAGCAAAGGAAACAACCAGGAGACCAAGCATGGGAAAAGCCTGGGCTGGCGATATTGATGTTGTCCATTTGTCTTCATGTATTTATTTTAGACACAAATTATAATAGTTGTGGCAATTCAGCGGAACGAAGATGTAAACATGAAGAGAAATGTGGGCTGCAAAGGGTTTTAATGCACCTGGTTTTTGGGGGGGGGTAATGATTGAAAATCATAAGAATGAACAAAGCATGGGAAAAGCTGTGCATATGTAGGAGAGAATGTTTTACCATCAGTTTAGGAAGGGGATCTTTACACTAAAAGTGCTCAAAAGGAGAAGAACTTGCAGATGGAGATTGTGTTGTGCCCTGTTCCACTATGCCGAGGGTTTCTAAAGAAAGGTCCAGTTTACCATCCTTCAGACTTTAGGGTGGCCAGATCGTGCCCATTGGAGTTACCAATGCCAAATCTTTGGTATTAGGGGATGAAATAGTTGGTGTCGTTGGGAGGAATAGTGCCCCATGTTTGGTGTCCATGGATATGCCCCATTGTTGGTGTCAGTGGAAGGAATAGTGCCCCATCGTTGGTGTCAGTGGAAGGAATAGTGCCCCATCGTTGGTGTCAGTGGAAGGAATAGTGCCCCATTGTTGGTGTCAGTGGAAGGAATAGTGCCCCATCGTTGGTGTCAGTGGAAGGAATAGTGCCCCATCGTTGGTGTCAGTGGAAGGAATAGTGCCCCATTGTTGGTGTCAGTGGAAGGAATAGTGCCCCATCGTTGTTGTCAGTGGAAGGAAAAATGCCCTCAAGGCCTAAAGGCAAAGGGCCACATCTGGCCCCAGGGCCACAGTTTGGAGACCACTGCACTATGCAACACCAATGTCATATGTGCCAGAAGCCTACTTTTTGGGTGCACATTAGGTTACATTAATGTATTTCACTGTATTGTAGTAAAGTCTGTTGTATTGAGTTCTATATACCAGGTAGGAAGGAGTCAAGGTTGCCAACTCCTGGGTAATCATGGTCCCGCCTCTGTGGCCCATAAATACAAGGGGTGTTAACCTTCAGAGAGAGGCTCTTCCCCATGGGAACTAGCGGGAAGCCCTGCTGCAAGATGTAGCTCTTACAAGAAAACATTTCCACCCTCTTGGGGTGCCCGGTTGGGGTACTAGAACCGGAACTAGTACCCCAACTGGGCACCCCAAGAGGGGTGCAGAGTACTAGAACCAAAACTAGTCCCCCGACTGGGCACCCCGAGAGGGTGGACACGTTTTCTTGTAAGAGCTACATCTTGCAGCAGGGCTTCCTGCTAGTTCCCATGTGGAAGAGCCTCTCTCTAAAGGTTAACACCCCTTGTATTTATGGGCCACAGAGGCAGGGCCATGATTACCCAGGAGTTGGCAACCTTAACTCCTCCCTACCTGGTATATAGAGCTCAATACAACAGACTTTACATGGGGCACCTTAGACAGGGACTCTCTCTCTCTTGCTTAGTTAGAGTGAACTGGAACGGTGTCAGCCATGAATTGTGAAGAACTGTAATTTGTTGAACCCCAGTACTTGTACTTGCGAGAATTTTCAGCAAAAGTTCCTAAGTTGCTAAATGCGTGGTCTGAAGTCCTTTAAAGGGGTGCATTTAGGTACATGGTGTATCCAAAAGATCTTGGCCTGTAACATCGAGGGGGGTGAAGAGGAGAAGTAAGAGAGCCACCATGAAGGGCTTAATCGTACAGAGGATTTGGCGGGAAGATGTCTAACATGTATCCAGGTGTAGTGGGAATGCTACAGCAGGGGGGGTAGTACTGGGCATGGGTGACGATGTCCCCTGGTATCATAAGGTGTTGGTGGTCTGGCCCCCTCTCCAGCGTGCATGGCGAACGGCTCGCTTCTAAGTTTTGCCGCCTTAATGGTGATTCTCGCTAGACATGTGCAATTCGTTTCGTTCCGAATTCGTTTTCTACAGAACTTTGACAAATTAGTTAATTCGGAAATATCCGAATTACCGAATACCCATTTTACAAATTTTCAACGGGTTAACGGTATAAACGGTTTAACGTAAATTCGAGAATTCGTAAATTTGGAAATTCGAAAATCCGAAACTTTGGAAATTCAAAAATCCAAAAATAAGAACAAAAATTCAAAAGAATGAAAATCCGAAAATAAGAACCAAAATCCCAAAAATCTAAAACCCGAAAATTTGAAAATCTGAAATAATAACTTAACTAATACTAACTATTAAATTATAGATATTGGAATTTTCTTTCAAATCTGGCTGTTAGAGAACGTAACAAATATGAACTTATCCGAAGCTACGAATTATCCAAAATAATGAATGCCGCGTCTAAATGAGTGGAATGTAATGAATAATTAATAATAAATACTTTTTTTATTATTATTCTTCATTCATTCCGTTCCATTTGTTTAGATGCGGCATTCGTTATTTTGGATAATTCAGAACTTCGGATGAATTCGTATTCGTTACCTTGACTAACAGCCAAATTTGAAAGGAAATTCCAATACCGATAATTTAATAGCTATTATTAGTTAGTTATTATTTCAAATTTTCAGATTTTCGTTCTTTTGAACTTTTGGATTTTCTTTCTTCATTTCAGATTTTCGAATTTCTGAATTTTCGAATTTCCGGGTTTTCGAATTCTGAATTTTCAAACTTCCGAATTTTTGAATTTCTGAATTTCGATCATAACAAATGACCGTAAAAACGAAAAAACAAATAATAAAATGAATGAAACGAAAAGGAAAACAAACACATTTTTTTTTTCGTCAGTGCACATGTTCAATTCTCGCATGACCGCGGCTCCGCCTAGCTCCCGGGTATTAGCAAGCGTGTTCATTTCATCAAGGGCCCCCCCCCCAGCTTACGGTGAAGTAGGGGGCCACACACCCACAAAATGGTCTTTGTAAGCTGTCAGACACAACTCTCAGTTAGTACTAATGATCATGTGACCACCCTCATAGCCAATCACAGAGATCGGGAGATTTGGCTGGAATTTTTGTAACTTAATTCTGCATAAAACATTTGAGTGTCATTTCATTAAATAATTTATGAGGGCGTGTTTAGGGGCGGGGCATGGTAGGGGTCGGGTGGGGCAACTGGTGGCGAGTAACCCTTAAGGCCTGGCTAGAAGCTCAGGACTTGAAATTTTGAGCCCTGCCTTACTGAGACCAACAGCTCTGCAGTTAGTAAAGCTCATGCTCCCCGCTGGTTGGAGATCATTGGTTCAGACTCAGCAATGGTCAACTAGTACCTCTGCAGGTAGACCACTGCTTCCTAGTCTGCAGCATGTTGGTAGGACACAGGGACCTTTAAATGATGAATGAGGGTCTCCTCTTCCTCTCTTGGTCCCTGTATCTTTCTGTCAATGTTTCAATTTTCCCCTCACACTTGTTACAAAGTTACACTGGTTGGAAAAAGACACAAGTCTATCCAACCAATAAAAGAGAAAAAACTAAATTCATACAACCCCATAAATCCAATCCTTCACCCACAGGAGATCCAGAGGAAGGCGAACAAACCTCCCCCAGCACTATCCGATTTGCAGTTGTTGGAGTGTTAACATTTTTTGGAATACTTCCATACAAATTCTGCAACAATTCCCCCCCAAATTTATGTTGGTGAGGATCGCTTATTATCGGTCGTCACAGAAGTACAAGGGGGTCCGTTTTTTTAAATTTTATTCTGCCACAAGTAGACTATTTTTTGAGTGAACGTCGGACGTTCGGAAAATCTTGGTTAAGTGTTCAGGCGCTCGCAGATCATTACGCAATACTGACCATGGAAGATGTCTTCATTTCCCTCCGGTGGGATCGGGTGTGGAGCAGGCAACGTGCAGACCTTCCTGTCATCCCCATAAAAAAAAAAAAAAAAGACCTTTTCTTTCAGATGTGACACCTTGTGCAGACCCGCCGCTGCTCCGAAGTCGTCATTCCGTCATTTGGACCGAAGAGGAAGCCTCGAAAAATAATTTTATATGATTCAATCATCTTTCTGAAGTGATGTCCAATCAAATTTTATATATATATATAATTGTTATTTAAAATAATCTGAAGTCCTGTTAATAGAAGTATAAATAATAATAATATAAATAAATAATATATATAACAATGATAATAATAAGATTAATAAAAAAAAATGTAAGTTTAAAATAACCTGAAATCAAGGCGTAAATGTTAATGATACGTATGCAAAGGGAAGAAGCTTCTTTTTCCTGTTAATATAAGCATTAATAATAATGATATAAATATAAATAAATAATAGCTATAATAATGATAATAATATTGATAACAAAAAAATGTAAGTTTAAAATAACCTGAAAACAAGGCGTAAATTTTAATGATACATATGTAAAGGGAAGAAGCTTATTTTTTCCTGTTAATTTAACTGCTTCAGATCCGGGCCGTTGTAAAATGACGTCAACAGCGCGGATCTAAATTGCCGGGACGACGTCTATTGACGTCGTCCCGTGCATGAGCGGCCTGCGCGCCCCCTGCAGGGCGCGCGCGGCGCGCTCGGTGATCAGCGAGTCTATGAGACTCGCCTGATCACAGATCAGAGTAAGGGGTTGGTCCCGACCCCTTACCACATGATCAGCTGTCAGCCAATGACAGCTGATCATGTGATGTAAACAGAGCCGGTAATCGGCTATTTTTCCTCCTCGCGCTGACAGCGCGAGGAGGAAAAAAAAAACCCGATCACCGGCGGCCGTGATCGGGACATCAGTCCCGATCACGGCGATCTTCTGACACAAGGCAATAGGCAGCAGTGCTGCCTACCAGTGCCCACCAGCGTCACCCATCAGTGCCCACAGTGCCAACAATCAGCGCCACCCATCAGTGCCCACAGTGCCACCCATCAGTGCCCACAGTGCCACCCATCAGTGCCCACAGTGCCACCCATCAGTGCCCACAGTGCCACCCATCAGTACCACCCATCAGCACCCACATCAGTGCCACCCATCAACACCCACATCAGTGCAACCTATCAGTGCCCATCAGTGTCACCTACCAGTGCCCATAAGTGCCCATCAGTGCCACCCATCAGTGCCCCCCCATCAGTGGTACCTATCCGTGCCACCCATCCGTGCCACCCATTCGTGCCACCCATCCGTGCCACCCATCCGTGCCACCCATCCGTGCCACCCATCCGTGCCACCCATCCGTGCCACCCATCTGTGCCACCCATCTGTGCCACCCATCCGTGCCACCCATCCGTGGCCATCAGTGCCGCCTTATCTGTCCCCATCAGTGCCGCCTTATCTGTCCCCATCAGTGCCGCCTTAACTGTGCTTATCAGTGCCGCCTTAACTGTGCCCATCAGTGCCGCCTTATCTGTGCCTATCCGTGCCCATCAGTGCAGCCTATCAGTGCCCACCAGTGCCACCTCATCAGCGCATATCAATGAAGGAGAAAAATTACCTGTTTGCAAAATTTTATAACAAACTATTAAACATGATTTTTTTTTTTTTTCAAAAATTTCCATCTTTTTTTGTTTGTTTCGCAAAAAATAAAAATCCCAGATGTGATCAAATACCACCAAAAGAAAGCTCTATTTGTGGGAAAAAAATGATAAAAATTTCATTTGGGTACAGTGTTGTATGACCGCGCAATTGTCATTCAAAGTGTGACAGTGCTGAAAGCTCAAAATTGGTCTGGGCAGGAGGGGGGTTGAAGTGCCCAGTAAGCAAGTTGTTAAGTATAAATAATAATAATATAAATATAAATAAATAATATATATAATAATAATAATAATACAAATAATATTATTAATAAAAATGTTTTTAATTTAAAATAACCTGAAATCAAGGCGTAAATTTTAATGATACATATGTAAAGGGAAGAAGCTTATTTTTCCAGTTAATTTAAGTATAAATAATAATAATATAAATATAAATAAAAATAAATAATATATATATATAATAATGATAATATTAATATTATTAATAAAAAAAAATAACCAGAAGTCAAGGCGTACATTTTAATGATACATATGTAAAGAGAAGAAGCTTATTTTTCCTGTTATTAAAAGTAGAAATAATTATAATATAAATATAAATAAATAATATATATAATATTGATAATAATAATATTAATAATAAAAAAATTAAATATAAAATAACCAAAAATCAAGGCGTAAATGTTAATGATACATATGTAATATTTGTATAAATAATAATAATATAAATATAAATAGATAACATATATATAATAATGATAACAATAATAATATTAATAAAAAAATACATTTAAAATAACCAGAAATAAAGGTGTAAATTTTAATGATACATATGTAAAGGGAAGAAGCTTATTTTTCCTGTAAATTTAAATATAATTAAATGATATGCAATAATGATAATAAAAATATTAATATATGTTTTATTTTAAATTGTCAGAAACCATGAACAAGACCGAGACAGAAGTACAGTAAAATCACACTTGTTTATAAATAAAAATAAAAAGAGTAAAGGTAGTCAAAGCATAGCCAGAGTCCAGTAACCAGATCGGGTAGTCAGCCAAGCCAGAGTTACCAGATTGGGTAATCAGCCAGGCCAGAAGTCAGGGATCCAAGTAGAGGAACAGCAAGCAGGATACGGAGCCAGAAGAGATGTCAGCAAAGCCAGTCTTTATACAGGAATGCAGGAGATGGTTTCCTGTGATGTGACCAAGGCGAAGGCAGGAATGAAGTGAGCTGGAGATCTTTAAGTAGACGGGACTGACGAGTAGATCCACAACAGCTGGTTAAGTGTGGAGAGAGATGAGAGCTGGCAATTAGCTGACAGCTGAGCAGCCAGCTCAGAGAAGGAAGGGCTGAACCAGCCCTGACAGTACCCCCCTCCTCAACGACCCCTCCCCCTCAGAGGACCACCAGGCTTGAGGGGAAAACGTCTATAGAAATCACGGAGAAGGGCAGGAGCATGTATGTCTGAGTATGAGACCCAGGAGCGTTCCTCCGGACCGTACCCTTTCCAATGCACCAGGTATTGTATGCGCCCATAGAACCTACGGGAGTCAATAATGGATTGTACCTCATACTCCTCATGGTTCTCTCCTCCTATAGGGTGAGGATGTGGCACCGAGGTGGTGAAGCGGTTGCAGACCAATGGTTTCGATAAGGAGACATGAAACACATTTGAGATGCGCATACTAGGAGGAAGGTCCAATGCGTAAGCCACTGGGTTAATCCTGCGAAGGATACGGAAAGGCCCAATAAACCGAGGTGCGAACTTCAGTCAGGGAACACGAAGTCGGCCTCAGACAAGAATGTGAGATTCTTATGGTCAGTAAGAATGAGAACCGGCACAGTGGTACCTTTGAGGAGATTCTTTCAGGGCTAAAATGATTGCCAACAGCTCTCTGTCACCAATCTCGTAATTGCACTCGGCAGGTGACAATTTCTTGGAAAAGTAGCCACAAGGATGCATAGCACTCCCAGAGGTAGGACGTTGAGACAGAAGGGCACCAAACACCAGTCTCAGAAGCATCAACCTCAAGGATAAAAGGTAACGTAGGATCAGGATGTGCCAACACAGGAGCAGAAACAAAGGCAGCCTTGAGACTTTCAAAGGCCTTAATGGACTCCGGAGACCAACTCTGTGGGTTACCGTTCTTTCTGATCATATCAGTCAGGGGCTTGACCAGAATAAACTTCCGATAATAATTGGCAAAACCCAGGAAATGCTGCAGAGGACGTAACCCCATGGGTCGAGGCCACTGTAGGACTGCCGAAAGTTTCTCTGAGACCATCGAAAAACCAGCAGTGGAAATGACATAGCCCAGGAATTTAACCTGTTCCCGATGAAACTCACACTTCTCCAGTTTACAATAGAGGTTGTTCTCTCTTAATTTCTGAAGCACACGACAGACATCTGTGTGGTGGCTCTCCAGGGACTTGGAAAATATGAGGATATCATCGAGATAAACCACCACACATAACTGCAACAAATCTCGGAGGACATCGTTAATAAAGTCCTGGAAAACTGCCGGGGCGTTACAAAGGCCAAAAGGCATTACGAGATACTCATAATGGCCTGTTCTGGTATTAAACGCAGTTTTCCACTCGTCGCCCTCCTTAATCCTCACGAGATTGTATGCCCCTTTCAAACATACTCCTCTATGGCTTTATCCTCCAAGACCAACAAAGGGTAAACCCAGCCACGAGGGGGAGTGGCACCAGGCTGAAGGTCAATTGCACAATCATACGGCCGGGGTGGAGGCAATCTACCGGCTTGACCTTTCTTAAAGACATCGCTTAAATCACGGTACTCCTCTGTCAGGTAAGAGAGTGAAGAGGTACACATGACCTTGGCTACCTTCCGGAAGCATGTTTCACTGCATTGTGGTGACCAGGAGAGAACCTCAGCATGGAGCCAATCAAAAGAGGGGTTGTGCCTCTATAACCAAGGATAACCAATAACCAGCGGAAACTTAGGAGAGGAAATCACTTGGAATTGGATTATCTCATGGTGAAGCCATGGACAACGGAACCCTCTCATGAGTCACATGGGCAGGCTGTAGACAGCATGGGAGGTGAGGGAGGCACGGGTGGGACTGCAAAGCTTGGAGGCAAACGTACAGGAGGCTTCCGCAAGCGCTCTTTAAAAGAAAGTCTTTCTCTCAGTCTGGATTCAGTGAGGATGGCAAACGAGATCAAGCTCTCCAGCTCAGTGTGTATATCTCGGGCTGCTATCTCTTCCTTGATGGAATCCGAGAGACCATGAGAAAAAGCAGCCACGAGGGCCTCATTGTTCCAAGCAACCTCTGCTGCCAGAGTACGGAACTCAATGGCGTAGTCGGCAACAGTTCTCATACTCTGTTTGATGGACATGAGGCACTTAGCAGGAGAAGAGGAGCATGCGGGAACCTCAAATACCCTTTTAAAGGAGGCCACAAACTCAGGGTAACTCAAGACAACAGGTTTTTGCGTCTCCCATAGAGGGTTAGCCCAGGCCAAGGCTCCCTCAGAAAGCAAAGATATCACGAAAACCTACATTGCTTCTGTCCGTGGGAAACGCCTGGGGCAGCATCTCAAAGTATATCTCATCATGGTTGAGAAACCCTCTGCATCGAACTGGATCGCCCCCAAATCGCTGGGGAAGCAGGGCGGAACCAGACATATCTCTTATAGAGGTAATACTCAGGGTGGGTGCCTGCATAGAGACTGGCGCAGCAGCAGGGACGGCCCTCAACACAGGTTGCATCCATGCATTCTTGCTCATCCAATCTGGAAAAAATATTACCAACATGAGGATTGACTGTATCTTCTGAATTTATAGCCTTCGCCTACTGTCAGAAACCATGAACCAGACCGAGACGGAAGTACAGTAAAATCACACTTGTTTATTAATAAAAATAAAAAGGTAAATAGAGTAAGCGTAGTCAAAGCATAGCCAGAGTTCAGTAACCGGATTGGGTAGTCAGCCAAGCCAGAGTTTGATAACCAGATCAGGTAATCAGCCAGGCCAGAGTTCAGTAACCAGATTGGATAATCAGCCAGGTCAGAAGTCAGGGATCCAAGTAAAGGAACAGCAAGCAGGATAAGGAGCCAGAAGGGATGTCAGCAAAGCCAGTCTTCAAACAGGAACGCAGGAGATGGTTTCTTGTGATGTGACCAAGGCGAAGGCAGGAATGAAGTGAGCTGGAGATCTTTAAGTAGGCGGGACTGACGAGCAGATCCACAACAGCTGGTTAAGTGTGGAGAGAGATGAGAGCTGGCAATTAGCCGACAGCTGAGCGGCCAGCTCAGAGAAGGAAGGGCTGAGCCCAGCCCTGACAAAAATAACCTGAAGTCAACACATGAATTCCAATAATACAACAAAACAAAATGGAAGGCGCACGCACCTAATGCATTACCAAAAAACATTTATTCAATAATAAAATCAATAAAAAGTGGGTACTCACACAAAGTGGCAGCTATCAATGAGCCATAAAACCACACAATGTTGAGCAGTGGGGGGACACATATGCCGTTTCACATCAAGGGGTATAAAGCTGACGCTTTACGGGGGCGCACCCCCCTCCTCAGAACTAAGCTACGCATTTCAATAATACATATGTAAAGGAAGAAGCTTCTTTTTCCTGTTAATTAAGTATAAATAAATAATATATAATAATAATAATGATAATTAAACAATATATATATTTATAATAATAATAACAATAATTATAAAAGTAATATATATTTAATTTAAAATAACCTGAAGTCAAGATACGAATTTCAATAATACATATGCATATAATAATGATGATAATAACAATATTAGTAATAATAATATAAATATATACAGATCTTTTAGTGCAAAGCAACCAGGCCGTCCCGTGCGCCATGTATATTAAGAAGTCCAGAGGGATTGCTGCACATAAAATTTTATTACGGAAAATCAATATTATACAACCATTTCAGGTCAACTGAAAATATTGATTTTTCATAATAAAATTTCATGTGCAGCAATCCCTCTGGACTTCCTACAGTGAGGGAAAAAAGTATTTGATCGGCTGCTGATTTTGTACGTTTGCCCGATGACAAAGAAACGATCGGTCTATAATTTTAATGGTCGGTTTATTATAACAGTGAGAGACAGAAGAACAACAAAAATATTTAGAAAAATGCATTTCAAAAAAGCTCTACACTGATTTGCATTTTAGTGAAATAAGTATGTGAACCCTTCACAAAACATGACTTAGAAGTTGGTGGAGAAACCCTTGTTGGCGATCACAGAGGTCAGACGTTTCTTGGAGTTGGCCTCCAGGTTTTCACACATCTCAGGAGGGATTTTGTCTTCTTTGCAGATCCTCTCCAAGTCATTACAGTTTCCAGGCTGACGTTTGGTATTTTACCCCAAAGCACCCTCCCCATGTTGAGGGCATGTGGTCTGGTACGGTTCAGGAGGGGGGGCGCTCTCTCATCCCTGACAGATTGCGTGCCCGGATAAGGGTCTGGTATGGATTTTTGGGGGGACCCCTACGCCATTTTTTTTAAATTTTTTGTGAGGGGTTCCCCTTAAAATCCATACCAGACCTGAAGGGTCTGGTATGGATTTTGAGGGGGACCCCCACGCCATTTTTTTTATTTTGGCACGGGGTTCCCCTTAATATCCATACCAGACCTGATAGGTCTGGTATGGAAT
Organism: Aquarana catesbeiana; assembly: GCF_042186555.1. Classification (NCBI taxonomy): domain Eukaryota; kingdom Metazoa; phylum Chordata; class Amphibia; order Anura; family Ranidae; genus Aquarana; species Aquarana catesbeiana. Next base: position 2,853,543 of record NC_133336.1, read on the forward strand.
TTGGGGGGACCCCCACGCAATTTTTTTTTTTATTTTGTTTCTGGGTTCCCCTTAATATTCATACCAGACCCAAAGAGACTGGTAATGGACGGGGGGATCCCATGCCGTTTTTTTTAATGACTTCTTTTATCTGTATTGTCGGGACTGACAATTCATTAATAGCCGCAAGTACTTTTAAATTACTTTTTTTCCTTTGAAATGTCATTTTGCTGTCAGACTGTTCTAAACACGGGAAACATGCGCCCCTTTACAGGCATACTATAGACACCCCCCAGGTACGAAATTTAAAGGGATATTACACTTTTATTGTTTCACTTTAAGAATTATTAAAATCACTGCTCCTGAAAAAACGACCGTTTTTAAAACTTTTTTTTTTGCATTGATACATGTCCCCTGGGGCAGGACCCAGGTCCCCAAACACTTTTTATGACAACACCATGCAAATTAGCCTTTAAAATGAACACTTTAGATTTTTCCCATAGGTTTTTAAAGGGTGTTCCGCGGCTTTCAAATTTGCCGCGAACACCCCAAATTGATCGCTATTCGGCGAACGGACGAACACCCGAACACCCGATGTTCGAGTCGAACTTAAGTTTCGACTCGAATGTCGGGCTCATCCCTGCTCCTAATCTCAGTTCATTACCTGTATAGAAGACACCTTGGGAGCCAGAAATCTTGCTGATTGATAGGGGATCAAATACTTATTTCCCTCATTAAAATGCAAATCAATTTATAACTTTTTAGAAAAGTGTTTTTCTGGATATTTTTGCTGTTATTCTCTCACTGTTATAATAATCCGACCATTAAAATTAGAGCCTGATCGTTTCCTTGTCAGCGGGCAAACAAAATCAGCAGCCGATTAAATACTTTTTTCCCCTCACAATATATATACTGTGTATATATATATAGATATATATAGATATATTTTATTTTATATATAACTATTTCATATATTTATTTTTTCATTTATTGAAAATAACCTGAAGTCAAGATAATATACATTTTAATGATACAAATGTAAAGGGAAGAAGCTTATTTTTCCTGTTAATATAAATATAAATAAAATGATATGCACTATTGATAATAATATTATTAATTTATGTTTTATTTGAAATGACCTGAAGTCAAGACATGAAGTTCAATAATACATATGTAAAGGGGAGAAGCTTATTTTTCCTGTTAATATAAGTATAAATAAATAATATATAATAATGATAATAATAACAATATTTATTTTATAATCCCGGGTTTAGTATTCAGCCGCACTGCCTGCAGTATTTCATACTCTATGACAGGCTGAAATATGCTGCGGAGCTGACTGCTCCCGAGGTGTACTTAGGGGTAATTAGGGCCCCTTTACATTTAGGGACCAATGACCAGAGTTGGGACCTTTCAATAATGCAATAAAATAATTTTTCAAAAAAAAAATATTCCACCTTTGATCAATAAAAAGCCACCCCTGAGCTCCAGTTCAGTGCCCAGCTGTGCCTAGGCTGGGATGATGTCATCAGTCTGCTGCAGGCAGGAGTGAGCATTTCCTCAGTCTCCCCTCCCCCAGTGATCAGATATTGTAACAAGTTAAAAGGTGAGAGGCTGCGGCCGGGGCTGATCAGACATTTGTGAACACAGCCAAGAACTGCACAGGCACCAGGATTTATTTATTGTAGGCATTTATATAGCACAGCGACGATCTACATACCAAATATTCATATCAATCCCTCAAGGAGCTTCCATTCTATCTGACGTGCCTACTGGAGCCGATTGTAGAAAGGAACCGACTGACTGACTGGCATATCTCTGGAATGTTAGAGAAAAACACCAGGAGAGCACCGGGAGAGCATGCAAACTCCATGCAGATCGTGTTCTGAGCAGGATTCAAACCGAGGTGCTGCCAGGCAGAAGTCCAACCTCTAAGCCACTGTGCTGGGGCACTGCCAAGCTGGCATCTAAATCCAGGAAGTAGATGGTGACCCCTGGATGACTCCTGAACAAAGATGGCGCCATCCTTCTAGAGACAAAGTAGATGAAAGCATTGTCAGGGGGAGTCCTGTGATCTCTGCAGTGGCAATAAATATCTGGAAGTGTTACTATGACATATGACTTAGCATGCACATACCATGATAAAATATATCTGACGTTCGGTCCGATGAATTCTATTCCAAAATAATCAGAAGCCAGTTGATAAATGTAAAAATTGAATTATCATTACTATTATTATTATTATTATTATTATTATACAGGGTTTATATTCTTCATCTTCTTCTTATTATTAATATTCAGGGTTTATAGTATTCTTATTAATATTTTTCAGGGTTTATATTCTTCTTCTTGTTAATATTAATATTATTATTATTCAGGATTTATATTATTATTTATATCATTATTATGTAGGGTTTATATTATTATACAGGATTTACATCCTTCTTCTTCTTATTATTATTACTATTATTATTATTCAGGGAGTACGTTCTTCTTTTTCTTTTTATTATAATTATAATTATTATTATTATTCAGGGTTTATATTATCATTATCATTATATAGGTGTTATATTATCGTTATTATTCAGGGTTTTATTACTATTATACATGATTTACATTCTTCTTCTTCTTTTTAAAATTATTATTATTATTCGGGGTTTATATTACCATTACACAGGATTTACATTCTTCCTATTATTATTATTCAAGGTTTATATTATTATTATTTTTATTAATAATAATATTATTATTCAGGGTATAAATATATATATATATATATATATATATATATATATATATATATATATATATATATATATAAATATTGTAAATTATTATCATTAATAATACTATTATTCAGTGTTTATATTATTATTATTACATTCTTATTATTATCCCGCAGTCTCTCCTGCGCTCTCTCCCATGCTCTCTCCCGCGCTCTCTTCCGCGGTCTCTCCTGCGCTCTCTCCCACGGTCTGTTCTGCGCTCTCTCCTGCGCTCTCTCCCGCGCTCTCTCCCACACTCTCTCCCATGCTCTCCCCTGTGCTCTCTTCCATGCTCTCTCCCGCAGTCTCTCCTGCGCTCTCTCCCGTGGTCTCTCCTGCGCTCTCTCCCATGCTCTCTCCAGTGGTCTCTCCTGCACTCTCTACCCGTGTTCTCTCCCACGGTCTCTCCTGCGATCTCTCCCGCACTCTCTCCTGCGCTCTCTTCCGCGTTCTCTCCTGCGCTCTATCCTTCGGTCTCTCCTGCTCTCTCTCCTGCGGTCTCTCCTGCGCTCTCTCCTGCGGTCTCTCCTGTGCTCTCTTCTGCGCTCTCTCCCGTGCTCTCTCCTGCGCTCTCTCCCGTGCTCTCTCCCGCGCTCTCTCCTGCGCTCTCTCCCGTGCTCTCTCCCGCGGTCTCTCCCGCTCTCTCTCCTGCGCTCTCAAGCGCTCTCTCCCGTGCTCTCTCCCGCGCTCTCTCCCACGCTCTTTCCCGCGCTCTCTCCCGCGCTTTCTCCTGCGCTCTCTCCCTCAGTCTCTCCCACGATCTGTCCCGGGGTCTCTGCTGCGCTCTCTCCCGTGCTCTCTCCGTGGTCTGCGCACCCTTGGTAAATGTGTTTTCACGTTTTTTATGTGAAGCTGAGTATTAGCTGTGGGGTTTAACGCTTTCATTTTCCAGGGCTTACTCTGGTTTTAATCACGGGTGCCTTCTGCGCCGAAAACATCGAGACCAACCACTAAATTTATGCATCAGCTAATATTTCACGGAGAAATAAAGATATGTAAGCGACTGACAGAAAGGGGCTGGTGGAGATTTCCATGTCACATCATTAATCTCTTATACAGTTATAAAAATGCAATAAACTATGTGGCCAGACAGATTTACGGCTGAAGCGGTGCAGCCCCCTCCATTGAACTGTACGCTCCCTGCCATGTAATAGACAGTAACTCCCATACAATCCACCATGGGTTCCAAGACGGAGCAATGAAAGCAAAGTGACTCGTATGGAGCCTGTATGGAATTGGTGCCTGGGATGACTAGAGTAACTGCCAATAGTAGAGTGACTGCCGATAGAGCAACTGCCGATAGTAGAGTAACTGACGATAGTGGAGTAACTGCTGATACAGTAACTGCCGATTGTGGAGTAACTGCCGATAGTGGAGTAACTGCTGATACAGTAACTGCCGATTGTAGAGTAACTGCCGATAGTAGAGTAACTGACGATAGTGGAGTAACTGCTGATACAGTAACTGCCGATTGTAGAGTAACTGCCGATAGTGGAGTAACTGCCGATAGTAGAGCAACTGTCTATAGTAGAGTAACTGCCAAAAGTGGAGTAACTTCCGATAGTAGAGCAACTGTCAATAGTAGAGCAACTGCTGGTTGAGTAACTACCGATAGTTGAGTAGTCTGCCGATAGTAGAGTAACTGCCAATAGTAGACTAACTGCCGATAAAGCAGCTGGCGATAGCAGGGCAACTGCCGATAGTAGAGCAACTGTTGATAGAGTAACTGGTGATTGTAGAGCAACTGCTTATAGTACAGTAACTGCTTGTAGAGTAACTGCCGATAGTAGAGTAATTGCCGACAAAGCAACTTGCAATAGTAGAGCAACTGCCGATAGTAGAGCAACTGCCGATAGTAGAGTAACTGCTGGTAGAGTAACTGTCGATAGCAGAGTAACTGCCGACAAAGCAACTGGCGATAGTAGAGAAACTGCCGACAGAGTAACTGATGATAGAGTAACTGCCAATAAAGCAACTGGCGATAGTAGAGAAACTGCTGATAGAGTAGCTGGCAATAGTAGAGCAACTGCCGATAGTAGAGTGACTGCTGATAGCAGAGTAACTGCCAATAGAACAACTGCCGATAGTAGAGTAACTGCCAATAGTAGAGCAACTGCCGATAGTAGAGCAACTGACGATAGAGTAACTGGCAATAGTAGAATAACTGGCAATAAAGCAACTGGCGATAGTAGAGTGACTGCTGATAGTAGAGTAACTGCCGATAGAGCAACTGCTGATAATAGAGTAACTGCTGATAGAGTAAGAGCCAATAGTAGAGTAACTGCCGATAAAGCAACTGCCGATAGTAGAGTGACTGCCGATAGTAGAGCAACTGCCGATAGTAGAGCAACTGACGATAGAGTAACTGGCAATAGTAGAATAACTGGCAATAAAGCAACTGCCGATAGTAGAGTGACTGCCGATAGTAGAGTAACTACCGATAGTAGAGTAACTGCTGATAGAGCAACTGCCAATAGTAGAGTGACTGCCAATAGAGTGCCTGCCGATAGTAGAGCAACTGCCGATAGTAGAGCAACTGACGATAGAGTAACTGGCAATAGTAGAATAACTGGCAATAAAGCAACTAACGATAGAGCAACTGCTGATAATAAAGTAACTGCTGATAGAGTAAGAGCCAATAGTAGAGTAACTGCCGATAAAGCAACTGCCGATAGTAGAGTGACTGCCGATAGTAGAGTGACTGCCGATAGTAGAGTAACTGCTGATAGAGCAACTGCTGATAATAGAGTAACTGCTGATAGAGTAACTGCCAATAGTAGAGTGACTGTTGATAAAGCAACTGGAAATAGTAGAGCAACTGCCAATAGAGTGCCTGCCAATAGAACATCTGTCGATAGAGTAACTGGCAATAGTAGAGTAACTGACAATAAAGCAACTGGCGATAATAGAGCAACTGCTGATAGAGTAACTGCCGATAGAACAACTGCTAATAGTAGAGGAACTGCCCATAGAGTCAATAGTCAATATTCAACAATGTAGCATGTAAGCAAATGTTGGTTTCTGCAGCTGAGCTAGTTTTCATCCCCATACAGGTCAATTTGATTGTAAAGCAGCTCATTGTCACTCAGAAGCAGCTCAGTGCAACTTGGAAGCATCTTGACAAACTCTTTAAGAGACTGAAAGCCAAACCAAAGCAACTCGAGCAAAAGTCAAATCAACTCAGAAGCACCATAAAAAGCCTACGGCGATTGACGTGTTTTGCGCTCTGATGCCCACATCTTACTTGCAATAATGAGGCTGTTTTTGTCCTACTATGGGTGTTAACCGAAGATCTGGTCCTCACCTACACTCCTCTGTGTTGACTACAACAGCAAAGTACTTCAATAGGAACAAGACCGAGAGTTTTCATTTCCCAAAAGTTCTGTCGTTTTGGAGAAATGCATTGGAAACAATGTGGAAAGGAAAATTATGTTGTTTTTTTTTAAAGTGATATAAACACACGCTGTGTAATGTACATTCTCCCTTCTATTTCTGTATGGGGATGACGGCACTGAAATTATTTTAATTTAAAACCATCTAAGTCCCTTTTTCCTAATGGATATCCAGCTGTCACATGACCCGGCTCTCTCCCTGCCTGTCTGCAGGGAAACATAGGCAGGACGAGCATCGAGTCCTCTGCTGCCGGTCACATGTTCAACATTAAAAAAAAAAAAAAAATTCATATCAATAAACTGTTATTATTATTGATATCAATAAACATATCAATAAAATCTTTATTCATTTTTGGCAATAACATGGTGTGGGCGGATTACTGCCAGTCACAGGCTGTGTCACGCCCGCTCCAGCCTGTGTCTTAGAATAAGAGGGAGGTGAAGCCTCCATTAATCTACAAGTATTATCCCACGCCCATTGGGTTTAGCTGATTAGTGGGCATGGAGGAGGAGGAGGGAGGGAGTGGGCTGTCCTTTACCACTGTGTATACGCCCACATGTGTGACTCTATAGTCACATGGGCTGCTCAGATGTGATAGGGAGGAAATGCTCAGCATAGAAATTCACTGACAACTGAGCATGTGCAGAGCTGCCACCAGCTGCAGTGGGGACATGGACAGAAGGGGGGGAGATAGAGAGCAGCAGGATCAACCAGGTTTTTTTGCAGAATACGGAGAAGGAATCTCATAGTGATGAGTGAGTATGAACAGCACGGAATACACCATTTATTCATTGTTTTATGATGGGGGTTTAGTGACCTTTTTAGGGTGCAATAGGCTTTATATGACTCACGAGGGTTACGGAAGCAGATCAGCAAGTGAAGTTAAGAGATGTTGCTTTGGTAAAACGTTGCAGATGGTGAAAGAATCCATCATGCTCATATAAATTTAACTGAAATCACTATTAGGACCAATTATGACTGTAGCATGGGAGTCACAACTCTTTCATAGACAGACAGTTATTCGTGTCCTAACTCATTGTGGACAGTAGGGTGGACTTTGCTGTAAATGGATGAGGCCGTAAACCTGTCTGGTGGGTGAAGTAATTTATTGGTAAATGCTGGAGTTTGCAAAAAAAATGCCATTTCTCAGGAGTCCCGCTTCTGATAAAGGTCTTTAATCAGACATTTCTGAAGGAACGTTGCTCGAAATCTACCAATAAAACCACTTTCGTGAAATTTTGAATTCTGATCAAGGCCACTAGCCCTGAGCTGATGGAAATAGAACCACCCACAGGCCAACATTCTGGTTCACTGTAAGTTTGTGGGATGATTTTAGGACCTTGTGGTCACAAGCATTTGCTTTCAGACCTTATGTGTAAAAACACGATTGCCTACTAGGCCATTCTTCATCTAAAGATTTTTTTTTGTGCCCAGTGTCTGACCTGGACTTTTGAACACCAGTGTGGTCAGATGAGTTAAAAGGTTATTTTTTGAATCATTTGCTACCAATTGTTCCACTTTGCATGTTTTTTTGCTCTCAGTAACATAGCTAAAACACTTGGTCTCATTGTTTCCCAGCAGCTAAAGGTTGTATTCACTGCTACTATCCTAACTGAAGTCAAGATAGAACTGCACAGTCCTTATTTGCAGGTCAGAAGGTACAGACCTTGCATAGATATTAACACTTTCGACTCCATTTATAGGCCCTGCAGGATCTCCAAAGGAAGAGCCTTAAAGATTAAGGTCCACCTCCTGAGGAACCCTTTCCACCTCTGCTGGCCAGTTTACTAGGGGAACACTGAAGCACCCCAACTTCCTCTCTGAGGGAGAGCCTGCAAGTCTACCATCCACCTCCTGAGGAACTCTTTCTGCCTCTGCTGGCCAACTTACCAGGGGAACATTAAAGCACCCACATTTGCTACCCGAAAGAAAGCCTACTAAGACACCACTCACGTTTTGAGGAACCATTTCCACCTCTGCTAGCCAAGTTACCAGGGGAACACTAAAGAACCCCAATTTGTTATACAAAGGAAAGCCTACAAGTACACCACTTACCTCCTGAGGAAACATTTCCACCTCTGTTGGCCAAGTTACCAGGGGAACACTAAAGCACCCCAACGTGCTATCCAAAGGAAAGCCTACTAGTGCACCACCCACCTCCTGAGGAACCCTTTCCTTCTCTACTGGCCAAGTTACCAGGGGAACACTAAAGCACCCCAATTTGCTACCCAAAGGAAAGCCTACTAGTGCACCACCCACCTTCTGAGGAAACCTTTCCATCTCTGCTGGCCAAGTTATCAGGGTAATACTAAAGCACCCCAACGTTGCTATCCAAGGTAGAGCCTGTATGTACACCACCCACCTCCAGTCCTGAGGAACCCGCTCTACCTTTGCTGGCCAACTTACCAAGGGGCATATTGAAGCACTCCAGCTTGCTATGCATGGGTTCACCCAACCTTTTCTATGTGTCTGTACTCAACAGCCAATCTCAGAAAGCTGCCTATTATGAGGCCAGCTCTCACTCTTGTCTCACGGAGTCAGAATGCTTATTCATATAGGTGACCAACTCACGTCCTGTCTGGCATCAACTCCCTCTCTTTCCAACTCTTGCACCTACGTGCAATTTCAAAACAACCCTCCTATATCTTTCACTGCTAATCACCACTCAAGAATATGAAGATCACCTGTCACCTCACCAGGATTGTATGAGCCAATAGTCTCAGGTGAATAGTATCTGAAACCTCACTAGGGCTCTATGACCCAATAATCTCAGGTAAGGGGACCCGTCACCTCACTAGGGTTCTATCACCCAATAATCTCAGGTAAAGAGCACCTGTCACCTCACTAGGGTTCTATGACCCAAATATCTCAGGTAAAGAGCACCTGTCACCTCACTAGGGTTCTATGACCCAATAGACTAAGGTAAATGCCAACTCTCAACTCACTGGGGGTCTATGATTCCATAATCTTAGGCAAAGAACACCTTTCACTTCACTAGGTTTCTATGACCTGATAGTCTCATGCAAAAGGCACATGTCACCTAACTATGATTCTTTAAGTCAATAGTCTCAGGTAAAGAGCACCTGTCACTTCACTGGGGTCCTATGACCCAATAGCCTGAGATAAAAAGCACCTGTCACCTTACTATGGTTCTATGACTCAATAATCTCATGTAAAGGGCACCTGTCACCTTTCTAGGATTCTATGACCCAATAGTCTCATGTAAAGAGCACCTGTCACCTCACTAGGGTTCTATGACCCAATAGTCTCAGATAAAAAGCCCCTGTTACCTTACCAGGGTTTTATGGCTCAATAGTCTCATGTAAAGAGAACCTGTCACCTCACTAGGGTTCTATGACCCAATAGTCTCAGGTAAAGAGCACCTGTTACCTCACTAGGGTTTTATGACCCAATTGTCTCAGGTAAACAGCATCTGTCACCTCACTAGGGTTCTATGAACCAATAGTCTCAAATAAAAAGCACTTGTCGCTTTACTAGGGTTCTATGACCCAATAGTCTCAGGTAAAGAGCACCTGTCACCTCACTAGGGTTCTATGACCCAATAGTCTCAGGTAAAGAGCATCTGTCACCTTACTAGGGTTCTATGACTCAAAAATCCCATGTGAAGAACACCTGTCACTTCACTAGGGTTCTATGACCCAATAGTCTGAGATAAAAAGCACCTGGTCACCTTACTAGGGTTATATTACTCAATAGTCTCAGGTAAAGAGCATCTTCCACCTCACTTGGGTTCTATGACCCAATAGTCTCAGATAAAAAGCATCTGTCACCTTACTAGGGTTTTATGACCCAAAAGTCCCAGGCAAAGAGCACCTATCACCTCACTAGGGTTCTATGCCCCAGTAGTTTTGCAGCTGTCTAAATTATTTTTCCTACCTGGTCTGTATTATTAATCTAATACAGAAGGCAAATTTCTGGTCACCTCAGGAAAGTAAGCACATTTCAGAGTTTCCCAGCCTTCGCACTTCTACCACCACCCCCATAGAATGTAGCAGATCTCCATTATGGCTTCCCAGTAGGCCATACCACAACAAAGATGTTTCCCAATGTGGCAGGGTGTGTGGAATAACGTCTGAGAACTTAAATTATTGCTGTTGGGAGGCCAAAAATCACGGGTTCCCATGCCATAAAGTAACGCATTGCATTGGCAGGGCTGCTACTTTAAATCACCACCTGATTTTCGGGAGGTCGATTCGTTCATGGAGAGCGCAGCTTTTCAGAGCGAGCTGTGAGAACACGTTTTTAATTACCCTGGTTCTGGGTGGTCTCCTACTTGCCCTTCACCTCTACCTGTGTAGCGAGGCTTTGGTGCGAACGCTCTGAGAAATGTTCAGCAGGTGCGGCGTCTGATTATAATTTTCCTGTCCCCCATAACTGTTACAGACTGTGGCCTAGACTTGCTAATCCTCAAAAATTTGCCTTCTCCAAAGTGACAACTCTCCCCCCCGCCCCCCCGCCCCACCTCCTATGAAACAAGAATGGCTGGTTGGAGGCAGCTGTATGAATTTCTCAAGATAACACGCCAAACGCAGAACGAAACGTGTTTTCTGCTGCCAGTTTGGCAGCGGTTTGTTTAAAAAAGCCGTAATTTTTATATCGGATTTTTCTTAAAGTTACCGGTATTAAGTCAACAGCCACCGCGTACGTTTCTTCAGCTGGTCTAGTCTGGAGAACTTTTTTTTTTTTTTTTATCCCCCCTAAACCGCTAAATTCAGTGTGACCACATAAAGCAGCAATCTGGCACAGTTATAAAATTAAAGGAAGAAAAAAAAAAAAAAACGTTTTGGCGCAGTTTATTTATTAACCCGTCAGGGCCGGGAAATTCGATCTGTACTCCTGAGGACACCGGAGAAGCCAATGTTGGATCGGAGTGTTTTTTTGGTCCGTCGTTGTGTTATTGTTTCATTTTGAAGATCAGAAGTCTCACATGACAAAGTCTTCTCCAATATGTGATGGTGGATGGAGGGACCTGCCGGAGAGAGAGCTGGAGCGGCTTGTTTGTACAATTCCATTCTTGTCAATGTAATCCGATGATGGGGCAACTGTCATCCTCAAACACCTCGTTTTCAACAGTAAACCTTTTTTTTTTTGGCAATACTTCCGTGCAGCGACACCGCCATTCAAAATATATTACATTTAAATGATGTCTAATACATGCCAGGAAAGGAGAAGGAAAAATACCTTCAATGTGGAGGGACTTTTAAAGGCACCGTACTGACAAAACAGGTCAAATACATAAAACAATACATTTATTGAACCACATTAAAAAAAAAAAAAAAAAGGTGGATAACAGCATCACCACCAAATAAAATTCATACGTATAATTTCATAGCAACTTCCATAAAATCAAACAAATGCAGAGCAATGTTGTGTCCCGCTAATAAGTGCCAACGCGTTTCACGGCTGCTTCTTCTGGGCCATCGCGGGATTATCTGCAAAGTTTAAGTAAATTCATAACAGTATGCAAAATGTGTAAATTTGATTAATTCATTTCACAGAAGTATATTTTACAAAAATGGTTAAAGACAAGTTCCCATTTAAAAAAAAAAAATTAAAAGTCAGCAGCTACAAATACTGCAGCTGCTGACTTTTAATCGGACACTTACCTGTCCTAGGTTCCAGCGATGCGGGGGATCGGAGCCCAGCTCGTCTCCCCCTCCGTTCGGTGGTGCCGGCATTGCAACTGTGGGTGCCGGGCTGTGGCTTCACAGCCGGGCACCCACTGCGCATGCGCGAGTGCTGCCGCGCACCGTGATTGGCCGCTCAGTCATCTGGGACCTGTAATGGGTCCCAGATGATTGACAAGAGGGAGGGAGAAGAGCTGAGCCCTTCCTGTGCCGAGGCGAAGTGATGTCACCATCTCAGGCACTGAAAGAGGCAGACTACGAGGGAGCCCCTAGCAACAGGCATTTAGAGGTGAGTAAAAAAAAAAAAAATTTCCAAATGTTTTTTTTTTATTTTTTTTAGGCATATTCATGTATTTTTTTTTGGGTGGAACACCACTTTAACTGCTTACCACAGCAGATTTGAAAAACATAGATAACCACTGACTCTTGAGACAGCGTCACATATGGTCTAAAGACCCATCCCCCCTGGGATCAAAGGGGGGAGGACAAGCCAGACATTGGGCCCTCTACTTTCTTCAACTTTCCAGATAACCCCACCGATGGGTAGCAGACAAGGGTGTATTCTGAAAAATGTAGTGAGGGTCTGAATGGGCAGCACACAAGAGAGTAATAACAATCCGATAAATGTAGCCAAGGGTCAGGACGGACAGCAGACAAGAGAGTAATCTGATACATGTAGCTGAGGATCAGAAGGGGCAGCAGAGAAGAAAGTCGTCCGATGAACAAAGCCGAGGGTCAGGATGGGCAGCAGACAAGAGAGAAATCTGATAACCGTAGTCGAGGGTCAATACAGGTAGCAGATAAGAAAGTAATCGGATAAACGTATGTGGGGGTTTGGATGGGCAGCAGACAAGAAAGTAATCTGATAAATGTGGCCAACAGTCAGGGTGAGTAGCAGACAAGAAAGTAATCCAACAAACATAGCTGAGGGTGAAGGTGGGCAGCAGACAAGAGAGAAATCTGATAAAAGTAGCAGAGGGTCAGTATGGGCATCAGACAAGAGAGTAATCTGATAAACGCAGTCGAGGGTCTGTACAGGTAGCAGATAAGAAAGTAATCGGATAAACGTATGTGGGGGTTTGGATGGGCAGCAGACAAGAAAGTAATCTGATAAATGTGGCCAACAGTTAGGGTGAGTAGCAGACAAGAAAGTAATCCAACAAACATAGCTGAGGGTCAAGGTGGGCAGCAGACAAGAGAGTAATCTGATAAACGTAGTTGAGGGTCAATACAGGTAGCAGATAAGAAAGTAATCGGATAAACGTATGTGGGGGTTTGGATGGGCAGCAGACAAGAAAGTAATCTGATAAATGTGGCCAACTGTCAGGGTGGGTAGACAAGAAAGTAATCCAACAAACATAGCTGAGGGTCAAGGTGGGCAGCAGACAAGAGAGTAATCTGATAAACGTAGCCAAGTAATGTAGATATAAGATGATGAGCTGAATAACGGCGCTCAGGCCATTGTGTCCCATGCATCAAAATTGCAAAAAGAATGTCGGGAACTCGATTGCTTCTTCCTAAATCTTTATTGATCACAAACAGCAGTGCGGCATCAAAATGCTAACATGTTTCGGCAAAAGCCTTCCTCATAGCAAAGGGTCTTTACAGGCAGCAGATAAGAAAGTAATCGGATAAACGTAAGTGGGGGTTTGGATAGGCAGCAGACAAGAAAGTAACTTGATAAACGTGGCCAACAATTAGCATGGGTGGCAGACAACAAGTAATCTGATAAACATAGCTGAGGGTCAAGGTGGGCAGCAGACAAAATTGTCTTCCGGCTTCTCCTCCCGGCCAATCAGGACAGGAGGCGGATCTTAAGACGGATTAGCTGGGAGGTGAAGTCGGGGAAGCCTCGTCCGTGGATGGTGTGAGTGCGGACCTAGTGGGGGAGTTTGTTTACTGCCTGCCCCAAAAAATTGAGCAGCAGCCTCCACTGCTCTCTATCTAATGTCTTTCTGTAGTGACTCTGGTGTCCCTCACCGAGGTTCTGGAAGGCCGTCAGAACTTTGGATTGGACCCGAATTGTTTGGCCTCCCTCTGATCTCTAGAAATGCCTTTGGGCTCCATATTAGTTGAGCTGGGGCTCGTGTGTCCTTCCCTTATTCTCTTCTTGAGCGTTTCTCTAGCCTCGGCCTTCCTGGAGAGGAAATGACCCAGTTAATGGGGTTAGCTGAATTGCATTACAGCACAATAAAGCCATATACCTGGCACATTATGGAGTGTTAATCAGCCCCTCTGGGAGATAAGGGATTAGTGGGGAAAAAAATTCAAATATGTCAACCGAGTGTCGTCACCATCGGCAGCCGCTTAATGAAGGCACTGTGAACATTTTTTTTGTTTTTGTGCAAAACAAAGTAAAGACTGTACACCTTCCCGCTCTGCTCTTGGCAGATGTCTCTGACCTTTCAAGGTGAGCGATCTCATTTTATTAACAATGAAGCTGCTATTTACACCTCTGATAGTTCAAATTGCTCTGACAGATCCGTCAGAAGATGATCTCGCTGGCTGAGCATTTTTGGCCAAAGAGAGATCCTGGGTGTCTGGAATTATTTCTAGTAGATGTCGGGTCAAAACGTTTTTTTTTTTTTTGCTTTTGTTTTGCATGAAGCGGGGAAAGGTCAGATCCTCTGATTCTGCGATATACTTCCCTCCCTCTCCTCATGTCATGGGGAAAAAAAAGCGGGACTCTCAGTGTGCCACAAGGAGGACACACACTACAAATATGATAAAAAAACATCTTACAAAACTTTATTACATAGTTAACGCATAATAAAAGTCATGCAGGAGTCAGACCGCCGCATAGATTTCGATAAATTGGTGCATGAATCAAGTTTCCAAAATGGCGCAATGGATCGACATGTTTTGTAGGGGTCCTCGCTTCTTCAGTATCCACGTGTTATGAAGACATTTTGTGGAGAAACTCAGATATATTGCAGTTTTTTAATGTCACATGGATGTCGCTGGGGGGAATTTTATTATTTTATTTACCGTATTTATCGGCGTATAACACGCGCCCCAATTTAAGAGGGAAGTTTCAGGGAAAAAAAACTTTTTTTTTAAATAAACCACTTTGAAGCAAAATAATGGTCAGTGAGAATCAAAGCAGCCTGATTAGTGCGCACCTGCAGCCTCAATGCAGCCTAATTTGTGCCCACCTGCAGCCTGATCTGTGCCGACCTGCAGCCTGATCTGTGCCGACCTGCAGCCTGATCTGTACCCACCTGCAGCTTCAGTACAGCCTGATCTGCGCCCATCTGCGGCCTGATCTGTGCCCATCTGCAGCCTCAATGCAGTCTGATCTGTGCCCACCTGCAGCCTGATCTGTACCCATCTGCAGCCTCAATGCAACCTGATCTGTGCCCACCTGCAGCTTCAGTGCAGCCTGATCTGTGCCCATCTGCGGCCTGATCTGTGCCCATCTGCAGCCTCAATGCAGCCTGATCTGTGCCCACCTGCAGCCTGATCTGTACCCATCTGCAGCCTCAATGCAGCCTGATCTGTGCCCACCTGCAGCTTCAGTGCAGCCTGATCTGTGCCCATCTGTAGCCTCAATGCAGCCTGATCTGTGCCCATCTGCAGCCTCAATGCAGCCTGATCTGTGCCCACCTGCAGCTTCAGTGCAGCCTGATCTGTGCCCATCTGCGGCCTGATCTGTACCCATCTGCAGCCTCAATGCAGCCTGATCTGTGCCCACCTGCAGCTTCAGTGCAGCCTGATCTGTGCCCATCTGTAGCCTCAATGCAGCCTGATCTGTGCCCATCTGCAGCCTCAATGCAGCCTGATCTGTGCCCACCTGCAGCTTCAGTGCAGCCTGATCTGTGCCCATCTGTAGCCTCAATGCAGCCTGATCTGTGCCCATCTGCAGCCTCAATGCAGCTTGATCTATGCCCACCTGCAGCCTGATCTGTACCCATCTGCAGCCTCAATGCAACCTGATCTGTGCCCACCTGCAGCTTCAGTGCAGCCTGATCTGTGCCCATCTGCGGCCTGATCTGTGCCCATCTGCAGCCTTATCTGTGCCCATCTGCAGCCTCAATGCAGCCTGATCTGTGCCCATCTGCAGCCTGATCTGTGCCCATCTGCAGCCTGATCTGTGCCTATCTGCAGCCTCAATGCAGCCTGATCTGTGCCCATCTGCAGCCTCAATGCAGCCTGATCTGTGCCCACCTGCAGCTTCAGTGCAGCCTGATCTGTGCCCATCTGCAGCCTGATCTGTGCCCATCTGCAGCCTCAATGCAGCTTGATCTGTGCCCACCTGCAGCTTCAGTGCAGCCTGTTCTGTGCCCATCTCCCCCATCAATGCAGCTCACCATCTCTCATATGATATCACCGAGCCGTCATCTGTTTCCTCGGCTCTCAGTCGGCAGTCACACACAGCCTCCGCCATCGGCATTGGACCAGCTCCTGTGATTGACAGAATACTGATCCAATCCCGGTGGTGGAGGCGGGACTGTGTGTGTGTGACGTGCGAGCCGAGCTAAAGCCGAGTGAGAGCCGAGTGGAGAGGAGATGACGGCTCTGTGATTTCCAGCGGCACTTGCCCCCCTCCATCCCCTCCGAGGTACGCTGTCGGTGTATAACACGCACCCGCGATTTCCCCCCCTATTTTCGGTATTTATTTTAGGCACTTATATAGCACCGTCAACTTTTGCAGTGCTTTACACATACTATATAATGTACAA
The DNA here is from genome assembly GCF_042186555.1 of Aquarana catesbeiana. Taxonomy (NCBI): domain Eukaryota; kingdom Metazoa; phylum Chordata; class Amphibia; order Anura; family Ranidae; genus Aquarana; species Aquarana catesbeiana. Next base: position 2,870,010 of record NC_133336.1, read on the forward strand.
TCACATCAGTCCCTACTCTCAAGGAGCTTACAATCTAAGGTTCCTAACTCACATTCATACGTACACATACTGGGGCCAATTTAGACCGGAGTCAATGAACCTCCCAGCATGTCTTTGGAGTGTGGGAGGAAACCGGAGAACCCGGAGAAAACCAATGCAGACACAGGGAGAACATGCAAACTCCAGGTAGGGATCTGAACTGACGACCTGGGCGGAAGTTATGGACCTGTTGTGTTACTTACCCAGGATTGTATTATTATTATTATTATAATTATACAGGATTTATATAGCGCCAACAGTTTACGCAGCGCTTTACAATATAAAATGGAGAAAATACAGTTATAATACAATAAAATACAAGAGGATTAAGAAGGCCCTGCTCAGAAGAGCTTACAGTCTAATAGGGTGGGGCAGGTGGTACAAAAGGTTGTAACTGTGGGGAATGATCGTAGAAGGGGAGCTTATGTGTTGTCCAGAGGGCTTGTCATAGCTGTTCATATTCCTACTCTGCTGGGTCCTGGACTTGGGAAGTAAGCATGGGAAGGACCTCTTGCTTTTGCTCCAGCAACATCCACTTTTTAAACCATGGAAAATAAGAATTTTTACTTCTACTTCCCATGTTGATGTTAGGAGGGTCTCTCCTCGCAGCCCTGGCCATCTCACTCTCCTCGCAGCCCTGGCCATCTCACTCTCCTCGCAGCCCTGGCCATCTCACTCTCCTCGCAGCCCTGGCCATCTCACTCTCCTCGCAGCCCTGGCCATCTCACTCTCCTCGCAGCCCTGGCCATCTCACTCTCCTCGCAGCCCTGGCCATCTCACTCTCCTCGCAGCCCTGGCCATCTCACTCTCCTCGCAGCCCTGGCCATCTCACTCTCCTCCCAGCCCTGGCCATCTCACTCTCCTCCCAGCCCTGGCCATCTCAATCTCCCCGCAGCCCTGGCCATCTCACTCTCCTCGCAGCCCTGGCCATCTCAATCTCCCCGCAGCCCTGGCCATCTCAATCTCCTCGCAGCCCTGGCCATCTCAATCTCCTCACAACCCTGGCCATCTCACTCTCCTCGCAGCCCTGGCCATCTCAATCTCCTCACAACCCTGCCCATCTCACTCTCCTCGCAGCCCTGGCCATCTCACTCTCCTCGCAGCCCTGGTCATCTCACTCTCCTCGCAGTCCTGGCCATCTCACTCTCCTCGCAGCCCTGGCCATCTCACTCTCCTCGCAGCCCTGGCCATCTCACTCTCCTCGCAGCCCTGGCCATCTCAATCTCTCCGCAGTCCTGGCCATCTCACTCTCCTCGCAGCCCTGGCCATCTCAATCTCCCCGCAGCCCTGGCCATCTCAATCTCCTCGCAGCCCTGGCCATCTCAATCTCCTCACAACCCTGGCCATCTCACTCTCCTCGCAGCCCTGGCCATCTCAATATCCTCACAACCCTGCCCATCTCACTCTCCTTGCAGCCCTGCCCATCTCACTCTCTTCGCAGCTACAGCAACGTCAACTTTTCAAACCATAGGAGCTAATAATTTTTACTTCTAATTCCCATGTTGATGTTAGGAGGGCCTCCCTCTCCAGGCAGTGCTGCATGTGTGACTCTTCTCACAGCCCTGGGCATCTCACTCTCCTGGCAGCTCCAGCAACACCAACTTTTCAAACCATAGAAGCTACAAATGTTTATTTCTACTTCCCATATTGATATTAGTAAGGTGTCACTCTCCTTGCAGCCCTCAGCATTTCACTCACCTTGCAGCCCTCGGCATGTCCCTCTCCTCGCAGCCCTCAGCATGTCCCTCTCCCTGCAGCCCTCAGCATGTCCCTCTCCTCGCAACCCTCAGCATGTCCCTCTCCCTGCAGCCCTTAGCATGTCCCTCTCTCTGCAGCCCTCAGCATGTCCCTCTCCTCGCAGCCCTCAGCATGTCCCTCTCCCTGCAGCCCTTAGCATGTCCCTCTCTCTGCAGCCCTCAGCATGTCCCTCTCCTCGCAGCCCTCAGCATGTCCCTCTCCCTGCAGCCCTTAGCATGTCCCTCTCTCTGCAGCCCTCAGCATGTCCCTCTCCTCGCAGCCCTCAGCATGTCCCTCTCCCTGCAGCCCTTAGCATGTCCCTCTCTCTGCAGCCCTCAGCATGTCCCTCTCCCTGCAGCCCTCAGCATGTGCCACTCCTTGCAACCCTCAGCATGTCCCTCTCCCTGCAGCCCTCAGCATGTCCCTCTCCCTGCAGCCCTCAGCATGTCCCTCTCCCTGCAGCCCTCAGCATGTCCCTCTCCCTGCAGCCCTCAGCATGTGCCACTCCTTGCAACCCTCAGCATGTCCCTCTCCCTGCAGCCCTGGGCATGTCAGTATTCTTGCAGACCTGGGCTCTGAGCTTGTGATAGTGTTTTGCTCTCTGGCTCTTGCACCCTTGCCTTGCCTTGTTTGTTCCTTTTCGTCTCTGGATCCTCCTGTTACTGACCCCTTGCCTGGATAACGGATTACTCTTCTTATTGCAGCCTGCCCTGACCCTTGCCTGGGTAACAGATATGATACTGGTTCCCGCCGGTCCTTAACCTTGATGAGATAATGGACTATGCCTCTGGCTGCTACTAGCCAGTCCTGACCATTGCATGCTTTGTTCCTGAATGCAAAGGACCCTAAAGGCAAGAAGCACCCAGTACACCATTTAGCTCCACCCACCCAAACCTATATATGAGCCAATCTGACAAAAGCTTTGAAGGAGGCGACTGATTCATAGCTGCAGCTTGTCCCATCCCAGCTGTGAGCATTTTCTTGGGACAAGCAAGAGGAATGCTGACAGTTCCCTCCTCCCTCAACATTCTTCTTGCCATTCCTTGTTTTAAGAAAGTGCTCGCAGCTGAGACAATCTGCAGCTATGAATCTGCTATCTCCTTCAAAGCTGTTGTCAGATCGGCCATGAGAGAAAGAGAGGGGACCAGGTTGGACCTCATAACTAGAGTTAGAAAGTGCTTAGATACATGGGACAAAGTACTTTGATCCATATGGGACAGGCCGGGACAATTGGTGGGCAAAAGGGATGGCTGCCCTGGGTGCAGCATGTATTGTAGGGATGGAGGTGCCCGAGTTCCATAAGGCTGACAGGAGTAGTGACAGTGGCAGTGCGGGCTGTGCTCTCTCTCAGCTTTAAAGTTCTGCTTTTAGGTGGACATGTTCTTTAAATCACCAGAAGTTTTATTGTTAGAAAAATAGATTTCTGCACACTTGATTTCCCCGGTCTGCATGCGGGCTGTGAATGCCGAAGCTCCAGAGGAATGAGGATCTGTTCATATGTTCTTCGCTCATATATTTCCACCGGGTCACGGCCCACAAATAGTTGCAAATATTTATATTACGGATCCGAAGAAGAATTATGATGAGCTAAATCTTTCAAACAGGAAACATCATTTTAGAGTCACTTAAATAATTTTATGGCCCATTGTCCCCCCCGACAGGACCGGGCCGCTGGCCGATATTTACTGTAAGAGGAACACGAGTTTGCAGTAAAACGAAGATTTACAGCAGCATCTGAATATTACAATCGGCAACCATGTTCTCCAAAAACAATCCGTCTATAAAAGAGGGAGCGGGATGGGCTTCAGCCGCAGGAGAAACTTCTTTCTTTAGCAAAACAGAGAGACAATTAATGTTTTTTTTTTTCGCAAAGCCCTTCGGACGAGAGCTATTAGAGGCGTTCAAGAAGAAATTCGCTCATCTGTCCTCAGAGAACCTTGTCCGAGCCTTATTTTGGGAAAGGAAGGAACGGCACTCCACACATACATAAATTACGTGCGTTCGTCCGATTGGTTATTCTTTGCAACTTGGTTTACTAATTACAGGGCTCAGAACCGCTGATTTCGAGGAGCCAAGTGTTTGTTTAAGAAGGGAAGGAAGCCTACAGAGGCAACATTAAAGGCCCGGTCCCATGAGGACATCCAGGGCAGAGGCCTGAATTCTTGCTGGAATACTGAATTCTATATACTGTACCTGCTCAATGGAAAATACCAAGACATAACCCAGCGGGGGTCACCAGGAATGAAGGCTTTTCCAGCCTGAGGGTACTTATGTGAAACCAAAATTATCATTGTATTCTATCATAGACTTCCAGGAATCCTGCCATTGCCAATAGAGAAGAGTCACTCTGACCAACACAGATCCTTCTGTTATTGGTGGATAATAGAGCAGTCTTTCCTAACTTATTTAGCACAGAGGAACCCTTAAATTAACTTTCAGGTCCTGGTGAACCCCGAATAATTACAGTATCACTGCTTACAGAACATGAGTAGAAAAAGAGTGTAGGAAGAGATAAGGGAAAATTAATAAATGGTCAGTGGGAAGAATGTCCCTTACATTGGTGATCAGTGAGAAGAATGTTCCTTACATTGGTGATCAGTGGGAAGAATGTTCCTTACATTGGTGATCAGTGAGAAGAATGTCCCTTACATTGGTGATCAGTGAGAAGAATGTTCCTTACATTGGTGATCAGTGAGAAGAATGTCCCTTACATTGGTGATCAGTGAGAAGAATGTTCCTTACATTGGTGATCAGTGAGAAGAATGTTCCTTACATTGGTGATCAGTGAGAAGAATGTCCCTTACATTGGTGATCAGTGAGAAGAATGTCCCTTACATTGGTGGTCAGTGGGAAGAATGTCCCTTACATTGGTGATCAGTGAGAAGAATGTTCCTTACATTGGTGATCAGTGAGAAGAATGTCCCTTACATTGGTGATCAGTGAGAAGAATGTTCCTTAAATTGGTGATCAGTGAGAAGAATGTTCCTTACATTGGTGATCAGTGAGAAGAATGTTCCTTACATTGGTGATCAGTGAGAAGAATGTTCCTTACATTGGTGATCAGTGAGAAGAATGTCCCTTACATTGGTGATCAGTGAGAAGAATGTCCCTTACATTGGTGGTCAGTGGGAAGAATGTCCCTTACATTGGTGATCAGTGAGAAGAATGTTCCTTACATTGGTGATCAGTGAGAAGAATGTCCCTTACATTGGTGATCAGTGAGAAGAATGTTCCTTAAATTGGTGATCAGTGAGAAGAATGTTCCTTACATTGGTGATCAGTGAGAAGAATGTTCCTTACATTGGTGATCAGTGAGAAGAATGTTCCTTACATTGGTGATCAGTGAGAAGAATGTTCCTTACATTGGTGATCAGTGAGAAGAATGTTCCTTACATTGGTGATCAGTGAGAAGAATGTTCCTTACATTGGTGATCAGTGAGAAGAATGTTCCTTACATTGGTGATCAGTGGGAAGAATGTTCCTTACATTGGTGATCAGTGGGAAGAATGTTCCTTACATTGGTGATCAGTGAGAAGAATGTTCCTTACATTGGTGATCAGTGAGAAGAATGTTCCTTACATTGGTGATCAGTGGGAAGAATGTCCCTTACATTGGTGATCAGTGAGAAGAATGTTCCTTACATTGGTGATCAGTGAGAAGAATGTTCCTTACATTGGTGATCAGTGGGAAGAATGTCCCTTACATTGGTGATCAGTGGGAAGAATGTCCCTTACATTGGTGATCAGTGAGATGAATGTCCCTTACATTGGTGATCAGTGAGAAGAATGTTCCTTACATTGGTGATCAGTGAGAAGAATGTTCCTTACATTGGTGATCAGTGAGAAGAATGTCCCTTACATTGGTGATCGGTGAGAAGAATGTTCCTTACATTGGTGATCAGTGAGAAGAATGGTCCTTACATTGGTGATCTGTGAGAAGAATGTCCCTTACATTGGTGATCGGTGAGAAGAATGTTCCTTACATTAGTGATCGGTGAGAAGAATGTTCCTTACATTGGTGATCAGTGAGAAGAATGTTCCTTACATTGGTGATCGGTGAGAAGAATGTTCCTTACATTGGTGGTCAGTGGGAAGAATGTTCCTTACATTGGTGATCAGTGAGAAGAATGTTCCTTACATTGGTGGTCAGTGGGAAGAATGTTCCTTACATTGGTGATCAGTGAGAAGAATATTCCTTACATTGGTGATCAGTGGGAAGAATGTCCCTTACATTGGTGATCAGTGAGAAGAATGTTCCTTACATTGGTGATCAGTGGGAAGAATGTTCCTTACATTGGTGATCAGTGAGAAGAATGTTCCTTACATTGGTGATCAGTGAGAAGAATGTTCCTTGCATTGGTGATCAGTGGGAAGAATGTCCCTTACATTGGTGATCAGTGAGAAGAATGTTCCTTACATTGGTGATCAGTGAGAAGAATGTTCCTTACATTGGTGATCGGTGAGAAGAATGTTCCTTACATTAGTGATCGGTGAGAAGAATGTTCCTTACATTGGTGATCAGTGAGAAGAATGTTCCTTACATTGGTGATCAGTGAGAAGAATGTTCCTTACATTGGTGATCAGTGAGAAGAATGTTCCTTACATTGGTGATCAGTGAGAAGAATGTTCCTTACATTGGTGATCAGTGAGAAGAATGTTCCTTACATTGGTGATCAGTGAGAAGAATGTTCCTTACATTGGTGATCAGTGAGAAGAATGTCCCTTACATTGGTGATCGGTGAGAAGAATGATCCTTACATTGGTGGTCAGTGGGAAGAATGTTCCTTACATTGGTGATCAGTGAGAAGAATATTCCTTACATTGGTGATCAGTGGGAAGAATGTCCCTTACATTGGTGATCAGTGAGAAGAATGTTCCTTACATTGGTGATCAGTGGGAAGAATGTTCCTTACATTGGTGATCAGTGAGAATAATGTTCCTTACATTGGTGATCAGTGAGAAGAATGTTCCTTACATTGGTGATCAGTGGGAAGAATGTTCCTTACATTGGTGATCAGTGAGAAGAATGTTCCTTACATTGGTGATCAGTGAGAAGAATGTTCCTTACATTGGTGATCAGTGAGAAGAATGTTCCTTACATTGGTGATCAGTGAGAAGAATGTTCCTTACATTGGTGATCAGTGAGAAGAATGTTCCTTACATTGGTGATCAGTGGGAAGAATGTTCCTTACATTGGTGATCAGTGAGAATGTTCCTTACATTGGTGATCGGTGGGATGAACGTTCCTCTTATAGATATCTCAAAGTATAATAAATGTCAGTGATTACTTTTCTGAGAGTCAGAAATTGATGATTGCACTAGGAACTCCTCACAACCTTTGGGACTTCTGGTTAAGAAAGACTGTCTGAGGCACCAAAGTTGCAAGACAAGTTGCCCCCCCCATTCTTTTCAGTGGCACCTGATCAAATTGGTGGAACATAAAGCCGCAGCGACTGCACTACTTGGGTGCAGCTTTTGATGCGACTTTGATCCATAGAATGTAAAGTCAGGTCAAAACTCGCATCAGAGTTGCGTTCTAAAGTCGCACTGGAAATCCTGCTGACTTTGGAGAGGTGTTAATGTGAATGGAGCCTTAAAAAGAAAACGAATGCAGCCACCACATCTAAGAACTGGTAAGCTGCAATATACAGTATGTCACAAAAGTAAGTACACCCCTCATATTTCTGTAAATCTTTTCTTCTCTCTTTTCATGTGACAACACTGAAGAAATGACACTTGTCTACAATGTAAAGTAGTGAGTGTACAGCTTGTATAACAGTGTAAATTTGCTGTCCCCTCAAAATAACTCAACACACAGCCATTAATGTCTAAACCGCTGGCAACAAAAGTCAGTACACCCCTAAGTGAAAATGTACAAATTGGGCCCAAAGTGTCAATATTTTGTGTGGCCACCATTATTTTCCAGCACTGCCTTAATCCTCTTGGGCATCAAGGTCACCAGAGCTTCACAGGTTGTCACTGGAGTCCTCTTCCCCTCCTCCATGATGACATCACGGAGCTGGTGGATGTTAGAGACCTTGCGCTCCTCCACCTTCCGTTTGAGGATGTCCCACAGATGATCAATAGGGTTTAGGTCTGGAGACATGCTTGGCCAGTCCATCACCTTTACCCTCAGCTTCTTTAGCAAGGCAGTGGTGGTCTTGGAGGTGTGTTTGGGGTGGTTATCATGTTGGAATACTGCCCTGCGGTCCAGTCTCTGAAGGGAGGGGATCATGCTCTGCTTCAGTATATCACACTACATGTTGGCATTCATGGTTCCCTCAATGATCTGTAGACCCCCAGTGCCGGCAGCACTCATGCAGCCCCAGACCATGACACTCCCACCACCATGCTTGACTGTAGACAAGACACACTTGTCTTTGTCCTCCTCACCTGGTTGCCCCCACACACGCTTGTCACCATCTGAACCAAATACGTTTATCTTGGTCTCATCAGACCACAGGACATGGTTCCAGTAATCCATGTCCTTAGTCTGCTTGTCTTCAGCAAACTGTTTGTGGGCTTTCTTGTACATCATCTTTGGAAGAGGCTTCCTTCTGGGATGACAGTCATGCAGACCAATTTGATGCAGTGTGCGGCGTATGGTCTGATCACTGACAGGCTGACCCCCCACCCGTACATCCTCTGCAGCAATGCTGCCAGCACTCATACATCTATTTCCCAAAGACAACCTCTGGATATGACGCTGAGCACGTGACCTCAACTTCTTTGGTGGACCATGGCGAGGCCCAGGGCCGGACTTACCATTGGGCTTGACTGGGCTCAAGCTCATGTTGCCCCACCCATTTACATTTTAAATATCTTCATATATCTTCAGCTAGATCGGATGTTACAGCGGTGACTCACACTGGTCCTCACTTGGCTGCAGCGCTGCTCTGCCCGAGTCTCTCTCTCTGTCTCATCAGCCAATCAGTGGCGCAGAGAGAGAGAGACTCTAATGTGTAATTATGCAGGACGGACCAGGAGGAACCAGGAGGAGCCTGGAGGTGGGTGGAGCTGGGCCATTGGCTTGGCAACCCTGCGCTCGTTGCTAGCGCCTGGGCCGCCTGGCGTCTAGCAACGAGTGACGTCATTGAGTCAGTCACGTCAGACTCAGAGTCTCAGAGCCGACGTGACGGTGACAGGAGCTGCCTAGAGCGGAGGAGCCTGCCCAAGTGTATCTGTCTTTCCCGGGCTGACAGGCAGTTGTTCCTGCAGTCTGGCAATGTGTGGCAGAGGCCAGCAATCTTCCTCCTCCCCGCCGCCCATGAGCGTATTGGCCCCTCCCACCGGCAGCACCTCCTCCATCTTCTCCATACAGTCACTCACACTGACCGCAGGACTCCGCCCCTGGAGAGTGTTGGCTCCACCCACCTCCTCCCTCCACCTTGTCCACCTTGCAGTCTGCAGAGCGGCGTGGATACAAGAAGTAGAAGACTGCGGATACTGACAGTGAAATTACTGGACCCAACCAACTGGATTCCATTTCTGCTTCATGAGAGCCCCTCCCCCCCACCAGAGCACCGAATTCATTGACCAAAAGTGAGTAAAAAAAAAAAAAAATGAATTCATGTGTCAAGTCAAAAAGCAAAATACATGTGTGCCATTATGTATGGAAAAAATGCCCCTTTAGTCTTGACTTCTTCAATCCTAACCCCTTCAGCTCCGGAACCTTTTACCCCCCTCCCCCTTATAACCAGGCCATTTTTTGCGATATTGCGCTGCATTGCTTTAACTGACTGATAATTGCGCGGTCATGCGACGTTGTTACCCAAGTAAAATTGACGTCCCTTTTTTCCCACTTACTTACGTACTACACACACAATTTATCTTGCACTTTGTTCAATTAGTTATTTTGCTATATTCTTGCAAATGATTTGTTATGATTGCAACATTACAAGGTATTTGTTTGTTTTTCAATATGTTTTCCAGGTAAATAAGTGATTTATTCTCATTGTGACCGAGACATTTGTGCATTGCAATAAACACACGATCACTCTGAACTTTTTTCATCATTATTTATTTATTGGAAAAAAAAGGTTTTCAAGCTTCAATCAGTGGTTATATAAATAGATTGTTACGTTTTTTTAACATGTAACACTGTCTACGGTACCAGTCAATGTTTTGTTCTATTTAAAGTAATGTATAGAAGGTAGGACCCTAAGTCTTGCCCTGGCGAGGCCTGTTCTGAGAGGAACCTGTCCTGTTATACCGCTGTATGGTCTTGGCCACCGTGCTGCAGATCAGTTTCAGGGTCTTGGCAATCTTCTTATAGCCTAGGCCATCTTTATGTAGAGCAACAGATCCTCAGAGAGTTCTTTGCCATGAGGTGCCATGTTGTACTTCCAGTGACCAGTATGAGAGAGTGAGAGCGATAACACCAAATTTAACACACCTGCTCCCCATTCACACCTGAGACCTTGTAACACTAACGAGTCACATGACACCGGGGAGGGAAAATGGCTAATTGGGCCCGATTTGGAGATTTTCACTTAGGGGTGTACTGACTTTTGTGGCCAGCGGTTTAGACATTAATGGCTGTGTGTTGAGTTATTTTGAGAGGACAGCAAATTTACACTGTTATACAAGCTGTACACTCACTACTTTACATTGTAGACAAGTGTCATTTCTTCAGTGTTGTCACATGAAAAGAGAGAAGAAAAGATTTACACAAATGTCACTGAGGGGTGTACTTACTTTTGTCAGATACTGTAATACATGTTTGATTTTGGGTTTAATACCGCTTGAATTTGCGTCTTTTATATCTGTCCGGGGATCCCGCTTTAAGGTAAAGAGGCCATTAGGATTGGTAATGGTCGGCGGTCACCACTGAGAACACCTGAAAGCACTCACTATGAGAGATTGCTAATGTGCTAATTACCCCGAACCAAAACATTCCCACTGTAAACAAATGAGAAATGTATTTATAATAAATCAGTTTTATGACCTTGTGATGGGAGGATATCAGAGCAGTTTATGTTGGAGAGACCTCACGGCACTTCGCTGCGGCAGCTGTGTTCTTCTGTTGGAGGAGGAGGAGGAGGAGGAGGATTCATGCGGCTCGCTGGGACCTTATAGTGAGAGGGGGCTCATTACACGCCATGTGTCTTCTATATCTCTGACCGGACGCACAGCCAACTGATAGACCGCCATTTGTATCACTACATCATTCACACTATAGCTTGTAACAATGTTGCCTTTTATTCCTTGCCCTTTGTTGTGGAATTCATATTTTGCTGTGTCTTAAATCTGCAGCAAAAACGACATCAACGCATATTAAAGGCGCACGCAAAGGCGGGACTAATCTACTAAGGGAGTAGAAATACAAAAAAGGGGCATCAGACCAAAACTGGGTGAAAGAGTCCAAGATCATTTAAAAAGGAGTTATATAAAAACATCCAACATGTTTCGGAGGCGACTCCACCCCTTCATCAGGGCAATATTAGAACCAGTACTGAGCTTTTGTTTTAAAACAACAACTTGACAGCAGTTGTGAGCATCTACTAAAGGAGTTGAAATACAAAAAGGAGCATCAGACCAAAACTGGATGTAAGAGTCCAAGATCATTTAAAAAAAAAACATCCAACGTGTTTCAGAGGCAACATCATCCCTTCATCAGGGCTATATTAGAACTAGTACTGAGCTCTGCTTGTGGAGGAACAACTTGACAGCAATAGCTGAGGAGCTACTAAAGGAGTAGAAATACAGAAAGGGACATCAGACCAAAACTGGATGGAAGAGTCCAGGATCATTTTAAAAAAATCCAACGTGTTTCGGAAGCAACAAAATCCCTTCATCAGGGCTATATTAGAACCAGTACTGAGCTTTTCTTTGGAGTAACAATTTGACAGCAGTTGCTGAGCATCTACTAAAGGTGTTGAAATAAAAAAAGGTGTGTCAGACCAAAACTGGATGAAAGAGTCCAGGATCATTATGAAAAAAGGTATAGCCAAACAGCCAACACGTTTCAGGGGGCAACACCATCTCTTCATCAGGGATTTATTAGAACTGGTGCTGAGCTCTACTTTTGGAGTAAGGACTTGACAGCAATTGCTAAGCAGCTACTAAAGGAGTGGAAATACAGAAATGAGCGTCAGACCAAAACTGGTTGAAAGAGTCCAAGATCATTTAAAAAAGAGTTATATAAAAACATCCAACGTGTTTCGGAAGCAACTCCACTCCTTCATCAGGGCTATATTAGAACCAGCACTGAGCTTTTCTTTTGGAGCAACAACTTGACAGCAGTTGTGAGCATCTACTAAAGGAGTAGAAATACAGAAAGGAGCGTCAGACCAAAACTGGATAAAAGAATCCAAGATCATTTTGAAAAAAGTTATATAAAAACATCCAACATGTTTCGGGGGTAACACCATCCCTTCATCCGGGTTATATTAGAACTAGTGCTGAGCTCTACTTTTGGAGTAACAACTTGATAGCAATTGCTGGGCAGCTACTAAAGGAGTAGAAGTACAGAAAGGGACATTAGACCAAAACTGGGTGAAAGAGTCCAAGATCATTTAAGAAGGAGTTATATAAAAACACCCAACATGTTTCGGAGGCAACTCCACCCCTTCATCAGGGCTATATTAGAACCAGCACTGAGCTTTTCTTTTGGAGCAAGAACTTGACAGCAGTTGTGAGCATCTACTAAAGGAGTAGAAATACAAAAAGGAGCGTCAGACCAAAACTGGATGGAAGAGTCCAAGATCATCTTGAAAAAGTTATATAAAAACAGCCAACATGTTTCGGGAAAACACCACCCCTTCATCTGGGCTATATTAGAACCAGTACTGAGCTCGCCTCATGCAGTAACAACTTGACAGCAGTTGCTGAGCAGCTACTAAAGGAGTATAAATACAGAAAGGAGCATCAGACAAAAACCAGGTGAGAGAGTCCACGATCATTTTAATTGTTGGTAAAAAAGTTATACACATACAGCCAACATGTTTCAGAGGAAACACCACCTCTTCATCAGGGCTATATTAGAACCAGTACTGAGCTCTCCTTTTGGAGCAACAACTTGACAGCAGATGCTGAGCAGCCACTAAAGGAGTGAAGCATGTTCACGTAAACTCTATGTTGACTTAGTAAATAAGGTGAAGCTGTGTTCATTATAGATACCCAATCAGGTGCAAGGGAAATAAAATAGCACGTGATATTTGTTTGTGCATGGTCGAATGTTGAGGTGAGCAGAGCTTCACTTTATTAAGGTTTATCTAAAGCCAAAACTTGTTAGGGAATAAAAGTGCCACTCCACCTTTAAAGTCAGAATAAGGTTTTGTTTACATTCACCAGGAAAAAGCCAACTCATTTTAGGGGTTACAAGGGTCCTTCTTCAGGGCAATGAGTATATATTTTAGGGGGGTTACAAGGGTTCCCCTTCTTAAGGGGTATGAGTAGATATTTTCAGTGACTGTAATGGTCCCCTTTTTTCAGAACTAGAAGTATATCATTTCAGGGGGTACAAGGGTCCCCCTTCTTCAGGGCTATAAGTATGTATTTTTGGGGGTTGCAATGGTCCCATTTCTTCAGTGCTATGAGAATATATTTTCAGCGGTTACAAGGGTCCCCCTTCTTCAGGGCTATAAGTATATCATTTCGGAGGTTACAAAGGGTCCCCCTTCTTCAGGGCTATAAGTATATATTTTGGGGGGTTACAAGGGTCCCCTTAGGGCTGGGCTCATCCCTTCCTTCTCAGAGCAGGCTGCTCAGCTGTCAGTTAATTGCCAGCTCTAATCTTTCCACAGTGACTCACCTGGTGATGATATCCTGCTCGTCAGTCCTGCTGGCTACTTAAGCTGTTCAGTCCAGATCCTCTCTGCCTTCGCCTGGTCAACATATCAGAGAGTCTCTCCTGTGTACCTGTGAAGGACTTGCTTGTCTGACATCCTTTCTGGTTTCTGATCCTGCTTGCTATTCCACTATGCTGATTCTCCAGTTTCCTGATTTCCTGCCTTGTCCTGAAGTATGCTGATCCCTGGCTTCCTGATGTCCTGGCTTGTCTGACTATCCATTCTGGTTAACGAACTCTGGCTATGTTTGACTCCATTTGCTCTGTTTACCTTTTACTATTATTGATATTAAACTAGTGTGATTTTTACTGCACTTCTGTCTCGGTCTGATTTATGGTTTCTGACAGGTCCCCCTTCTTCAGGGCAATGAGTACACAAGGGGTTGCAATGGTCCCCCTTTTTCAGGGCTATATGTATATATTTCCAGAGGTTACAATGGTATTTCTTAAGGGCTATAAGTATTTGTAACGCCAAATATAACCAAATCAATACCTGGTCTACTACACTATTCTAGAAAAAACCTCTATATATCTTAAAAAAAAAACTACAATTAAAAAAACTAAAAACCAGTTCACACCATAGAAACACAGACCGGATGCGATCCAGATGCTTTCCAGTGCATTTTTTGATGCGTTTTTGATGAAGTCCAGTGCACCCCCCCTCTTTTTTCTTAAACTTAAATATGGACATGTGTGTTCCAGTCCATGTTTGGTGTGTTAAGGTGTGTTCTGGTGCGTTTTTTATGCGTTTTACAGCATTCCAGTACAGTCAACTGCAGGAAAGATGGAGCATGTTCTACTTTTTTCTTCTGGAACTGCAAGCACTGGTGTGAACTATGCCATTGAGAATCATATAACCTGCTTTCCATGCGTTTTTGATGCAGAAAAAAAAACGCACTGGAATGCATGTGATGTGAACTGGCTCTAAATCTAGAAAAAGCTAAAATTCTAAAGCTCTAAATTATAGAAAAAATAAAAACTCTTCTGTAAACCTGACTTCATTTATGCCCCCTTTGTCTTGAATAGAGAGAACGCTGAATGGATGAGAGCGCCACAAAGTCCAGTAAGAATTTTCCTCATCAAGACACATAAATAAAAATCAACATGTTTTGGGGGGCTTCATCAGGGCTTGCATGTTGGCAATGAGTCTGTACTGGAGAGCTGCTGTAGACTAAATTAGGATGGCCATGTGACAGCCATGAATGAAGTTAAGGCGGGAGACACGGGCCACCAGAGTCATTCTTATATATTGGGTCATACGAACATTTCTCTCCACCATCACCTTCTAGTCATTGGAGAACATCTGGTGGAATACTTCTTCCCTTTTCTTCATACTGAACAGACTTTGGGAAATTTGTGAATGTGATGATGAGAGTTGGAAGACATCATAATCATTATCTTGGCGGGGGGAGGGGCATACATGACCCGATTCTGATTGTTTTCCTATGCTGGGATTTCACCTTCCAGTTACAATGTGCGTGGCCAGGTCTATGGACGGCTCAGAATGAGACATTGCATGGACCCGACCACATTTTCACATAAGTCATCCAACTGTACGCTAAATACGAGTTACCATCAAGAGACACATCAAAGTCTGGCTTCAGGGCGACAAGACCTCCAGAGTTATTAGTGAACACATCACCTTCCCAGCACAGAAACGGACACCGAATCATCACAATGCTGACTGCACACCAAGAATCTGTAGCTACTTTCCACTGACACTTTCCACTGGAATGCAATTTTCACTAAATTTCTGTAAATAGAAAATTGGGGAAAAAATAATTTATAAGGGAATTCCCCACTGAACTTTATGTGTAAATAAAGTGGGGACATCACAAGCCCAATGTAAATACAGAAAAACTACAGCCATCATGTTCACACTGTAGGCCCAATGGAGTGAGCCCAATAAGTCTACTGCTACATCTCTGGATTGTGAGAAGTAATGGGTGGGAATATGCAGACTCCATGCAGATAACATTGGATGGATTCTGCATACAGCAATACTCATCAACTTTCTGGTCCCCTGCTCCCATCCAAGTACTAACCAAGCCCGACCCTGGGAGATCAGACACGTTCAGGGTGATGTGGCCATAACTGCTCACCATTGGAGCCCTCAACCCTCTTAAACTTGGGAATGCCAAGCTGGCACCTTGGGCGGCAAAACAAAGCTAACAAAAAGCAAAAAGCCTACAGCACCTGGTATTCCCAGGCAGCCTCCCATCCAAGTACTAACCAGGCCTGACCCTGGGAGATCAGACACGTTCAGGATGATGTGGCCATAGGTGTTCACCATTGGAGCCCTCAACCCTCTTAAACTTGGGAATGCCAAGCTGGCACCTTGGGCGGCAAAACAAAGCTAACAAAAAGCAAAAAGCCTACAGCACCTGGTATTCCCAGGCGGCCTCCCATCCAAGTACTAACCAGGCCTGACCCTGCTTAGTATCCAAGATCAGACGAGATCTGGCACATTCAGGGTGATGTGGCTGTAAGTGCTCATTGTTGGAGCCCTCAACCCTCTTGGACTTGGAAATGCCAAGCTGGCACCTTGGGCGAAAAAAAAAAAGCCAACGAAAAGCAAAAGACCTACATCACCTGGTATTCCCAGGCGGTCTCCTACCCAAGTACTAACCAGGTCCGACCCTGCTTAGCTTCCAAGATCAGATGAGATCGGGTGCATTTAGGGTAATGTGGCCATAGGTGCTCACCATAGGAGCCCTCAACCCTCTTGAACCTGGGAATGCCAAGCTAGCACATTGGGCGAAAAAACACAGCCAACGAAAAACAAAAAGCCTTCAGCACCTGGTATTTCCAGGTGGTCCCCATCCAAGTATTAATCAGGCCCTACCCTGCTTAGCCTTCAAGATCAGACAAGATCGGGCATGTCCAGGGTGATGTGGCCATAGGGCCATCTTCCTGATGATGCTGTTGACAGTGAAACACGTAGAGGCGGGGACACGGTGCACCTGACGTCACTTCTGGTGAAGGAGTTTCTGGGACAGTGGAACGCATACCATTCCGCCATCTTGCTGGAGAGGTGGTCGAGAGTTTCAAAGGAGAGAGGACACTACTGGAATCTGCTGGTGTTGGCTTGGGGACCAATATATGTGAGTGGAATAATTTTACATTTTGTTGACATTTTATGAAATAAATGGGTTATACAATGATCTTGTGTTTGGCTTTTCATTTCTGAGCTGGAAAGGCAATGAAGGGGATTGCAATGGAGCTGGCCATACAGCTATCCTGTTTGGGAAATCTATTAAAGTGCTATTAGACCCACTTAATACCTGGGTCTAAGGATCTGATGAGTTATAGCCTGAGAGGGGATCGTAGTGTGGAGACACGGAGGAGCACTGTCTGACACAGCACCATATATCTGCATGAAGTGTGTGGAGCACATTTTATACACATTTTGGTATTTATGTGATGAGTATGGATAAGTATTGACCTAGCACTCATTCATTTTGGTTTCTCTAATTTCAACCAGTCTTGAATATTTGTTTAATGGTCACCTCCTGAATAATGGGCAGTTCTCAGTGTGAAGCTGGACCACAACAAGATGGACTCTGACTAGCAGATGGCATAAGAGGGCCATGAGGCATAGACAACCAGAGAGGAAATTCTCACCTTGGATTACAGACGGAATGAGCTGGTACACGTACCATTGATTGGCAAATCAGCAAATGGAGAACATGTCCATGTATGGAAAATCATTCCTTCTTTCTCCATAGCAGCCTTTGCGAATACCTAGCACTTCTGGGTATGGGGTAGAATGGCACATCCTCCTAGTTTGAACCAGCCTTGATTATTTGTTTGATGGTCACCTTCTGAATAATGGGCAGTTCTCAGTGTGAAGCTGGACCACAACAAGATGGACTCTGTATAGTTGCTGAAAATCTGAAGAGGCCAACCTTGACTGGCAAATGGCCTAAGAGGTCCATGAGGCATGGACAACTCAAGAGGAAATTCTCACCTTGGATCACAGACAGAACGAGCTGGTACATATGCTATTGATTGGTGGATCAGCAAATTGAATACAGGCAGGTCAATGTGTGGCAAATCATTCCTTCCGTCTCCATGGTACCTCTTGCATGTACCCCAATCTTCTGGGTATGGGGAAGAATGGGTCATCCTCGTAGTCTGAACCAGCCTTGAATACTGTTTAATTGTTACCTCTTGAATAATGGGTAGTTCTCTCAATGGGAAGCTGGACCACAGCAAGATGGACTTTGTAGAGGTGTTGAAAATTTGAAGACACCAACCTTCACTGGCAGATAGCCTGAGAGGTCCATGAGGAATGGACAGCTCAAGAGGAAATTCTCACTTTGTATCACAGACAGAACGAGCTGGTACACGTACCATTGATTGGCGGATCAGTAAATGGAGCACGAGTCAACGTGCGGCAAATCATTCCTTCCTTCTCATTTTCAAGTTTAATATACACTTGACATAAATCAAGCCATTTTGTATTACTTAATGTTACAGTCATCGAATTAATCATCATCACAGAGAAGTCAAGGCTGAGATCTTTAATGCAGTTTTATTAAGCCCAGCCGAGGCCATGTGCCGGTAATAAGACGCGCGCTATGCCATTTGATATTCTAAAACTATAACTTCATAAAAGTAAAATACACAATTCACAACATATGTTCAGCACAAAGCCGAGAAATGCCATTCTAAATGGTTTCAAAAATGAATCTTTATGACTTGCTTGTTTGACATCTCATTATATTCCTATTTGAGATCGTTACATTTACTGTGGGTTACACGAGCCTGGAATATATCCGGAAAAGTTTTCATCCTTTTGATGGTTTAAAGGTGCACTCCGGTCCAAACTGAAAGCCAAGCCTTGTAAAGCGTGTAAGGAGACCAGCTGGCTTGCTCTGAGTTTTGGGTTTTGACCTAGCCATGGCCGCGGGGTACCGGCTCACAGCATTTCCTTTGGTCGGTAATCTGATAGACAAGGAGAGGGCCTAGCACTAGAGGGGGGTGAGGCTTAAAGCACATGTGAACCCAAACTCAATGAAATTTGTTCTGCTAAAGCGTATCATAAACAACTGCCATTTTTTGTTATCTTTTTGTTGAATCTTTTTCATGTCTATATGCACTGTGATGAGGGCTGCATGGCATTACCCATGGTGGATTTTCTGATGGTGTCAACAATGGAATGTGCCTGTGTAATGTGCATTGGTATGGCCACTTGCAGTCTCCATGGGAAGTCCATGTGACAGGGTGACAACACAGGAGGACAGCTGGGAGGCAGGGACAGATCATTGTCATCCCGTAACAGGAAATGCCTCAACAAAGACCTACATGGCGGGATCACCAGGGATTCTATTAATGAAAGCTACAGATTTTAAAAGCTTGAACGTGATTTTTGAAGTTATATGTGACCCTAAATATATATTTGTTTCTATGTTTGTGTTCACACTTGTGTATTTCATAACTCCTAGTCTCTATCATTTTCATGCACTTCTTCCATCTGAGGTACCTGGTTGATCCTGCCAGTCACCTTTCCTTCTTGTTGACAACTGACCACACAAAGCACAGAAGCTGATCTGTGGTAGGTGGTCAGTTTTCATCCTTTGGCTGACCATATACAGGTACAGGCAGGGGCGTACCTAGGGCATTTGGCACCCGGGGCAGATCCTATTTCTGGCCCCCCCCCCCCCCCCCGACAAAATCGCAGAGCGAAGCGTGTCGCTTAAAAAGGAGTTGGAGCTTCTTTTGAGCGACAGTGTGTGATTTGCTGCGACTGCAGCTCAATTTAAGGTTAGAGTAATATAGGGGCAGGTCAGGGCAGTATAGGGTATTATAGGGCAGGTTAGGGCAATATAGGGCATTATTGGGGCTGGTTAGGGCTGTATAGGGTATTATAGGGGCAGGTTAGGGCAGTACAAGATATTATGGTGGCAGTATAGGGTATTATGATGGCAGGCTAGGGCAGTATAGCATATTAGAGGGGCAGGTTAGGGCAGTATAGGGTATTATGGTGGCAGGCTAGGGCAGTATAGCGTATTAGAGGGGCAGGTTAGGGCAGTATAGGGTATTATGGTGGCAGGCTAGGGCTGCATAGGGTATTATAGGGGCAGGTTAGGGTAGTATAGGGTATTATAGGGCAGGTAAGGGCTGTATAGGGTATTATAGGGGCAGTTTAGGGCTGTATATGGTATTATAGTGGCAGGCTAGTGCTGTATAGGGTATTGTAGGGGATGGTTAGGGCTGTATAGAGTATGATAGGGGCAGGTTAGGGCAGTATAGGGTATTATGATGACAGGTTAGGGCTGTTTAGGGTATTATAGGGCAGGTTAGGGCTGTATAGGGTATTATAGGGACAGGTTAGGGCTGTATAGGGTATTATAGTGGCAGGTTAGGGCTGTATAGGGTATTATAGGGCAGGTTAGGGCTGTATAGGGTATTATAGTGGCATGTTAGGGCTGTATAGGGTATTATAGTGACAGGTTAGGGCTGTATAGGGTATGAAAGGAGCAGGTTAGGGCTGTATAAGGTATTATAGTGGCAGGCTAGGGCTGTATAGGGTATTATAGGGGCAGGTTAGGGCAGTATAGGGTATTAAAGGAGCAGGTTAGGGCTGTATAAGGTATTATAGTGGCAGGTTAGGGCTGTATAGGGTATTATAGGGGCAGGTTAGGGCTGTATAGAGCATTATAGGGGCAGGTTAGGGCAGTATAGGGTATTATAGGGGCAGGTTAGGGCAGTATAGGGTATTATAGGGGCAGGTTAGGGCTGTATAGGGTATTATAGGGGCAGGTTAGGCCAGTATAGGGTATTATAGGGGCAGGTCAGGGCTGTATAGGGTATTTTAGGGGCAGGTTAGGGCAGTATAGGGTATTATAGGGGCATGTTAGGGCTGTATATGGTATTATAGTGGCAGGCTAGTGCTGTATAGGGTATTATAGGGGCAGGTTAGGGCTGTATAGGGAATTATAGTGGCAGGTTAGGGCTGTATAAGGTATTATGGTGGCAGGCTAGAGCAGTATAGGGTATTATTTGGCAGGCTAGGGCAATATAGCGTATTTTAGGGGCAGGTTAGGGCTGTATAGGGTATTATAGGGGCATGTTAGGGCTGTATATGGTATTATAGTGGCAGGCTAGTGCTGTATAGGGTATTATAGGGGCAGGTTAGGGCTGTATAAGGTATTATAGGGGCAGGTTAGGGCTGTATAGGGTATTATAGGGGCAGGTTAGGGCAGTATAGGGTATTATAGAGGCAGGTCAGGGCTGTATATGGTATTATAGGGGCATGTTAGGGCTGTATATGGTATTATAGTGGCAGGCGAGTGCTGTATAGGGTATTATAGTGGCAGGTTAGGGCTGTATAGGGAATTATAGTGGCAGGTTAGGGCTGTATAAGGTATTATGGTGGCAGGCTAGAGCAGTATAGGGTATTATTTGGCAGGCTAGGGCAATATAGCGTATTATAGGGGCAGGTTAGGGCAGTATAGGGTATTATGGTGGAAGGTTAGTGCTGTATAGGGTATTAGAGGGGCAGGTTAGGGCAGTATAGGGTATTATAGGGGCAGGTTAGGAATGTATAGGGTATTATAGGGGCAGGATAGGGCTGTATAGGGTATTTTGGGGCAGGTAAGGCTGTATAGGGAATTATATGAGGTTAGGGCAGGTTAGGGCAGTATAGGAGACATTGAAGATCGCAGAGGGACAGCCTGCCTGATTGGATGACTGTGGAGACAGGCAGCTGCCCTCCCCCGCACCGCTGGGTCCCCTGCTGACCCGATGCACTTCTGATGCTTACAAAGCTGGGAAAGTGCAGGGGTGCCCCTCATTATGATGGCCCTGTTGCAATCTCATCTCGCACTGCACACCCCCGGACTGACCATCCCCCCCCCCCCGCCACCCCTCTTGGTATGCCACCGGGTACAGGACACTGTGCAGATAGATAGCATCTGGATTGGCTAGTTTGTTCAGCCACCGCACCCCTTCCCAATCACAGTCTGCCTCTGGCATACACCCCCTACCAATCACAGCTTACATCTTGAACAAACCCCTCCCAATCACAGCCTGCATCTTGCCTCAGGATGAACAGACTATGGAATACAGGCACACAGTGTCCTGTAACCCTGCCCCGACTATCAAGAAGAAGAGATGCATGGTCACATGACAGAACTATTTAACCATGTTAAAAAAGAAGGAAACATTTCCTTACATTGGTGATCAGTGAGAAGAATGTTCCTTACATTGGTGATCAGTGAGAAGAATGTTCCTTACATTGGTGATCAGTGAGAAGAATGTTCCTTACATTGGTGATCAGTGAGAAGAATGTCCCTTACATTGGTGATCAGTGAGAAGAATGTCCCTTACATTGGTGATCAGTGAGAAGAATGTCCCTTACATTGGTGATCAGTGAGAAGAATGTTCCTTACATTGGTGATCAGTGAGAAGAATGTTCCTTACATTGGTGATCAGTGAGAAGAATGTCCCTTACATTGGTGATCAGTGAGAAGAATGTTCCTTACATTGGTGATCAGTGAGAAGAATGTTCCTTACATTGGTGATCAGTGAGAAGAATGTTCCTTACATTGGTGATCAGTGAGAAGAATGTTCCTTACATTGGTGATCAGTGAGAAGAATGTTCCTTACATTGGTGATCAGTGAGAAGAATGTTCCTTACATTGGTGATCAGTGAGAAGAATGTTCCTTACATTGGTGATCAGTGGGAAGAATGTTCCTTACATTGGTGATCAGTGAGAAGAATGTCCCTTACATTGGTGATCAGTGAGAAGAATGTTCCTTACATTGGTGATCAGTGAGAAGAATGTTCCTTACATTGGTGATCAGTGAGAAGAATGTTCCTTACATTGGTGATCAGTGGGAAGAATGTCCCTTACATTGGTGATCAGTGGGAAGAATGCTCCTTACATTGGTGATCAGTGAGAAGAATGTTCCTTACATTGGTGACCAGTGAGAAGAATGTTCCTTACATTGGTGACCAGTGAGAAGAATGTTCCTTACATTGGTGATCAGTGAGAAGAATGTTCCTTACATTGGTGATCAGTGAGAAGCATGTTCCTTACATTGGTGACCAGTGAGAAGAATGTTCCTTACATTGGTGATCAGTGAGAAGAATGTTCCTTACATTGGTGATCAGTGAGAAGAATGTTCCTTACATTGGTGACCAGTGAGAAGAATGTTCCTTACATTGGTGACCAGTGAGAAGAATGTTCCTTACATTGGTGATCAGTGAGAAGAATGTCCCTTACATTGGTGATCAGTGAGAAGAATGTTCCTTACATTGGTGATCAGTGAGAAGAATGTTCCTTACATTGGTGATCAGTGAGAAGAATGTTCCTTACATTGGTGATCAGTGGGAAGAATGTCCCTTACATTGGTGATCAGTGGGAAGAATGCTCCTTACATTGGTGATCAGTGAGAAGAATGTTCCTTACATTGGTGACCAGTGAGAAGAATGTTCCTTACATTGGTGACCAGTGAGAAGAATGTTCCTTACATTGGTGATCAGTGAGAAGAATGTTCCTTACATTGGTGATCAGTGAGAAGCATGTTCCTTACATTGGTGATCAGTGAGAAGAATGTTCCTTACATTGGTGATCAGTGAGAAGAATGTTCCTTACATTGGTGATCAGTGAGAAGAATGTCCCTTACATTGGTGATCAGTGGGAAGAATGTCCCTTACATTGGTGATCAGTGGGAAGAATGTCCCTTACATTGGTGATCAGTGGGAAGAATGTCCCTTACATTGGTGATCAGTGAGAAGAATGTTCCTTACATTGGTGATCAGTGAGAAGAATGTTCCTTACATTGGTGATCAGTGAGAAGAATGTTCCTTACATTGGTGATCAGTGGGAAGAATGTTCCTTACATTGGTGATCAGTGAGAAGAATGTCCCTTACATTGGTGGTCAGTGAGAAGAATGTTCCTTACATTGGTGATCAGTGGGAAGAATGTTCCTTACATTGGTGATCAGTGAGAAGAATGTTCCTTACATTGGTGATCAGTGAGAAGAATGTTCCTTACATTGGTGATCAGTGAGAAGAATGTCCCTTACATTGGTGGTCAGTGAGAAGAATGTTCCTTACATTGGTGATCAGTGGGAAGAATGTTCCTTACATTGGTGATCAGTGAGAAGAATGTTCCTTACATTGGTGATCAGTGAGAAGAATGTCCCTTACATTGGTGATCAGTGAGAAGAATGTCCCTTACATTGGTGATCAGTGGGAAGAATGTCCCTTACATTGGTGATCAGTGAGAAGAATGTTCCTTACATTGGTGATCAGTGAGAAGAATGTTCCTTACATTGGTGATCAGTGAGAAGAATGTTCCTTACATTGGTGATCAGTGAGAAGAATGTCCCTTACATTGGTGATCAGTGGGAAGAATGTCCCTCACATTGGTGATCAGTGGGTTGGTGGTCAGTGGTTACACATTGGAGGGGCAGAAATTTCTTGTTGGTGAAGGAGCTTTTAGCAAGCTCTGGAGGCACCCTGGTTGGGAAAGCTGCATTGACCACTTTGTAGGCCTGGCTCAGATTCACTGTGATATAAAGGTGCACAATGCGGTAGCCCCATACCGCTGCCCCCTGTGTGAATTTGCATCCTTGTTTGCCACCATGCAAAGTGAAAACAAATCTTCTATTTCCTCCCCCCCCCCCCCCCCCCGACATCCAACATCCAACTGATGTCTTTGGCCGGTTCTGGGTCATCATGTATGAGCAATGTAAGCTCTGAGAAGATGCACACAATATTGTATCCACATGTTTCATTACAGAAAACAAATAATCCACATTTTAAGGTGTATTTTTCTTTATTTTAAATGACGCTTCTGTCATGTTTGCATGTGAACCCGCGGCCTGGCATTCTGGGGAGGCCATATTTCATGCTAATGAGCAGCTGGACCTGGCAGGTTGGATTGGGGATCGCAGGAAGGAAAAATAAACCAGCATCGCACGTCGCATTTGGGAAGGTGAAATATTCCACATGTGCTCAGAAATTGTTTACATGTTTTCCTGTCTTAAGCCAACAAAGGAGGGAAGTAAGCAGGTAAGGGCATGCTCCCCTGCAGCATATTTGGCCTTCTACCTGTATTGCACAAAAGCTTTGATTCGTCGCTTCAACAAGAGGGCTGAATCCACGGATCACGCACAGGAATTTCCTACGAGTGGTGTGATTCTTCCAAGCCTAGTTTAATCGTCATCAATGCTGCATGGGCGGAAGCCACCCCCGCATATCACAACAACTCCAGTCCTAATGATAATATGAGTAGAGGCAGCAGTATTTGGATTTTCGGCCCAGGCAGAGCTAATACAGGAAGACTGTCAATGCCGTACTACCAACAAACGGACACATCCGGTGTCTACACCACTGGAGGGCAACCTACATGATTTAGGGGCCTCAGCTGCTGACATACGTAAGGGGCCCTGTGTAGTGCTCACCCCCCAAAGGACCACTGAATTTCCCTAGGTTCCTTCTCCGGTTCAGGGTGGTAGAAGCCAGGCAGATGGTAACATTCAATCTTAAGGCTCAATAAACAGTCTAGGGGTTGCTTTTTATTTAAATATATTTCTGAATAACGGGGGTTAGGATGTAGGTAGCTTGGGGATACTCCAGAACCCTGAGCAGTAGCAAAAAAGAACACTATTCACTCTGTAGCTACCCCTTGGAACAGTGCCTTCAGTGGTCGCCCCAGCTGTGGACAGCACTGAGACACCGTATGCAATGTCCCAGGCCAGGCAAACTTTACAAGGGGTTGCAGTAGCAGCAGTAGACACTAGGATCCAGCATGCAGGTCTGTGCTCACAGTGATTCTGGATACTTGGATGCCACCTTCCAATATCCAAAGACTTTCCTTAGTCAACCTTCCCGACCGGATCCCCAGAAGAAAATCCTTTGTATAGCTGCACCAGGTCTCAGCAAGTAGGCCTTCCCCCAGCTCAGCAGAACTTGAAGCTGGGACCTTCAGCTAGTCTGCCTGGAAAGGCAGCTTCTCCTCCTGGACAATTACTGGGCTGTCTGAGGCCCTAGACTATTTATGAACTCCCCAGCCACCTACTGAGCACCCTCCCCCCAGGGATTGGCTAAGAAAGCATAAGTATTAAGACTACTGATTTTCATCCTCCCAACCCACTGTATTCTGGAATCTTCCAGAAGACAGGGGGGGGGAGCAATTAAGCCTGCAGAGTCCAGAACAGCCCAAAGCAATCGCAAACTGCTCTAGTGATTACAGTGGAGCCACACAAAAATGAAAACTATCCAATTCTAATTCTCCTAGTAGCCTATCTGGGAGGGTGCTACATCTGCATAATACTCCACTTGTATTGAAAGCCAAAATTTAGTGTAGCACTCACCCCCACACGGGCTTCTGAGGGTGACCCAGGTTCCCCCTTGCTATTCCAGAGGCTGCCAGTCACAAGCACAGTTCCATGAACACCGACCATACAGACTCAGTCTAGGGGATGTCTTTTTTTTTTTTTTAGTCTATTGATGAATAACTTGAATCAGGAGAGGGGTTCAGGGAAAGGTTCAGGATACCCCAAATTATATTAGAATCAATAGACGGATAGACTTCTTAGCACAAATCCTTATAGTATCAGGAACACATGAAAGTCCCAAACAAAGGTCCTTACTTCCAAGGAGCTGTCTGCCAGCCAGCTTCCACAGGTAGATCCTCAGTGAGGGAGATAAAGATCCTTCTCCAGACCAAGATTCCAGGACAGTGCCTTCTAGCAAAAGTCCCTTTAGTAATCTTCCCAGGCCCTCAGCCCATTACCTGCTGAAGCCTGACTGCAGTTCTTCAGCACACTCTAGCTTCCTCCCCCCAGGAGAACTGGAATCCTCATAGTAGAGGAAGAACACACTGGAAAGGCCTCCCAAACATTTATCATCTCCACAGTCACCTTCTGGACGCCCCTTTCCAGGGAATGGCTGAGGAATGATAAATGTTCATAGCTGAGTGTTTGATCCTCCCTGTCCTATTTTCCTGGAAGCTTCTCCCAGAAGCAGGTGAGAGAAATCAAACACCCAGCTTAGGAAGCCCTGACCAGACAGAAACAATAGATCACCGCTCCACTCTCTACAATGAGGCCAACAACTACATTTAGCCTAACAACCTAACTAGAGGAGGGTGCTACATCAGTTTTTAATATAAAGATGAGTGGGTTGGGATGGGTCAGGAATTTATTTGGGTGATGCAGCACTGGACTCCAAGCTCGGTGGTGGTGGAAGGGAAATTTGTGTATAAACCCAAAATGCATCAGTTGCCAACGTTTGGTGAACCCTTTTATTGTGACAAATGAAACATCACATCTGGGCCAACCCTCATGGCTTGGCGCCCTCACCCTTTTCACTCCATACAGGTTTTTGTGTTAATAAGGCACAACTACTACACTGTCTTCCAGGTCCTGCGCCAAGCTGCATGGTCACTAAAGGCATGGGCACCATTTGGAGTTTGGAGGGGAGGAGATTTGTGTTGATAGGGGGAATTTGGGGGGCAGCATATGGAGAGAGAATGGATTTGAGTTACGGGGAATGGGGGTGGCAAAGATTTGTGCTGGGAGGGGGTTTTTAGCAGGGGGTGGATTTGTACTGGGAGGAGGGGGAATTTATGCTTAGGGGTATGCAGATTAGGGCTCGATTTGTTTTTTTTGGGGGGGGGGGATTTTCACTGACACATAATGCTCATAATGCTCATACATCTTGGGATCTTGGGGGGGGGGGGGGGGGGGGATTACAATTTGGCATGTCCGCCCTGGGCTCTAGGTGACCTTGTCCAGGACCTGGTACTATACATGTACCAGGACTCATTCCTCCATTTTTGTTCTGTATTTCTAAGGTTCCCATTATTGATCCGGCCATCAGACTGATGGGCACAACATGACCTGGCACAGTTTTCACAATCCAGATTTTTCACACGTGACATCATGGTGCCTCGTTGTAACCGCCGGTGTACCTGCCCAGGAAGATAATTTCAGAGTGGAAAAAAAGGATACACTTTAAGAGTCGTTGGAATTAAGGGAAAGTAGCTGTAAAAGAAAAAAAAAAAAAACAAGGAACTGAAGTCTTGTGAACTTTAAAGGAACCTGGAAATTGAGGGAACACACCCTGGATAATGGTAATTCATCAAACAATGAGGAGCCGGCGGCTTGTCCTAACACACTTCACACATCTTCTCCTCCGAGATCAAGAGAGCCTATGAAGTTGTTTAGGCCTAAGGGGAAGCCATCCGTGTGACAGAACTCTCCCGCAACACGTTCTCCTGGTCTTCCCAGGCAACCAGGAAAGTTCAGCCATGTTCTCTGCCTAGGGATACATCTACGCTGTTATTACATTTTGCTTTAAAATAAATTCACTAAAACAAAACGCTGGTGTAGAGTACATGATGAGCCAAGCTTCGACCAATCATCATAGGCTAGGCTCAGCTGACCAGAACATGCTTTCACAGCTGTGATATCTGGAGTATCAATGGCCTGTAGCTTGTTTGCCTTGAGGCATGAAAACTACGGAGGACCTCTCTTATCACCAGGAACCTCCACAGAGAAGTCTGATTTGCTGCAATGAAGCCTTCAGGTCTAAGGCCAGATTGCCTATGGTTTTCTCAATGTTGTACAGATCGAATTGTTCTTTGGCTATGGTGTAAAGCAGCACACAACCGCCTTGATTAAAACAACTTCATATCAGAGTGCCTTCTTCATCAGAGCCCTCCATAAGGCCAGATTTCCCCCATCATGTTAGAGGTCTCCCCATCACATCAGGCCCCCCTTATACATCAGAAGCCCCTCATCACATTAGAAGTCCCCCATACATCAGAGTCCTCCTTATATATTAGAAGCCCCCCATGACATCACAGCTCCCCCTATACAACAGAAGCCCTCATCACATCAGAGTCTCCTTTGTACAACAGAAGCCCCAGAGTCCACCCTATACATCAGAAGCTTCTCATCAAATCAGAGGTCCCCCTTCACGTCAAAGGCCCTCCATCACATGAGAGATCCCCCATCATGTCAGAGGTCCCTCCATCACATCAGACCCCCCTTATACGTCAGAAGCCCCCCATCACATCAGAGCCCACCCTATACATCAGAAGCTTCTCATCGATCCGCAGTCCTGACCAATACGGGGTGAACCAATCCGCAGCCCTGACCAGTCCGGGGGGAACCGACCTGTAGTCCTGACTGATCCGTGGGGAACCAATGCGCAGTCCTGAGCGGTCCGGGGTGAACCGATCCACAGTCCTGACCAGTCCGGGTAAACTGATCCGTAGTCCTGACTGCTCCGGGTTGAACCAATCCGCAGTCCTGACCTATCCAGGGTGAACCGATTAGCAGTTCTGACCAGTCCAGGGGGAACTGATCCGCAGTCCTGACCGATCCAGGGTAAACTGATCCGTAGTCCTGACTGCTCCGGGTTGAACCGATCAGCAGTTCTGACTGATCCAGGGTAAACCCATCCGCAGTCCTCACCGATCCATGGTGATCCGATCCGTAGGCATGACTGATCCATAATGAACCAATCCGCAGTCCTCACCGATC
This sequence comes from Aquarana catesbeiana, assembly GCF_042186555.1. Taxonomy (NCBI): domain Eukaryota; kingdom Metazoa; phylum Chordata; class Amphibia; order Anura; family Ranidae; genus Aquarana; species Aquarana catesbeiana. The sequence continues at coordinate 2,899,093 of NC_133336.1, forward strand.
TGGGGTGAACTGATCCGGAGTCCTCACCGATCCGGGGTGAACTGATTCGCAGTCCTCACCGATTCGGGGTGAACCGGTCCGCAGTGCTCACCGATCTGGAGTGAACCGATCCGCAGTCCTCACCGATCTGGAGCGAACCGATCCTCTCATCGCCAGGTCCAGCCAGATAGACTTTGGTCTGATTGGACCCGATGAATAATATCTTCCATTTACACCTCCTTCTATACCGTAGATGGGGACACTTGTCCAGGTAGACATGATGTGCCAGTAAATAATCTGCTAAACGCTGGTGGTGTTAATGGTCGCCCTCTGACCCGCCATGTAGAACGCTATTTATTCACATAAATTCCCGCTCTAGGCCTTCAATAATTCACCGCCATGCAATATTTATCCAGCGTAACCGGAGATATGTTTAGACAGTAAATCGCTGAAGCATTGCAAACTTCAAGTGCAACTTAGTCAAGCGGTTCCACCTTGTACGCTGAGGTTCAGGTCGTGCAGCCAAGCATGGCTGTGGTGCGTCGGGTGACAGATATACCATTTGGCTCCAGTACGTGTGCAAACTGACGGCTCACATCCCTATAGGATTACCCCCCCCAAATCCCTCCTCACTGTCATTTTATAAAAATATCCCTTCTTTCCTGGGTTATCCTCAAAATACACATGAGCACACTTAGTGAATCCCCAGTTTTGCAATCTGCCAATCCAACGCTGCATGCCAGGTCCCACACCGCCATCTTCTTTACTTATGTCAGTGGGTGGGTGGGGGGTTGTCTCTTCTAGAATCTTGGGTCCAGACCCTTAGTGGTGGTATGGATGCATCAGGGGGCCACTTCAAGAATTAGGAAGAGACAGTGATCCCCCTGATCATGCACATCCACCTCATCAGGGGGTGGCTGCACCAACCCAGGAGAGGTTGCGCCCCCATTAGGATGACCACGTCTCCCGAATTGCCTGGGATAGTCCCGCTATTTGCAGGTTTGCCCCGGGTCCCGGGCACTTTCATTCCAGGCCACTACATTTCCCCCGGAATGAAACTGACACAGCCACCCTGCAAAGTGCATTCTGCACCCTGATTGGGCACAGCTTTGTAAAAGCTGGTTGTTAAGAAACGGGGCCGGAAAGCCGGCGTCCTTAACAACCGATGTGCCATCAGCTGTCAATGGGCTTCCCCGCTGACAGCTGAATAATTAAAAAAAATTGCAGGTAAAAGAAAAAAACTGTGTGGGCCCCCCCCCCAAGATCAATACGAGACCCTTATCCGAGGATGCAGCCTGGAAGGTCAGAAAAGGGGGGGGAGCGAGCGCCCCCTCCTTCCTGAACCATACCAGGTCACATGCCCTCAATATGGGGGGGGGTTTCGGGCAGGGGGGCTCTGACTCCCCACCCCAAAGCACCGTGTCCCCATGTTGATGGGGACAAGGGCCTCATCCCCACAACCCTGGCCAGTGGTTATGGGGGTATGTGGGCAGGGGGCTTATCGGGATCTAGAAGATTCCAGACTGATTGGATACTATTTCACCCCATACTCATTCACATAGGGAAGGGGCTGGAATCTTGTTAAAGTGGGCTTCCAGATTTCAATAAGCCCCCTGCCCGCAGATCCCTACAACCACAGCCCAGGGTTGTGGGGAAGAGACCCTTGTCCCCGTCAACATGGGGATTGTGCTGAGTGCATGTGGCCTGGTATGGTTCAGGATGGTGGGCGCATGCTTGCCCCCCCCCCTTCCTGATCTGCCAGGCTGCTTGCTCGTATAAGGGTCTGGTATGGGTTTTAAGGGGGACCCCACGCCGTTTGTTGACCACCCTTACAAACTTACATTCAGGGACACCCCCCTTCCCAAATAAAGATGATGTTTGATACCTTTTTTTGTCAATTCTTGGAAAAACAAAAGCAAGCAGTGGTCACAAGTTTAGACAGGTGGGATACAATGTGCTCCTGCTTTAACTAAGTCATTTACAGTACCTTGAAAAAAGTATTTATACCCCTTGAAATTTCCCACATTTTGTCATGTTACAACCGAAAACATAAATGTATTTTTTTGGGATTTTATGTGATAAACCAACACAAAGTGACACATAATTGTGAAGTGGAAAATGATAAATGATACAAATAAATATGTGAAAAGTGTGGGGGAGGGGCATTTGAATGGCACCCCCTTTACTCTGATACCCCTAACTAAAATCTAGTGGCCTTCAGAAGTCACCTAATTAGTAAATAGAGTCCACCTGTGTGTAATTTAACCAAAGTATAAATACAGCTGTTCTGTGAAGCCCTCAGAGGTTTGTTAGAGAACCTTAGTGAACAAACAGCATCATGAAGGCCAAGGAACACACCAGACAGGTCAGGGATAAAGTTGTGGAGAAGTATAAAGCAGGGTTAGGTTATAAAAAATCTCCCAAGCTTTGAACATCTCACAGAGCTCTGTTCAATCCATCATCGGAAAATGGAAAGAGTATGGCACAACTGCAAACCTACCAAGACATGGCCGTCCACCTAAACTGACCGGCCGGGCAAGGAGAGCATTCATCAGAGAAGAGCCAAGAGGTCCATGGTAACTCTGGAGGAGCTGCAGAGATCCACAGCTCAGGTGGGAGAATCTGTCCACAGGACAACTATTAGTCGTGTTCTCCACAAATCTGCCCTTTATGGAAGAGTGACAAGAAGAAAGACATTGGTGAAAGAAAGTCATAAGAAGTCCTGTTTGTAGTTTGTGAGAAGCCATGTGGAGGACACAGCAAACATGTGGAAGAAGGTGATCTGGTCAGATGAGACTAAAATTCTACTTTTTGGCTTAAAAGTAAAACGCTATGTGTGGGGAAAACTAACACTGCACATCACCCTGAACACACCATCCCCACCGTGAAACATGGTGGTGGCAGCATCATGTGGTGGGGATGCTTTTCTTCAGCAGGGACAGGGAAGCTGGTCAGAGTTGATGGGAAGATGGATGGAGCCAAATACAGGACAATCTTAGAAGAAAACCTGTTAGAGTCTACAAAAGACTTGAGACTGGGCGGAGGTTCATCTTCCAGCAGGACAACGACCCGAAACATCCAGCCAGAGCTACAATGGAATGGTTTAGATCAAAGCATATTCATGTGTTAGAATGGCCCAGTCACAGTCCAGACCTAAATCACATTGAGAATCTGTGGCAACACTTGAAAATTGCTGTTCACAGACGCTCTCCATCCAATCTGACAGAGCTTGAGATATTTTACAAAGAAGAATGGGCAGAAATGTCCTCTCTAGATGTGCAAAGCTGGTAGAGACATCCCCAAAAAGACTTGTAGAGAAAGGGGGTTCTACAAAGTATTGACTCCGGGGGGCGCCATACAAATGCCCCCCCCCCACACACACTTTTCACATATTTATTTGTATCGTTTATCATTTTCCTTCCACTTCACAATTATGTGACACTTTGTGTTGGTCTATCACATAAAATCCCAATAAAATACATTTATGTTTTTGGTTGTAACATGACAAAATGTGGGGAATTTCAAGGGGTATGAATACTTTTTCAAGGCACTGTAAGTGACTTAGTTAAAGCAGGAGCACATTATAGCCCACCTGTCTAAACTGGTGACCACTGCTTGCTTTTGTTTTTCCAAGAATTTGCCAAAAAAAGGTATCAGAAATCATCTTTATTTGGGAAGGGGGGAGGGGGGGTGTCCCTGAATGTCGGTTTCAGCACTCAGCACCCACCCCGGAAGCACATTTTCCCCATGTTGACGGGGACAAGGGTCTCTTCCGCACAACCCTGGGCTGTGGTTGTGGGGATCTGCTGGAAGCCCCCTGCCCATCACGGGGGTCCCCTTAGTCTGAATGTAAAGTGGCGCATCTGTAGCATGCATAAAACATGCTGCAGCAAAAATAACATTTCTAAAGAAAAAAAAAAAAAGCGCGTCAAGTCACATTTAAAATGACTTGTGGTTGCAATTGCCGGCACCCGGCTTTTGAAAATAAAAATAAAGAGCCGGGTGCCGGTCCAGACATGTGATGACACCCGAGCCTGGACCGACTTCTGTGACATCAGCGGAAAGCGGACTTCAGCCGCTCTCTGCTGGAAAACAGGTCACAGGAGTGCAAAACGAACTGCACCCCTGTGATCCACAGGAGAAGTCCAGCCAAACAAGCTTTCCCCCGTACTTCTCCTTTAAAGGGGGTTGTAAACCCTTGTGGTTCGCATTCTATGCATTAAGGTGAAAAACCTCCTCCAGAGGGGGCAGCAGCCCCCCAGAGCCCCCCTTTTACTTACCTGAACCCGATCTTTCCAGCGACGGGGACGAGCACAGCAGGTCCAGCTCAGGTCCTGATTGGACAGATTGATAGCAGCGCAGCCATTGACTCCAATGACGCAGGAGCCGGGGGGGGGGGGGGGGGGGGGGCGAGTCCTGCTGTCTGTGTCAACGGACATAGCAGCAGGACACGGGAGCGTGCCCGCAGAAATTGCCCGCATGGAAAGCGTCTCTCCAACAGGGCACTCGAGAAGAGGAGGAGCCAGGAGCGCCGCTGAGGGACCCCAGAAGAGGAGGATCGGGGGGGGCCACTCTGTGCAAAACCAACTGCACAGAGGAGGGAAGTATTACATGTTTGTTTGTTTGTTTTTTGTTTTGTTTTTTTAAAAACGAACCTTTAGATATCCTTTAATTCTTCATGATCTGCATAAATGTAGGCGTGGCAGGGGCGTGCCCTTTGCTATACTCAGTGCTCACATGTTGGAGGGTAAGTACGCAGCTAGAGAGGGGCGGGATATAGGCGGAGTTCAGGCAGGGTGGGGAGGGGCTGACAACCCTGCTTGGAATTTCAGAGCCGTGTTGTCACCTCAAACAGGAAGTTGGGAGCTCGCTGGATTTCCTGCCGTGTATTTAAAGGGATAACACATGGAAAGATGTGCATTTACTGCACAGAAATACAACCCCCCCCCCCCCCTCTTTTTTTTTGTTGCCCAGAAATGCACTTTAAATAAATACTCTCCAGCTTGTAATGGAGGTTTAATGGCCTTTTAAAGTCCATTTAGCCGGCCTTGTTACCTGAATTCTTGAGTACCTGGTCATTAAAGAGGAGAAATCTTCCCTTGTAATCCTGCCTTGTGCCACATGTGGATGTTAGCATATTTGGACTGCTTGACATTCCTTCTAGCCTGCTCCGGAGAAGGCAGTACATTTTAAAACTTGTAGCCTTCTTTCAAGTTTTATTTGAACCGATGTAATTGCATTCCTGAAAGAAAAACACAACCCCCCCCCACAGTGATTTATATCCCGCTCTGAGTGTCAGCTCTGAACACTTTACTCTGATTTTCAATTCAACTTCAAAACTTGAAAAAAAAAAAAAAAAGTTCCATTTCAAGAGACAAAAAAATAATGAAACATTGTGTGCGGAAAAAAAAAAAATCTGAAGGATCGCCTCCGAGGAAGGACGCAGAGCCGCGATGTGCGGAGCCCTCCGTCCGTCCGTCTCCGGGAGGAAGATATTTCTTAATAAATATGATGGACGTCTTTGTCTGCGGCGCTCCAGGTTTTCAAAAAAGTTAATTATCACTTGAAAGGCCCCACCAGCGGTTTTTTTTTTGTTTTTTTTTCCCTTTTTCTTTAGAACATTTAAAATATTTCTCTAAAATCACATTTCAAAGCTTTTGCCCGCCGCAGGTCCATTCCTGGGAAATAATGATGGCGCAATTCTTCCTTCCGCAGAAATTCTCCAGGGTAGATGAGGAATAAAACGGAACATAAACCTCGCCAACATCGCCGCCGCGTTTATAGGATGTTTACCTGCATTGAGGATGTATTTCCTGCTTTCCCCTCTTCTGTCTGCTACAAATGCTCATTGTCATTTAGGATTTTGTCTTTATTTTTTTAATGAACCCCAGGCAGGTGTTCCCAGCAAAGTGTAAGTACGGCCACCAGTTTCTCCCTAGAGTCTATCACTTCTCTCACATTATGTGACTTATATTGCCAAGCTGTCCCTGAGCAGGGTAGGGGCAGGAGCTGTGGCAGGAGCAAAAGCAGGGGCAGGAGCAAGAGCAGGGGCAGGAGCAAGAGTAGGAGCAAGAGCAAGGGCAGGAGTAAGAGCAGGAGCAAGAGCAAGGGCAGGAGCAAGAGCAGGGGCAGGGACAGGAGGAGGAGCAGGGGCAGGGGCAAGAGCAAGAGCAGGGGCAGGGGCAGGGGCAAGAGCAAGAGCAGGGGCAGGAGCAAAAGCAGGGGCAGGAGCAAAAGCAGGAGCTTCGGCAGGGGTGGAAGCAAGAGCAGGGGCAGAAGCAGTAGCAGAGGCATGAGCAAGAGTGGGGGCAGGAGAAGTAGCAGGGACAGCAGCAAAAACAGAAGCTGCGACAGGAGCAGGGGCAGAAGCAAGAGCAGGGGTAGGGGCAGGACCAGTAGCAGGGGCCAGAGCAAAAGCAGGAGCTTCGGCAGGAGCAGGGGCAGATGCAAGAGCAGGGCCAGGAGCAAGAGAAGGGCCAGGAGCAAGGGCAGAAGCAAAAGCAGGGGCAGAAGCTGCGACGGGCAGGAGCAGAAGCAGGAACAGGAGCAAGGAGTAATTGATTACATACATTATATAAAGAGGGTTCTTCTTATGAAAGAAAACAGAGGCAGAGGAAAAAAGGAAGGAAAGGAGAAGGAAAGAAAGGGAAGGAAAAGGGAAGGAAGGAAGGAAGGAAGGAAAAGGGAAGGAAGGAAGGAAGGAAGGAAGGAAGGAAGGAAGGAAGGAAGGAAGGAAGGAAGGAAGGAAGGAAGGAAGGAAGGAGCAGGGGCAGGAACATGAGCAGGGGCAGGTGCCGTGGCAGGGAAAGAAAAGCAGAAAATTAAGGAAGGAAGGAAAGAAGGAAGGGAGAAGGAAAGAAAGTGAGGGAAAAGGGAAGGAAGAAAGGAAGAAGAAGGAAGGAAAGAAAGAAGAAAGGAAGGAAGGGAGGTGGGGAGGGAGGAAGGAAGAGAGGGAGAAGTAAAGGGAGGAAGGAAGGTGCAGGGGCAGAAGCAGGGGCAGGAGCAGGGGCAGGTGCAGGAGCAAGATTAGGGGCAGGTGCAGGAACAATGCATTACTGGAATGGGGTCAGTTATCGACAAGTATAGGAGGATCTTTGTATCTGATTAAACGTATTATATAAAGGGATCCTTCTTAAGAAAGAAAACAGAGGCAGGGGAAAAAAAGAAAGTAGGGAAGGAAGGAAGATGTGAAGAAAGGGAGGGAAAAGAGATGGATGCAAGAAAGGAAGAAAATGAGAGGAAGGAAGAAAGGAAAGGAGGTGAAGAGGAAGGAAGGAAGAGAGGTGAGGAAGAGGGGGGTAGGGAGGAAGGAAGGAAATGTGCGATGTTATATGTATACTGTATTTATGTAAATAATTTTTTCTAAAGCACAATAGACATTCAGATCAGCGCTCTCACTGATGCCCCCCCCCCAGTTTGACATGACAGGTCCCCTTTAATCTTCCAGTTTCGGAGTTCGGTGTGTCGTGTCTGCTGTGAACATGAAGAACAGTAAGAGCAGTTTACAGTCTTCACATAATGATGACCTTGTGTAGCCAAAACAAGTTACAACAAATCCGCAACCTTTAAAGTTCCATTCACCGACAATGTACGCCCGTTTGGTTGGCTGGTGTGGAGCCAACGCCTTTCCTCACCTGGTGTGGCTTTTATTTCACCATCAAAGGGCACAGGTGTCGGCTAATAGATGTTTACTGTAGACTAAAAAAGGACACACAGACCCTTCCGTCACACTGTACTAATAGGGAGTGACGTACCCTATACCTGCCTGTGAGTCAGTCTGTCTATATCTTCACATCCACCCATCCACCCATCCATCCATCCACCCAACCCTCCACCCACCCATCCACCCATCTATCCATCCATCCACCCATCCATCCACCCGACCATGCAGTCATCCATCCATCCATCCATCCACCCATCCACCCATCCATCCATCCATCCACCCAACCCTCCACCCATCCATCCACCCATCCATCCATCCATCCACCCATCCATCCATCCATCCATCCATCCATCCACCCACCCAACCATTCATCCATCCATCCATCCACCCATCCACCCATCCATCCACCCAACCCTCCACCCATCCATCCACCCATCCATCCATCCATCCACCCATCCATCCACCCATCCATCCATCCATCCACCCATCCATCCACCCACCCAACCATCCATCCATCCATCCATCCATGCATCCATCCACCCATCCGGTTTCCTCCCACACTCCAAAGACATGCTGGGAGGTTAATTGGATCCTGTCTAAATTGTCCCCTAGTATGTATGAATGTGAGTTGGGGACCTTAGATTGTAAGCTCCTTGAGGGTAGGGACTGATGTGAATGTACATTGTAGATGTAAAGCGCTGCGCAAATTGACGGCGCTATATAAGTACCTGAAATAAAATAAATAAATCCATCCATCCACCCATCCATCCATCCACCCATCCACCCATTGATCCATCCACTCATGCATCCATCTATCCATCCACCCATTGATCCATCCATCCACCCATCCATCCATCTATCCATCCACCCATTGATCCATCCATCCACCCATTGATCCATCTATCCATCCACCCATTGATCCATCTATCCATCCACCCATCCATCCATCCATCCACCCATTGATCCATCCATCCACCCATTGATCCATCCATCCACCCATGCATCCATCTATCCATCCACCCATTGATCCATCCATCCACCCATTGATCCATCCATCCACCCATCCATCCATCTATCCATCCACCCATTGATCCATCCATCCACCCATTGATCCATCCATCCACCCATTGATCCATCTATCCATCCACCCATTGATCCATCCATCCACCCATCCATCCATCTATCCATCCACCCATTGATCCATCCAGCCACCCATCTATCAATCCTTTTATCTATCTATCTATCTTGCTAATACTAAACTGAAACATATGTTCGTTTTGGGGGATTTTTTTTATTTTTATTTTTTCTTAACAGAATAGGAAGTAAGAGAAAACTCCAGCACTTTCTATTTGGCGGGTATCAGAAAAAACAGAAAGCCAGGGTGAGCCCCCAATAGGAAGCCAAAAAACAGGAGGCTTATGCCCCGTACACACGATCGGACTTTCTGCCAACAAAACCATGGAATTTTGTTCGAAGGATGTTGGCACAAACTCGTCTTGCACACACATGGTCACACAAATGTTGGCCAGCAATTACGAACGTCAAGAACGCGGTGACATACAACACGTACGAGGAGCCGAGAAGAAGGAAGTTCAATAGCTGCTTGATTCCGAGCATGCGTGAACTTTTGTGCGACGGACTTGTGTACACGCGATCGGAGTTTCCGACAACAAAGTTTTGTTTGCGGAAAATTTGAGAACCTGCTATCAAACATTTGTTGGCGGAAAGTCCGACAAGAAATGTTCGATGGAGCATCTATGCGGTTGGACTTTCCGTCAACAAGCTCACACCCAACATTTCCGGACGGAAAGTCCGACCGTGTGTACGCGACATTACTCTCGCTGCAAAAAAAAAGTCTATATTATCGAAGACCTCACAACAACATCATTTGAAAAGTTCTCCCTTCACTTCCTGCCCTGTAGACACAACAGGAAGTGATAGAAAACCCAGTGGTTGCTGCATGCAAATGCTTTTTAAACGATCTGGGTTGTGCGGTACATCCTCACTTTTTCATCCACTTAATATTAAATACACCTCCATGTATATGGAGATACATTTTTTCGCACAATTTGAAATGTTGTAATGATGTTTCGTATACTGTCAAATGTCTCAAATCAAATTCTATTTTTTGATATATTTCCCTAGAATCGAAATCCCCCTGAAGAAGACCAGAATGGGTCGAAATGCATTGGGGTATTCATGTGGACATTAATGATGATAATGCAATTGGCCAACATATGTTCTCCTGAGGGCTTCTTTGCCATGAGTGATGAAGATACATTTTTTCGCACAATTTGAAATGTTGTAATGATATTTCGTATACTGTCAAATGTCTCAAATCAAATTCTATTTTTTTTATATATTTCCCTAGAATCGAAATCCCCCTGAAGAAGACCAGAATGGGTCAAAATGTATGGGGGTATTCATGTGGATATTAATGTTGATAATGCAATTGGCCAATATATGTTCTCCTGAGGGCTTCTTTGCCATGAGTGATGTCCTATGTTGTAGTTTGTAACGTGAACCAGAATTTGTATTTTATATTAAATCTACCATATATTTGAACCTATCTTTAATTCATGCTTTATCCAATATTTCTATACAAATGTTTAAATGTTTTGCTACTTAAAAAACCCCTGGGGGAAACTTTGCTTTTTTTTGAACTTTTGGGGGTTTTTTTGGGTTGTGCAGCTCTTGGGTACTCTCACTTATGTGTTTTTCCTATTTTTGTGATAGAAAAGCTTTCCAAAGCCAAAGAAATGCCCTCTCGTTGTCACTGGATCTGGCATCCCCTTCAAAAGTTTTATTCTCTATTTCTGTTTCAGGGACAACCCCGATTTTGAATTTTCCATCACTTTCGGTCCAAGTTTTTTCCTTTAGATACATTATGAGTGTCGCTGTATTCACTGTAACCATCTCTCATCTTTATACAGCATTTTTTTTCTCTTTTTATGAGTGGATATTTCCAGTGAACAAATTTGCAATTTATTCCCCAATCTGAACATTCTGTACTCCTTTAGTAAATCAGCCCGATCTTCTAAGATTCCCTCATTTATGAATACAGCAAAATAAATCAAGATGAGGAAATGAAACACAGAATCGGTTTGAAGCCCAAATGGAACAGCTGGACGTTCGCACCAGAAACTGAAAAAAAAAAAAAAAAAACAATTGATAGAAATGAGAACATGACAAGCCTCACATGATGAGGCATAGTTTCCAGTAAACCTCACTTCCAATAAACAAACAGGAGAGGTATGTAAGCGCTGTTCTTTAAGAATTCTAATTACATAATAGCTCTCGTGGGAATTTGTGTCCATCTCTGCTTTGAACATTTTTTTCCGAGGACGCAGGTGAAATTCCAGAGAAAACATCGCAATGTGATCGCAAATATGTATTTATGTCAGCTGTCCTCTCACAGCTGTGCGTGGTCAGGTAAGTGTGAAGAGTCAACATTACAGATCGCAAATTCCTCCTTTCCTTCTTCCCAACCGGATGAGATCCGATCACACCAAAAAAAAAAGCGATTTAAAGCAGAACTCAAATTTCTTAAATGGATTTAAATATAAATTTGGAGCTTTTGGTGTAATACTCACCTTCCTTCCAATGCTCTACCCTATAGAAACCTTCCTTCCAGCATTGTCCACCGTAGAAACCTTCCCTCCAGCATTGTCCCCCATAGAAACCTTCCTTCCAATGCTCTACCCCATAGAAACCTTCCCTCCAGCACTGTCCCCTAAAGAAACCTTCCCTCCAGCATTGTCCCCCATAGAAACCTTCCTTCCAATGCTCTACCCCATAGAAACCTTCCCCTCAGCACTGTCCCCCAAAGAAACCTTCCCTCCAGCATTGTCCCCCATAGAAACCTTCCTTCCAATGCTCTACCCCATAGAAACCTTCCCCCCAGCACTGTCCCCCAAAGAAACCTTCCTTTTAGTGGTGTCCCCCATAGAAACCTTCCCTCCAGCATTGTCCCCCATAGAAACCTTCCTTCCAATGCTCTACCCCATAGAAACCTTCCCCCCAGCACTGTCCCCCAAAGAAACCTTCCCTCCAGCATTGTCCCCCATAGAAACCTTCCTTCCAATGCTCTACCCCATAGAAACCTTCCCCCCAGCACTGTCCCCCAAAGAAACCTTCCTTTTAGTGGTGTCCCCCATAGAAACCTTCCCTGCAGCACTGTCCCCCAAAGAAACCTTCCTTCCAGTGGTGTCCCCCATAGAAACCTTCCCGTGAGCACTGCCCCCATAGAATCCTTCTCTCCAGCACTATTCCCCATAGAAACCTTCCATCCAGCAGGGTCCCTCATAGAGACCTTCCTTCCAATGCTCTACCCCATAGAAACCTTCCCTCGAGCACTGTCCCCTAAAGAAACCTTCCATCCAGTGCTGTCCCTTATAGAAACCTTCTCTCCAGCACTGTCCCCCACAGAAACCTTCTCTCCAGCACTGTCCCCATTGAAAACTTCCCTCCAATGCTGCCCCCCTGTAGAAACCTTCCCTTCAGCTTTGTCCCCCAAAGAAACCTTCCTTCCAGCACTGTCCCCATAGAAATCTTCCCTCCAGTGCTGTACCCCAAAGAAACCTTTTCTCCAGCACTGTCCCCCAAAGAAACCTTGCTTCCAACACTCTATATCATAGAAGCCTTCCCTTGAGCACTGTCCCCCAAAGAAACCTTCCTTACAGTGCTATACCGCATAGAAACCATCTCTCCAGTATTGTGTCCCCCACAAAAACCTTCTTTCCAGCACTGTCCTCCATTGAAAGCTTCCCTCCAATGCTGCCCCCTGTAGAAACCTTCCCTCCAGCATTGTCCCCCAAAGAAACCTTCCTTCCAGCGCTGTCCCCATAGAAATCTTCCCTCCAGTGCTGTATCCCAAAGAAACCTTCTCTCCAGCACTGTCCCCCAAAGAAAACTTCCTTCCAACACTCTACATCATAGAAACCTTTCCTCCACCACTGCCCCCCAAGGAAACCAGTGCTGTCTCCATAGAAATCTTCCCTCCAGTGCTGCCCCCAATAGAAACCTTCTCTCCAGCACTGTCCCCCAAGTAGACCTTTCTTCCAGTGTTGTCCCCCATAGAAACCTTTCTTTCAGTGGAGTCCCCCATAGAAACCTTCCCTCCAGCGCTGTCCTCCATGAAATTCTTCCCTCCAACACTGTCCCCCCATATAAATCTTCCTTCCAGTGCTGCCCCCTGCAGAAACCTTCCCTTAAGCACTGTCCCCCATAGAAGCTTTCCCTTCAGCACTGTCTTCATAGAAGCCTTCCCTTCAGTGTTGTCCCCCAAAGAAGCCTTTCCTCCAGCGCTATTCCTCCCACTGATACCAATGATGGGGCACTATTCCTCCCACTGGTACCAATGATGGGGCACTATTCCTCCAAATGAAACCAACAATGGGGCACTATTCCTCTCACTAACACCAATGATGGGGCACTATTCCTCCCACTGATACCAATGATGGGGCACTATTCCTCCAAATGAAACCAACAATGGGGCACTATTCCTCTCACTGACACCAATGATGGGGCACTATTCCTCCCACTGGTACCAATGATGGGGCACTTTTCCTCCCACTGATACCAATGATGAGGCACTATTCCTCCAAATGAAACCAACAATGGGGAACTATTCCTTCCACTGACACAAACAATGGGGCACTATTCCTCCCACTGACACCAATGATTGGGCACTATTCCTCCCAATGATACCAATGATGGGGCACTATTTCTCCCACTGACACCAATGATGGGGCACTATTCCTCTCAATGAAACCAATGATGGGACAATATTCCTCCCAATGACACCAATGATGGGGCACTATTCCTCCCACTGACACCAAAGATGGGGCACTATTCCTCCCACTGACACCAATGATGGGGCACTATTCCTCTTACTGACACCAATGATGGGGCACTATTACTCCCAATGAAACCAATGATGGGGCACTATTCCTCCCAATGAAACCAACAATGGGGCACTATTCCACCCAATGACACCAATGATGGAGCACTATTCCTCCCACTAACACCAATGAAGGGGAACTATTCCTCCCAATGAAACCAACAATAGGGCACTTTTCCTCCCAATGACACCAATGATGGAGCACTATTCCTCCCAATGACTCCACCCTACGCGTTTCGTCGCCATGGGCGTACGTGATTTGGCGGCAAGTGGGTAAGCCACCCATAGGCCTAGGTAGGTCCTTTCTGTGTTTAGTTTTTTATCCAGATGGATTTAAAATTTTAAAGTGTATTTTGCAGATTTTATTCCCTGAAGTAGAAAAGCAATTATGGTCAACACTTTGAAAAAAAAAACCAAATGCCATTTAGGAAACTCTTTACATCTGGATTGTAAAATAAAATACAAAAAAACAAGGTCCATTCTTCTCCACAATTGTTTATATCCCGTGTGTTTTCCAAGCTTCTTCAAATTGCTCTTTGTAACAGCGCAATCAACACCAAAAAAATGTTATATCATTTTAGATTACAGGAGTCCCAACCGTTTCTATTTACTTATGTCAACTAGTTCAAAGCCGGCTACACCCTATACTTTACCTCACGTCAAGAGCTAAATTGGCTGTAATGACTTAGCAAGTCTTAAATTACCTTGATTAGTGGAGCAATTTAGTGAACTTTTTCTTCTCTAAGTGTAAATCAACTTTTACCTACGTAGAGCGACAATAAAAAAAAGAAATATTTTCGGTCTCTTGTGGCCGTGGAAACGGTTTGATATATGAAAGGGAGGAATTTCTCAAACATCAAATATGATGTAAGAACTCAACTGGGCTTTAATTCGTTTTTCCAACCATTTGGGTTGGATGGTTTTTTGGACAAGGATATGATGTGGCTTTGCACCGTGTTGGTGGGGATTCTGGGAAAGAGACCCATTCATGGTGCAAAGAATCCCAACATTTAGGCCAACCATTCTCAACTTTTTCAACATAGAAGAGCCCTTTGCTAAAAATGTCTATATCTACAACTCATCATACAAGAGTGTGATGGTCAGTGGGAAGAATGCCCCTTACATTGGTGATCAGTGAGAAGAATGCCCCTTACATTGGTGATCAGTGAGAAGAATGTTCCTTACATTGGTGATCAGTGAGAAGAATGTTCCTTACATTGGTGATCAGTGAGAAGAATGTTCCTTACATTGGTGATCAGTGAGAAGAATGTCCCTTACATTGGTGATCAGTGAGAAGAATGTTCCTTACATTGGTGATCAGTGAGAAGAATGTTCCTTACATTGGTGATCAGTGAGAAGAATGTTCCTTACATTGGTGATCAGTGAGAAGAATGTCCCTTACATTGGTGATCAGTGAGAAGAATGTTCCTTACATTGGTGATCAGTGAGAAGAATGTTCCTTACATTGGTGATCAGTGAGAAGAATGTTCCTTACATTGGTGATCAGTGAGAAGAATGTTCCTTACATTGGTGATCAGTGGGAAGAATGTTCCTTACATTGGTGATCAGTGAGAAGAATGTTCCTTACATTGGTGATCGGTGAGAAGAATGTTCCTTACATTGGTGATCGGTGAGAAGAACGTTCTTTACATTGGTGATCAGTGAGAAGAATGTTCCTTACATTGGTGATCAGTGAGAAGAATGTTCCTTACATTGGTGATCAGTGAGAAGAATGTTCCTTACATTGGTGATCAGTGAGAAGAATGTCCCTTACATTGGTGATCAGTGAGAAGAATGTTCCTTACATTGGTGATCAGTGAGAAGAATGTCCCTTACATTGGTGATCAGTGAGAAGAATGTTCCTTACATTGGTGATCAGTGAGAAGAATGTTCCTTACATTGGTGATCAGTGAGAAGAATGTTCCTTACATTGGTGATCAGTGAGAAGAATGTTCCTTACATTGGTGATCAGTGAGAAGAATGTTCCTTACATTGGTGATCAGTGGGAAGAATGTTCCTTACATTGGTGATCAGTGAGAAGAATGTTCCTTACATTGGTGATCAGTGAGAAGAATGTTCCTTACACTGGTGATCAGTGGGAAGAATGTTCCTTACATTGGTGATCAGTGAGAAGAATGTTCCTTACATTGGTGATCAGTGAGAAGAATGTTCCTTACATTGGTGATCAGTGGGAAGAATGTTCCTTACATTGGTGATCAGTGAGAAGAATGTTCCTTACATTGGTGATCAGTGAGAAGAATGTTCCTTACATTGGTGATCAGTGAGAAGAATGTTCCTTACATTGGTGATCAGTGAGAAGAATGTTCCTTACATTGGTGATCAGTGAGAAGAATGTCCCTTACATTGGTGATCAGTGAGAAGAATGTTCCTTACATTGGTGATCAGTGAGAAGAATGTTCCTTACATTGGTGATCAGTGAGAAGAATGTTCCTTACACTGGTGATCAGTGGGAAGAATGTTCCTTACATTGAGGGTCAGTGGGAAGAATTACTCCCTTACAGATGGCTACAAAGATGAATGGTGTCAGTGGGAACTTGCAGAACTTGCTTGTGAGCGGGCCCTCACTGCTCCCCTGTACAATGAAGACCACTTGTCCTGTATTGTACATGATGATATCAGAGAGCTGCGACCAGTGGGGTAGCAAAGTGAACCGGTCAGGGCAGCAAAGTTTAGTGGACCAGCCATACGGAGAGGAGGAAGCCTGCAAGAGTAATGCCCCGTACACACGGTCGGACTTTGTTCGGACACTCCGACAACAAAATCCTAGGATTTTTTCCGACGGATGTTGGCTCAAACTTGTCTTGCATACACACGGTCACACAAAGTTGTCGGAAAATCCGATCATTCTGAACGCGGTGACGTAAAACACGTACGTCGGGACTATAAACGGGGCAGTGGCCAATAGCTTTCATCTCTTTATTTATTCTGAGCATGCGTGGCACTTTGTCCGTCGGATTTGTGTACACACGATCGGAATGTCGGAAAATTTTATATCCTGCTCTCAAACTTTGTGTGTCGGAAAATCCGATGGAAAATGTGTGATGGAGCCTACACACGGTCGGAATTTCCGACAACAAGGTCCTATCACACATTTTCCGTGGGAAAATCTGACCGTGTGTACGGGGCATTAGGGATAAGGTAAGTATTTCTATTCTTTCCAAAGACAGGAAGAAAACCCCCACGATGGACTTTTCAGGCACCACACAAAAAAAATTTGCAAAGCTCAAAATTTCTTTAAAAACTGTGCAAAGTTTATTAGAACTGAAACGCCATAAAAACATATAAAACAGCAGGAAGTATCCCATAAATGTGCACATCGTGATTCCGTACTCTACTTCCATGATAAGGACGAGGCACAAATTTTTAAGGAATGTCAAAATTGTCCACAATATTCGTTCTTCATGATATTGTCCATATCACTTCATGGCCACATGGGCTCAACACGTTTTGCAGCCCATGGCGCAGCTTCTTCAGGAGGAAGTAAAGTATGGCAAAGTGTTTCTAATTTCGTAAACTGCTTGTTTGTGCTGATTTAGGAATAAACTGAATTAAGGGTTTTAATTTCTCCAGAAATTGCACAAATCTTCCGATTTCAGGAAAAGCATTGAAATGAATGTGGAAGGGGAAGTAAGGACTCGAGTAAGGAAGAAGAGAATCAATGCGGAGGGGGAAATGAAGATCATTTTTAAGGGTGAAATGGGCTTTAACTGGCTTCTGAGGGTTACAGAAGTTTCTTTGAAATATCCTGGACCTGTTTTGATGCCAAAAATATCCCTTCATGAGCCTCATTATGTGACATATTTTGTTTTTGACAGAAAGAAGAAAAACAGACTGCCAAAAAAAAAATGTAAACAATACGCAAATAACAAATACCCCCCCCCCCTTACAAAAAAAAATACAAACATAAAGAAGACTTAAAATTAAATAAATTGATCGACCATAAATACTTTATACCAGGTACCAAAGAGAAGGAAAAAACCTTCTAAATAATAAAATAATGAAAGTGTGAAGAATCAGAAGAATGAGAGCGCCACAATTATTAACTATTAATGGTCTAGTAACATTTTTTTTTATTAATCTTGATAAAAAAGTCAATAGGTACAGCCAATACGTTGCGGGGGATCGCCAATCTCTCTTCATCAGGGCTAAGAATCAGAATAACATAACACAATATCAATAGATACATCTAGATGTAGCCAGGTGCTATGAAATCAATGATCAGTATACTAAAATAATCAGAGGTGCAATAAAATGATACACGAGCAGAGCAACCTGTGAAGGATTGTACTTTATGTATATATTCGGGAAGAGCTGAACACACTGGGGTTGGGTTCTCAGAGGTTTCAGGTGAACATATGAAGTGATGCTGAATCTGAACCCTATTGAAGTCAATGGGAGATGAATCTGTCAAATCAATTTTCTCCATTATTAAGGCTAATAGCCACCACGACGGATGAGGGTCTGGTATGTGTTTTTTTTTTGGGGGGGGGGAGGGGGTCCACTTTGCACTATGTTTACAAATAAAGAAAGCATGCAAGGACTTGTGAGTTAACGATCTGATTTGGGAGGAGCCTCTGCAAAATACAAAGATCTGGTAGAGATTTTAAGGGAGAAGAACCCCACACTATAAAAAAATGAAATAGGCCCGCCTCCCAAACCCATAGCAGATCTATAATCTAAGTGCACAGCATGGCAGGCCAGGAAAGGGCTGACCCCCTCCCCCACTCCATGCTAGACACTCAACATGGGGGTGTCACGTACCTTGGTTGAAGGCCGAGCAGACAAGAGGGCTTCTCTTGCGGCTGTGGTCCAAGCACCCCTGAATGTGGCAACAGAGGTACAATGCTCAAAGAAGCATGGGTGCCAGTAGCTTAGTAGCAGGTGACTGCCAGGGACAAGACATTGTCAGGGTAAGCCAGGGTCATACACAGGTAGCAGGCTGGAGTCAGTACCAGGGAAGCAATCAGAGCAAGATCCAGTGGCAGGCCAAGGTCAGTACCAGGGAAACAGGCAGAGCAAGGTCCAGTAGCAGGCCGAGGTCAGTAACAGGGAAGCAAGCAGAGCGAGGTCAAGTAGCAGGCTGAGG
Organism: Aquarana catesbeiana; assembly: GCF_042186555.1. Taxonomy (NCBI): domain Eukaryota; kingdom Metazoa; phylum Chordata; class Amphibia; order Anura; family Ranidae; genus Aquarana; species Aquarana catesbeiana. The sequence goes on from NC_133336.1 coordinate 2,917,744, forward strand.
TCAGTACCAGAGAAACAGGCAGAGTAAGGTCCAGTTGCAGACCGAGGTCAGTACCAGGGAAGCAGGCAGAGCAATATCCAGTAGCAAGCTAAGGTCAGTACAAGGGAAGCAGGCAGAGTGAGGTCCAGTAGCAGGCTGAGGTTAGTACCAGGGAAGCAGGCAGAGCAAAGTCCAGGAGCAGGCTGAGGTCAGTACCAGGGAAGCAGGCAGAGCAAGATCCAGTAGCAGGCCAGGGTCAGTACCAGGGAAGCAGGCAGAGCGAGGTCCAGCAGCAAGCTGAGGTCAGTACCAGGGAAGCAGGCAGAGCGAGGTCCAGGAGCAGGCCGAGGTCAATACCAGGGAAGCAGGCAGAGCAATGTCCAGTAGCAGGCCGGGGTTAGTACCAGTTAAGCAGGCAGAGCGAGGTGCAGTAGTAGGCTGGGGTCAGTACCAGGGAAGCAGGCAGAGCGAGGTGCTGTAGCAGGCCGAGGTCAGTATCAGGGAAGCAGGCAGAGTGAGGTCCAGTAGCAGGCCGGGGTTAGTACCAGGGAAGCAGGCAGAGCGAGGTGCAGTAGCAGGCCGAGGTCAGTATCAGGGAAGCAGGCAGAGCGAGGTGCAGTAGCAGGCCAAGGTCAATACCAGGGAAGCAGGCAGAGTGAGGTCCAGTAGCAAGCCAAGGTCAATACCAGGGAAGCAGGCAGAGTGAGGTCCAGTAGCAGGCCAAGGTCAATACCAGGGAAGCAGGCAGAGTGAGGTCCATTAGCAGGCCAAGGTCAGTATCAGGGAAGCAGGCAGAGCGAGGTGCAGTAGCAGGCCGAGGTCAATACCAGGGAAGCAGGCAGAGTGAGGTCCAGTAGCAGGCCGAGGTCAGTACCAGGGAAACGGGCAGAGAATAGTCAGGGGCAAGCTGAAGTCTGTATCCAAAATCCACAGAGCAAGGTCAGGAACAAGACGATTCAGAAACGGGAGATCAGTCAGCATAAGCAGGAATACAGGAACAAAGGTCACAGGGAAGCTGAAGAACATTCAGCGATTAGCACACACCAGGGTTTCCTTTAAATAGGCAGCTTGGCACCTATGCGTGTGGTCGTGCGCGCCCATGCATGCTGGCACACACAGATGCACCTACGTGTCAGTACACATTGAATATTAGCTTGAGCTGGTCTGTGTGCTGGTACGATTAGCTGCAGGGAAATGAGCATTAGCCATATTATTAGCATTAGTATTAGCTGGGCGAGTATTGGTCATCTGACAGGAGGGGGCGCAAGTTAATGAGGACAAGGGCCTCTTCCCCACAACCCTGGCCAGGGGACTTATCGGGATCTGGTAGTCCCCTTTAGGGAAGGGGGCCCTGACAGTAACACATTTCCTGTTCTAGGGTGACAACACTAACTTTACTGCATCTATAGGAGAGAAGCATTGTCACCCTAGGACAGGACACCTGAATCCCTCCCTACCTCCTCTTTTCCAGAGTATAGAAGGAAGGAGTTCTGTAATCCTCAGACACAACTGGAAATATGTAACTAATAGGAGTACAGCACAGACAGTGACCACAGGAAGTTATCAGCGCCCACGATTTCTGACAGGATCATTGGGTATTTTTTTGCACTTATTGAACAGATATAACACAAGACCTTCAATGTTACATTTAGGGGGTAAATAAGAGAAGTTTATTATTTGGGTTTACAAAGACTTTAGTTATGAATGAGTTTATATTTCTAGAGCTCCTTTCTGTCTGGAGCAGGGGTCTCCCACCTTCCCAAACTAAGAGCCAGTTTACTGTCCTTCAGACTTAAGGGGGGGCCGGACTGTGACCACTGGGAGTTGAAAAGGTCCTGACGTCAGTGGGAATAAACAACGCCCCACCTTTGGTGTCAGTGGGAGGAATTGTGCCCCATGTTTTGTATCATTGGGAGATATTGTGCCCCATTGTTGGTGTCATTGGGTGAAATTGTGCCCCATTGTTGGTGTCATTGGGAGGAATTCTGCCCCTTCATTGGTGTCAGTGGGGGGAATAACAGTGCCTTGAAAAAATATTTGTACCCCTTGAAATTTTCCACATTTTGTTACAACCAAAAATGTAAATTAATTTTATTGGGATTTTATGTGATAGACCAACACAAAGTGTCACATAATTGTGAAGTGGAAGGAAAATGATAAATGATACAAATAAATATGTGAAAAGTGTGGGGGGGAGGGGCATTTGTATGGCGCCCCCCGGAGTCAATACTTTGTAGAACCCCCTTTCTCTACAAGTCTTTTTGGGGATGTCTCTACCAGCTTTGCACATCTAGAGAGGACATTTCTGCCCATTCTTCTTTGTAAAATATCTCAAGCTCTGTCAGATTGGATGGAGAGCGTCTGTGAACAGCAATTTTCAAGTCTTGCCACAGATTCTCAATGTGATTTAGGTCTGGACTGTGACTGGGCCATTCTAACACATGAATATGCTTTGATCTAAACCATTCCATTGTAGCTCTGGCTGGATGTTTCGGGTCGTTGTCCTGCTGGAAGGTGAACCTCCGCCCCAGTCTCAAGTCTTTTGTAGACTCTAACAGGTTTTCTTCTAAGATTGTCCTGTATTTGTCTCCATCCATCTTCCCATCAATTCTGACCAGCTTCCCTGTCCCTGCTGAAGAAAACCATCCCCACCACATGAAGCTGCCACCACCATGTTTCACGGTGGGGATGGTGTGTTCAGGGTGATGAGCAGTGTTAGTTTTCCCCCACACACGCGTTTTACTTTTAGGCCAAAAAGTTGAATTTTGGTCTCCTCTGACCAGATCACCTTCTTCCACATGTTTGCTGTGTCCTCCACATGGCTTCTCACAAACTACAAACAGGACTTCTTATGACTTTCTTTCAGCAATGTCTTTCTTCTTGTCACTCTTCCATAAAGGGCAGATTTGTGGAGAACACGACTAATAGTTGTCCTGTGGACAGATTCTCCCACCTGAGCTGTGGATCTCTGCAGCTCCTCCAGAGTTACCATGGACCTCTTGGCTCTTCTCTGATGAATGCTCTCCTTGCCCGGCCGGTCAGTTTAGGTGGACGGCCATGTCTTGGTAGGTTTGCAGTTGTGCCATACTCTTTCCATTTTCCGATGATGGATTGAACAGAGCTCCGTGAGATGGTCAAAGCTTGGGAGATTTTTATATAACCTAACCCTGCTTTATACTTCTCCACAACTTTATCCCTGACCTGTCTGGTGTGTTCCTTGGTCTTCATGATGCTGTTTGTTCACAAACCTCTCAGGGCTTCACAGAACAGCTGTATTTATACTGAGATTAAATGACACACGGGTGGACTCTATTTACTAATTAGGCAATTGGTTCCACTAGATTTTAGTTAGGGGTATCAGCGTAAAGGGGGATGAATACAAATGCCCCTCCCCCACACTTTTCACATATTTATTTGTATCATTTATCATTTTCCTTCCGCTTCACAATTATGTGACACTTTGTGTTGGTCTATCACATAAAATCCCAATAAAATACATTTACGTTTTTGGTTGTAATATGAAAACATGTGGGAAATTTCAAGGGGTATGAATACTTTTTCAAGACACCGTATGTCCGATTGTTGGTATCAGCGGCTGAAAATAGTGCCCCAAGGGCCAAATAAAAGCAAGCAAAGGGCCACATATGGCCCCTGGGCCACCGTTTGGAGACCACTGGTCTGGGGAATCAGGGCACTGGGCTAGATGGTAGGACAGCCATTTTGGGCACACTCAGTAGAATACCATACTAGGGCCAATCTTAGATGGGAGCCAATTAGATGATAGTTGGAAGAGACTTCCAGCAGAGGTAGCGAGTCGGTCAACAGTAAGTGGTTGTAAACATGCCTGGGACAGACATATATCTACACTCAAGTATTGATTTAGACTAAAAAAGAAGTAAAAAAAAAAAAGTAAAAGAAAAATATTTAAATAATGGGGCAGACTTGATGGACCACTTGACTTTTTTTTTGCTGCCGTCATCTTCTATGTTGTCACCCAGGCTGGACTTCAAACAAATCTTCATCTCCATTACATGGGAGGGGATGAGTGGAATTAGTAGTTTATAGAAGGAACATGACATTTCTTTCAGTTCATCTCCGAAGAAGAGATAAGGGCACAGCATTTCTGGTGGGATCAACAGGTATGTCCTACACCTGCGGAAAATGTTTTTATGGGTTTACCTATCTTTTTAATTGTAACTTTTCCAGTCACTTTATGCAGAACTTTCTCCGGCGGTGTCTCTCACCGTCCACCTCTGTGACTGATCCCTAACTGATCCTCGGCATCTGAAACATGCTGGAAGGTCTGATATTTGTCTTACAAGTTAAGTCTGAAGGCTTTCAGCCTGAGCCATGAGCTTATAGAAAAATGTCTGGACACATTCCGTGTTTCCTGGGGCAACTTCTGGAGAAATGACAACAGGATTTTCAGTGGGTTACTGATTACCTTATCACTCTCTAATTGTATCCATCTAGATCCTTAACTCTACAAGAAATGGCATTTAAGTCATGAGAACACCCAAGATCATGCCTAAGGCTTTAGCCCTTCCCCTCTCAGGATGGTCCTTGGCTATTAGCCGACAAAATGAGCTGGGTGGTGCTCTCCAAGTCAGGTCCCATCTCATACACTGCCATAAGCTTTTATTTCTTAGGTTTTCTCCAGGAAATTGCACAGCTTCCAATTAGGCATGGTTGATCCCTATCAGCCCTAAATCACCAGTTGGGATGTTATATATTTTATTGCCCATTTACCTACTACTGGACAAGTCCCAAATTTCCTTTTGTCCTCCACCTTTTTCTCTTTCTGATAGGTTGATCCCTTTTAATGAATTTACTATTTCATCTACTCTGTGTTTAAGGTGGAACATTCATGCATGAGTAACATCCTGATGTGTTAAAATGTAGAGTAGCAATATCCTTTTACAGATCTCTCCCTCTATCAATACCCTCTTTATCACTAAAAATCTGTCCATGGCTTCACTAAATGATTTTGCCTAGGCTCAGATGATGTCTTCTTGCCAAGCTTTACATAATGTAATCTTGCCTAGGTTTACGTGATATCATCTTGCCTAGATTCACATGATGTCATCTTGCCTTTGTTCATGTGATGTCATCTTGCCTAGGTTCACGTGATGTAATCTTACCTAGGTTCACATGATGTCATCTTGCCTAGTTTCACATGATGTCATATTGCCTAGGCTCACATGAGGTCATCTTGCCTACGTTCACATGATGTCACCTTGCCTAGGTTCACATGATGTCACCTTGCCTAGGTTCACATGATGTCATCTTGCCTAGGTTCACATGATGTCATCTTGCCTAGGTTCACATGATGTCATCTTGCCAAGGTACACATGATGTCATCTTGCCTAGGTTCACATGATATCATCTTGCCTAGGTTCACGTGATGTCATCTGACCTAAGTTCACATGATGTTACATTGCTGTGGTTTACATGATGTCATCTTACCTATGTTCACGTGATGTCATCTTGCCTAGGTTCACGTGATGTCATCTTGCCTAGGCTCACATGATGTCATCTTACCTAAGTTCACATGATGTTACATTGCCTAGGTTCACATGAGGTCATCTTACCTATGTTCACGTGATGTCATCTTGCCTAGGTTCACGTGATGTCATCTTACTTAGGTTCACATGATGTCATCTTACCTAGGTTCACATGATGTCATCTTACCTAGCTTCACGTGATGTCATCTTGCCTAGGTTCACATGATGTCATCTTACCTAGGTTCACATGACGTTATCTTGCTTAGTTTCACGTGATGTCATCTTGCCTAGGTTCACATGATGTCATCTTGTCTAGGTTCACATGATGTCATCTTGCCTACGTTCACATGATGTCATCTTGCCTAGGTTCACATGAGGTCATCTTGCCTACGTTCACATGATGTCATCTTGCCTAGGTTCACATGATGTCATCTTGCCTAGGTTCACGTCATGTCATCTTGCCTAGGTTCACGTCATGTCATCTTGCCTAGGTTCACGTGATGTCATCTTGCCTAGGTTCACATGATGTCATCTTACCTAGGTTTACGTGAGGTCATCTTACCTAGCTTCATGTGATGTCATCTTGCCTAGGTTCACGTGATGTCATCTTGCCTAGGCTCACACATGATGTTATCTTGCCTTGGTTCACATGATGTTATCTTGCCTTGGTTCATATGATGTCATCTTACCTAGGTTCACATGATGTCATCTTACCTAGCTTCACGTGATGCTATCTTGCCTAGGTTCACGTGATGTCATCTTGCCAAGGCTCACATGATGTAAGCGGTCTGCAGCAGGCAGGAGTTTACTCTGTTAGCTGCCAGACTTTCACCAATGGCTCCATTGCCTGCAAAAGTCAACTCTTTCTGTTGGGTGTGACAACACTCAACCTATGATTGGCCACTGGCCATTGAACATAGGCACTGCGTGTTGTATTGTGGGAAGCTGGAAAGGGGGCATGTGTGCCTCATTCCTGGAAACCAAGCTGCACACAAACACAGAGGGTGGGTCTTCTATTATTGGTATTCCGCGTGGTCAAAGACCATCTTACTGATTAAACTAACTTGGTTTGGTTAAGCTGCTCCCAAATATCAGAAAACATCCCCACAAGAAGGAAGGTCTCCAAACAAATCCAACTATACTGGAAACAGAAGGAGAACCAAACCAAAGGTCATAGAGTCCAAAGCAATTTTTAAATAAATGATCAGTAAAAAGAAATTCAACAATCAACGATCAGGGCAATAAATTGTAAATGACTGTTATGAGGGATATTTGGTGAGAATGGTGTGCCATGAAGGTGAATTGGACATTAAAGAAATAATGAAGGCTTACTTTTTGAGGATCAAATAATAAAAAAAATAGCTTTGTGCTCTCCATACATGGAAGTACCAGAGTTTTCAATGGGGCTGCAACAAGGGTTGGGGTGGTAGACAGAAGACAGGTTGAAGGCTGGGTGCTTCATGTACAGTTGGGCATTTGTTTTTTTATTTAAAAATAGGTGGGCTAGGTTCTGTGCTCCAAACATATTGATGTGAAAAATACAGGTAGGTGAGGCAAAGTGAGGTAGGCAGGTTCTCTGAATGTCAACTCTTTAGTGCATTCATCCCCAACCAGGTTTCCTCAAGAGGTTGTTAGGGGTTCTATAAGTTGTAGCTGATCAACCTTCAGTTTGATGATGCACGCATAGTTCCAGGGCCCACACCACTTGGAAAAGCTAGCAGCACGACACAAATGATCTTTTTAGCTATCTGTAAGGGGAGGCATTCTTCCCACTGACCACCAGTGTAAGGAACATTTCCCATTGACTTATGTGGAATTGGTTTAAACAGTTCCTTGAGACCTGAATATTTTTTAGGGATACCTCTGGGGATACAGGTGGGGAGAATTCTTCCCACTGATCACCAATGTAAGGAACATTCTTCTCACTGATCACCAATGTAAGGAACGTTCTTCTCATTAATCACCAGTGTAAGGAACATTCTTCTCACTGATCACCAATGTAAGGAACATTCTTCCCACTGATCACCAATGTAAGGAACATTCTTCTCACTGATCACCAATGTAAGGAACATTCTTCTCACTGATCACCAATGTAAGGAACATTCTTCCCACTGATCACCAATGTAAGGAACATTCTTCTCACTGATCACCAATGTAAGGAACATTCTTCTCACTGATCACCAATGTAAGGAACATTCTTCTCACTGATCACCAATGTAAGGAACATTCTTCTCACTGATCACCAATGTAAGGAACATTCTTCCCACTGATCACCAATGTAAGGAACATTCTTCTCACTGATCACCAATGTAAGGAACATTCTTCTCACTGATCACCAATGTAAGGAACATTCTTCCCACTGATCAACAATGTGAGGAACATTCTTCTCACTGATCACCAATGTAAGGAACATTCTTCCCACTGATCAAAAATGTAAGGAACATTCTTCTCACTGATCACCAATGTAAGGAACATTCTTCCCACTGATCACCAATGTAAGGAACATTCTTCTCACTGATCACCAATGTAAGGAACATTCTTCTCACTTATCACCAATGTAAGGGACATTCTTCTCACTGATCACCAATGTAAGGAACATTCTTCTCACTGATCACCAATGTAAGGAACATTCTTCCCACTGATCACCAATGTAAGGAACATTCTTCCCACTGATCACCAATGTAAGGAACATTCTTCTCACTGATCACCAATGTAAGGAACATTCTTCTCACTGATCACCAATGTAAGGAACATTCTTCTCACTGATCACCAATGTAAGGAACATTCTTCTCACTGATCACCAATGTAAGGAACATTCTTCTCACTGATCACCAATGTAAGGAACATTCTTCTCACTGATCACCAATGTAAGGAACATTCTTCTCACTGATCACCAATGTAAGGAACATTCTTCTCACTGATCACCAATGTAAGGAACATTCTTCTCACTGATCACCAATGTAAGGGGCATTCTTCTCACTGATCACCAATGTAAGGAGCATTCTTCTCACTGCTCACCAATGTAAGGAACATTCTTCTCACTGATCACCAATGTAAGGACCATTCTTCTCACTGATCACCAATGTAAGGAACATTCTTCTCACTGATCACCAATGTAAGGGGCATTCTTCTCACTGATCACCAATGTAAGGAACATTCTTCTCACTGATCACCAATGTAAGGAGCATTCTTCTCACTGCTCACCAATGTAAGGAACATTCTTCTCACTGATCACCAATGTAAGGAACATTCTTCTCACTGATCACCAATGTAAGGAACATTCTTCTCACTGATCACCAATGTAAGGAGCATTCTTCCCACTGATCACCAATGTAAGGGACATTCTTCTCACTGATCACCAATGTAAGGAACATTCTTCTCACTGATCACCAATGTAAGGAACATTCTTCTCACTGATCACCAATGTAAGGAACATTCTTCTCACTGATCACCAATGTAAGGAACATTCTTCTCACTGATCACCAATGTAAGGAACATTCTTCCCTCTGATCACCAATGTGATCAGTGAGAAGAAAGTTTAGGCAGGGGATTTCTGGAACCTGAAATAATTTAGGGGTAACTGTGGGGCAAAAGGTTGAAAAAGGCTGTTTTAGTGTAGTGGAGTGGACATCTAGTCCATGAGTGGCTCAGCCCTGTGAGTTTAGGAAAGGTGCGTGCCACCATTTCACACCCACGCCCCAAACACATTCTGGATATTTGTAGACTTTGAATACATTTACAAAATGGAATATGAAAGGGAGAGGGGAGCATAGTGCCCCGTACACATGAGCGGAATTTTGGATGTTTTTTCTGACGGAATTCCGCTCAAGCTTGGCTTGCATACACACGGTCACACAAAAGTTCTCTGAACTTTCGACTGTCATGAACGCGGTGACGTACAACACTAAGACGAGCCGAGAAAATGAAGTTAAATTCTTCCGAGGTTGTTTCCGAGCATGCGTGTTTTTTTGCGCGACGGAATTGCATACAGACGAATGGAATTTCCATCAAGAACTTTTTCCGTCGGAAAATTAGAGAACCAGCTCTCAATGTTTTGCTGGCGGAAATTCAGACAGTAAAAGTTGGATGGAGCATACACACGGTCGGAATATCCGACCAAAAGCTCCCATCGCACTTTTTTTGATGGAAATTCCGCTTGTGTGTACAGGGCATTAGCATTGTTTTCTTTTAGAGCTGGAGCTCTCCTTTAAGATTTTCTCTCCTGGTGTGTCTCCATACAGCAGATATAAAGGATCTCTGTCGGGCAGGCTCGGAGTAGCACTACCAGGGAGGTCTAACTCATCCACAATGTAAAAACTGCAAACTATTTTCTGCATGGAACCGATTACGTCTCCATCCATGCCTGAAAAGTCATTGTAGTGTCTATGGATTTATTTGTAGTCCTTTGCCACATCCCTCCCGAGTTCCAGGTCATTCCTTTCAGGACAAACTAAAACAGGCAAAGCGTAGCATTCCTGTCCAGTGAGCATTCATTCTGATTTTAAACTAGAGACCCAGTAATTATCTCAATTGTTTTGTATCCCAAGGCGAGGACCAGTCAACTTCATTGCTCGTGTTTGGGAATATACTGGAAGACCTGATGCAAGAAATGTCCTAGACCTGGCCAGTTCTTCAAATAATGCCTCCTATCCACCCAGGGGGTAACCAGTGACACTGTAAAAAAAAAAAACTACCTAAATCAGCCTTTCTCAAAATTTTTTCCAAGAAGAACCCTCAAAATAATTTGCGGGTCTTGAGGGCCTCCCATTTTACCAATTTCATTGGTGGTCAGTGGGCAAAATGCTCCTTACATAGGTGGTCAGTGGGAAAAATGACCCTTACATTTGAGGTAATTGGGAAGAATGTTCCTTACATTTGAGGTAATTGGGAAGAATGTCCCTTACATTGGTGGTCAGTGGGAAGAATGTTCCTTACATTTGAGGTAATTGGGAAGAATGTCCCTTACATTGGTGGTCAGTGGGAAGAATGTTCCTTACATTTGAGGTCATTGGGAAGAATGTCCCTTACATTGGTGGTCAGTGGGAAGAATGTTCCTTACATTGGAGCTGGTGGATATTAGAGACCTTGCGCTCCTCCACCTTCCATTTGAGGATGTCCCACAGATGCTCATTTGGGTTTAGGTCTGGAGACATGCTTGGCCAGTCCATCAACTTTACCCTCAGCTTCTTTAGTAAGGCAGTGGTGGTCTTGGAGGTGTGTTTGGGGTGGTTATCATGTTGGAATACTGCCCTGCGGTCCAGTCTCTGAAGGGAGGGGATCATGCTCTGCTTCAGTATATCACAGTACATGTTGGCATTCATGGTTCCCTCAATGATCTGTAGCCCCCCCCCAGTGCCGGCAGCACTCATGCAGCCCCAGACCATGACACTCCCACCACCATGCTTGACTGTAGACAAGACACACTTGTCTTTGTCCTCCTCACCTGGTTGCCCCCACACACGCTTGTCACCATCTGAACCAAATACGTTTATCTTGTTCTCATCAGACCACAGGACATGGTTCCAGTAATCCATGTCCTTAGTCTGCTTGTCTTCAGCAAACTGTTTGTGGACTTTCTTGTCCATCATCTTTAGAAGAGGCTTCCTTCTGGGATGACAGCCATGCAGACCAATTTGATGCAGTGTGCGGCGTATGGTCTGAGCACTGACAGGCTGACCCCCCACCCCTACAACCTCTGCAGCAATGCTGGCAGCACTCATACGTCTATTTCCCAAAGACAACCTCTGGATATGACGCTGAGCACGTGACCTCAACTTCTTTGGTGGACCATGGCGAGGCCTGTTCTGAGTGGAAACTGTCCTGTTATACCGCTGTATGGTCTTGGCCATCGTGCTGCAGCTCAGTTTCAGGGTCTTGGCAATCTTCTTATAGCCTAGGCCATCTTTATGTAGAGCCACTTTTATTTATTTTTTTCAGATCCTCAGAGAGTTCTTTGCCATGAGGTGCCATGTTGAACTTCTAGTGACCAGTATGAGAGAGTGAGAGCGATAACACCAAATTTAACACACCTGCTCCCCATTCACACCTGAGACCTTGTAACACTAACGAGTCACATGACACCGGGGAGGGAAAAATGGCTAATTGGGCCCAATTTGGAGATTTTCACTTAGGGGTGTACTGACTTTTGTTGCCAGCGGTTTAGACATTAATGGCTGTGTGTTGAGTTATTTTGAGGGGACAGTAAATTTACACTGTTATACAAGCTGTACACTCACTACTTTACATTGTAGACAAGTGTCATTTCTTCAGTGTTGTCACATGAAAAGATACAAGAAAAGATTTACACAAATGTCACTGAGGGGTGTACTTACTTTTGTCAGATACTGTATTTGTATGACAATTTAAAACAGTTTATTAATATTAGTTATTTATTTTTATTCTATATCCCAAAGGCTGTTATTTTTTAATTTTTTATGTTGAACATGTGACCGGCGGCAGGGGATTAGAAGCTCCTCCTGCTTATGTTTCCCTGCAGACGGGCTGGGAGAGAGCCGGGTCATGTGACAGCTGGATATCCATTAGGAAAAAGGTACTTAGATGTTTTTTTAAAATAATTAAAATAATTACAGAGCCGTCCTCTACATACAGAAATAGAAGGGAGAATGTACATTACACAGTGTGTGTTTATAGCACTTTAAATAAGAACTAAACTCTCTCAATCAACAATAGAGCCCCCAAATACCCCCCAAATCAGCCCCCAGTACAAATACCCCCCAAATCAGCCCCCAGTACAAATACCCCCCAAATCACCCCCCAGTACAAATACCCCCCAAATCACCCCCCAGTACAAATATCCCCCAAATCACCCCCAGTACAAATACCCCCCAAATCACCCCCCAGTACAAATACCCCCCAAATCACCCCCCAGTACTAATACCCCCCAAATCACCCCCCCAGTACAAATACCCCCCAAATCACCCCCCAGTACAAATACCCCCCAAATCATCCCCCAGTACAAATACCCCCCAAATCACCCCCCAGTACAAATACCCCCCAAATCATCCCCCAGTACAAATACCCCCCAAATCACCCCCCAGTACAAATACCCCCCAAATCATCCCCCAGTACAAATACCCCCCAAATCACCCCCCAGTACAAATACCCCCCAAATCACCCCCCAGTACAAATACCCCCCAAATCACCCCCCAGTACAAATATCCCCCAAATCACCCCCAGTACAAATACCCCCCAAATCACCCCCCAGTACAAATACCCCCCAAATCACCCCCCAGTACTAATACCCCCCAAATCACCCCCCCAGTACAAATACCCCCCAAATCACCCCCCCAGTACAAATACCCCCCAAATCATCCCCCAGTACAAATACCCCCCAAATCACCCCCCAGTACAAATACCCCCCAAATCATCCCCCAGTACAAATACCCCCCAAATCACCCCCCAGTACAAATACCCCCCAAATCATCCCCCAGTACAAATACCCCCCAAATCACCCCCCAGTACAAATACCCCCCAAATCACCCCCAGTACAAATACCCCCCAAATCATCCCCCAGTACAAATACCCCCCAAATCACCCCCCAGTACAAATACCCCCCAAATCACCCCCCAGTACAAATATCCCCCAAATCACCCCCAGTACAATTACCCCCCAAATCACCCCCCAGTACAAATACCCCCCAAATCACCCCCCAGTACTAATACCCCCCAAATCACCCCCCCAGTACAAATACCCCCCAAATCACTCCCCAGTACAAATACCCCCCAAATCACCCCCAGTACAAATACCCCCCAAATCACTCCCCAGTACAAATACCCCCCAAATCACCCCCAGTACAAATACCCCCCAAATCACCCCTTTTTGGAAAGTAGGCAGTTTTTTGTCACAATGTTTTGGAAAATTAAGAGATTAAAAAAACATTTTCACAATTTTTTATTTTATTTGTTTACATCCTGTCACTTGTGCAGTGCGGCGTCATCATATAACGGGTGTGGGGATCCGGGACGCTGACTGGTGACCGTACAGAAAAAATAAAAATGTTTTAACCTCTTCTCGTCCGCGCTATAGACGGCTACAGTGCGGGCCGTAGATGGACGCTCTCCCAGCAATCCAGCCCCGCTGTAGCCATCTATAGCGCGGACTTGAAGAGGTTAAAACATTTTATTTAAAACGTATTACTATTATTTTTTTCTTACGGCCCTGCGGGGCGCGCACGGCTCGCTCTGTGATCAGCGAGTCAATGAGACTCCGCCCCTAACCATGTGATCAGCTGTCAGCCAATGACAGCTGATCATGTGATGTAAACAGAGACACTAATCGGCTTTTTTTTTTCCTCACGCTGACAGCCGATTACCACCTGGCGTAAACGGGACATCCCCCTGCACACTCCAGACCCTCTGCTACTAAGCAGTGCCCACCAGTGCCACCTTTCAATGCCTATCAGTGCTGCCCCTCAGTGCCACCTATTAGTGCTGCCTATCAGTGTCACCTGCCAGTGCCTATCAGTGCCCATCAGTGCCACCCATCAGTGCTTCCCATCAATGCCACCTATCAATGCCCATCAGTGTCACCTATCCGTGTCCTACAGTGCCACCTATCTGTGCTGCCATCAGTGCCACCTATCAGTGTCACTTATCCATTCCCTTCAGTGCTGCCTATCAGTGCCCATCAGTGCCACCTATCAATGCCCTTCAGTGTCACCTATCAGTGTCACTTATCCATTCCCTTCAGTGCTGCCTATCAGTGCCCATCAGTGCCACCTATCAATGCCCTTCAGTGTCACCTATCAGTGTCACCTATCCGTGTTCTTCAGTGCCACCTATCAGTGCTGCCCATCATTGCCACCTATCAATGCCCATCAGTGCCCATCAGTGTCACCTATCCGTGCCCTTCAGTGCCACCTATCCGTGCCCCTCAGTGTCACCAATCAGTGTCACCTATCCGTGTTCTTCAGTGCCACCTATCAGTGCTGCCCATCATTGCCACCTATCAATGCCCATCAGTGCCCATCAGTGTCACCTATCCGTGCCCTTCAGTGTTGCCTATCAGTGGCCATCAGAGCCACCTACCCGTGCCCCTCAGTGTCACCAATCAGTGTCACCTATCCATGCCCTTCAGCGCCGCCTATCAGTGCCCTTCAGTGCCACCTACCTGTGCCCCTCAGTGTCACCTATCAGTACAGTCTCCTCAGTGCCCATCAGTGAAAGAGAAAGATTATCTGTTTGCAAAATTTTATAACAAACTATTAAAAAAAGTTTTATTTTATTAATTTTTTTGGTCTTTTTTCATTTAGCAAAAAATATCCCCCCCCCCCCCCCCCCCCGAGGTGATTAAATATCACCAAAATAAATCTCTATTTGTGTGAAAAATATAATAAAACTATCCTATATGTACAGTGTTGTATGACCGCGTCATTGTCATTCAAAGGGTGACAGCGCTGAAAGTTGGGAATTGCCCTGGGCAGGAAGGGGGGAGGGGGGGGGGTTCGGTAGACAAGTGGTTAAAATGTTTTTTTATTTTTTATTAGTTTTTTTTTCATTTTTTTTACGATTTTTTTTTCTAACACACAGAGATCAGAGCAACATTGTAACATTGTACTACTCCGGGGAGATCACATTATAAACATTAGAACAATGAATTACATTTCTATAAGAAAGTTCTGTACTGAATGTAACTGGTTCATTCTGTGTCTTTTGTTGTGATCAGCTGTGATTGGTCAAAGCTAATCACATGGTACAAATGGCCTGTGATTGGCCCTGCCTGTACCATGTGATCACTGTGATCAATCACAGCCAACGGATGGCATGAAAGGAAGTCATCCATTGTTTACAATTGTCATGTGATCTGCTATGATTGGTCACATCGATCACATGGCACCCGCATCGGGCTGGTATAGTGATCAGTCATTGGCTAGTGACAGATCGTGCCGCTGTGTGCCCCATTATATGACATCCTCCCAGAACAACAGTGCCCCCACCTGGCTGTCATTGTACTAAAGCAGAACTCCGCCCACAAATAACAGGATAAAAGATTCAAAAAACAAAACCAACATTTGCTGCAATATTCCCCTTCAACCCAGAGAATTCCCCTGCAGAACTTTCTCCATCATGTCACCTACTTCCTCTGAGTCCAAGTTGTCCTTGACCAACCCCAAGTTTGTGATTGGACAGTGAAAGGAGAAGCAGTGCAGTGACATTAACAATGGGGCACTATTCCTCCCACTGACACCAATGATGGGACACTATTCCTCCCACTGATACCAATGATGGGACACTATTCCTCCCACTGATACCAATGATGGGACACTATTCCTCCCACTGATACCAATGATGAGGCACTATTCCTCCCACTGACACCAATGATGGGGCACTATTCCTCCCACTGATACCAATGATGGGACACTATTCCTCCCACTGATACCAATGATGGGGCACTATTCCTCCCACTGATACCAATGATGGGACACTATTCCTCCCACTGATACCAATGATGGGACACTATTCCTCCCACTGACACCAATGATGGGACACTATTCCCCCCACTGATACCAATGATGGGACACTATTCCTTCCACTGACACCAATGATGGGGCACTATTCCTCCCATTGACAACAATGATGGGGCACTATTCCTCCCGCTGACACCAATGATGGGGCACTATTCCTCCCACTGATACCAATGATGGGACACTATTCCTCCCACTGATACCAATGATGGGGCACTATTCCTCCCACTGACACCAATGATGGGGCACTATTCCTCCCACTGATACCAATGATGGGACACTATTCCTCCCACTGATACCAATGATGGGACACTATTCCTCCCACTGATACCAATGATGGGACACTATTCCCCCCACTGATACCAATGATGGGGCACTATTCCTCCCACTGACACCAATGATGGGGCACTATTCCTCCCAATGACACCAATGATGGGACACTATTCCTCCCACTGATACCAATGATGGGGCACTATTCCTCCCACTAACACCAATGATGGGACACTATTCCTCCCACTGACACCAATGATGGGGCACTATTCCTCTCACTGACTCCAATGATGGGGCACTATTCCTCCCAATGACACCAATGATGGGACACTATTCCTCCCACTGATACCAATGATGGGGCACTATTCCTCCCAATGACACCAATGATGGGACACTATTCCTCCCACTGACACCAATGATGGGACACTATTCCTTCCACTGACACCAATGATGGGGCACTATTCCTCCCACTGACACCAATGATGGGACACTATTCCTTCCACTGACACCAATGATGGGGCACTATTCCTCCCACTGATACCAATGATGGGGCACTATTCCCCCCACTGATACCAATGATGGGGCACTATTCCTCCCACTGACACCAATGATGGGACACTATTCCTCCCACTGATACCAATGATGGGGCACTATTCCTCCCACTGACACCAATGATGGGACACTATTCCTCCCTCTGATACCAATGATGGGACACTATTCCTCCCACTGACACCAATGATGGGACACTATTCCTCCCAATGACACCAATGATGGGGCACTATTCCTCCCACTGATACCAATGATGGGACACTATTCCTCCCACTGACACCAATGATGGGGCACTATTCCTCCCACTGACACCAATGATGGGACACTATTCCTCCCACTGATACCAATGATGGGGCACTATTCCTCCCACTGACACCAATGATGGGACACTATTCCTCCCACTGACACCAATGATGGGGCACTATTCCTCTCACTGACATCAATGATGGGGCACTATTCCTCCCACTGATACCAATGATGGGACACTATTCCTCCACTGATACCAATGATGGGACACTATTCCTCTCACTGACATCAATGATGGGGCACTATTCCTCCCACTGATACCAATGATGGGACACTATTCCCCCCACTGACACCAATGATGGGACACTATTCCTCCCACTGACACCAATGATGGGGCACTATTCCTCCCACTGACACCAATGATGGGGCACTATTCCTCCCACTGACACCAATGATGGGGCACTATTCCTCCCACTGACACCAATGATTGACACTATTCCTCCCACTGACACCAATGATGGGACACTATTCCTCCCACTGACACCAATGATGGGGCACTATTCCTCCCACTGATACCAATGATGGGACACTATTCCCCCCACTGATACCAATGATGGGGCACTATTCCTTCCACTGACACCAATGATGGGGCACTATTTCTCCCACTGATACCAATGATGGGGCACTATTCCTCCCACTGAAACCAATGATGGGACACTATTCCTCCCAATGACACCAATGATGGGGCACTATTCCTCCCACTGACACCAATGATGGGGCACTATTCCTCCCACTGACACCAATGATGGGGCACTATTTCTCCCACTGATACCAATGATGGGGCACTATTCCTCCCACTGACACCAATGATGGGACACTATTCCTCCCACTGACACCAATGATGGGGCACTATTCCTCCCACTGACACCAATGATGGGGCACTATTCCTCCCACTGACACCAATGATGGGGCACTATTCCTCCCACTGACACCAATGATGGGGCACTATTCTTCCCACTGACACCAATGATGGGACACTATTCCTCCCACTAACACCAATGATGGGACACTATTCCTCCCACTGACACAAACGATGGGGAATAATTCCCCCCACTGACACCAATGATGGGGCACTATTCCTCCCACTGACACAAACGATGGGGAATAATTCCCCCCACTGACACCAATGATGGGGCACTATTCCTCCCACTGACACAAACGATGGGGAATAATTCCCCCCACTGACACCAATGATGGGACACTATCCCTCCCACTGACACAAACGATGGGGAATAATTCCCCCCACTGACACCAATGATGGGGCACTATTCCTCCCACTGACACAAACGATGGGGAATAATTCCCCCCACTGACACCAATGATGGGGCACTATTCCTCCCACTGACACCAATGATGGGACACTATTCTTCCCACTGACACCAATGATGGGACACTATTCCTCCCACTAACACCAATGATGGGACACTATTCCTTCCACTGACACCAATGATGGGACACTATTCCTCCCACTGACACCAATGATGGGGCACTATTCCTCCCACTGACACCAATGATGGGGCACTTTCTACTCCTACTGGGCATAGTCCAGGCCTTTGTTTAGAAATTTAGGAGACCCCTGATCTAGCTCTTTCCTCCACAGCCTGACTGTCCCTGGCCCCGCCCTTTTCATTAATTAGATTTCAGTTCTTTTAATCATGGAGGCTCGGCATCACATGTGGGCGTTACCTATGCGAAAAACAGCCTACCTAGGAAAGCCCACCCATCAATGCACTTTGATATTTGCATACCTCCTCCCACTGCTTGTGTCAGGACCAAGTGCTCTTTAGAGGAATATTGAAGCCGGGGGGGGGGGGATATTTCCAAACAGCCCCCCTGCCAGCCCCTCCCACCAGCCATGATCTGCTTGCATTGCATAGAGAAGCACAGAGACCGGGTAATCTTGTAGTAGATGGGAGCAGAATATGAGCTCACCATAACGTATATATAGAACCCAAATCTACACCTTGGCCCGGAGTGTACTTGTAGCCGATAACGGCCCAGGCGCTCGGAGAAATATATCAGCGCTAATCAGTCGGGACGTTTGCTCGCTGAGAGCGTGTAACCGAATCCGGCATAAATGGACAATATTGCATTTCGTCATCATTCTCAGATATTTTTCTTTGACAGATGTTCTAAGTTTCAGTTCTTGGCACCGGACTTTCCGCCGGGGGAATTTTTCGAACATAAACTGAACATGTTTAAGTGAGAAGATACGGAGGCGTCCAAAAGCAACACTCCTTGCGGATCGCACTTCAGTGCGGGTCCGATCAGGACTGAACCCGCTGCCTGGGAACCAATAAATTATCGATGCAGGAACGCAGCGCCGCCCAGCTGTGTCGTCTGATAAAAAGACGCAAACATGTGGCGTGACATGTGGTGCGCGCCGAGGACTTGGCGCTGGGGCCCGCTCTGATCTGCAAATTCCTCGCTCTTTCTGTAGATTTCCACAACGTAGCAGAAGGTTTTCTGGCCGGATCCTAGAGTTCCACATCGAGGAATTCATGTATAGAGAATATATTCCTGCACCCCCTCCCCTACCTCACCGCCCACCTACTGACCCCCTTTCACCCCCCCTACCCCTGCACTCACCACAGCGCCTGCACCTGCACCCCCTCCCCTACCTCACCGCCCACCTACTGACTCCCTCTCACCCCCCCTACCCCTGCATTCACCACCAAGCCTGCACCCCCTCCCCTACCTCACCGCCCACCTGAGCCCCTCTCACCCCCCCACCCCTGCACTCGCCACCGCACCTGCACCCCCACTGCACCTGCACCCCCTTCCCTACCTCACCGCTACCTACTGACCCCCTCTCACCCCCCCTGCCCCTGCACCCCCACTGCACCTGCACCCCCTCCCCTACCTAACCGCCCACCTGAGCCCCTCTCACCCCCCCACCCCTGCACTCACCACCGCGCTTGCACCCCCTCCCCCCCTACCTCATCGCCCACCTGAGCCCCTCTCACCCCCCCCACCCCTGCACTTACCACCGCGTCTGCACCCCTACCTCACCGCCCACCTACTGACCCCCTCTCACCCCCCCTACCCCTGCACTTACAACCTCGCCTGCACCCCCTGAACTTCACTACCTCACCGCCCACCTACTGACCCCTTCTCACCCCCCCACCCCTGCACTCACCACCGCGCCTGCACCCCTTTCTCCACCACCTCAATGCCCATCTACTGACCCCTTCTCACCCCCCCACCCCTGCATTCACCACCACGCCTGCACCCCCTCCTCCACTACCTCACTGCCCACCTGAGCCCCTCTCACCCCCCCTACTCCTGCACTCACCACCGCACCTGCACCCCCTCCCCTACCTCACCGCCCACCTACTGATCGTCTCTCACCCCCCACTCCTGCACTCACCACCGCGCCTGCACTCTCAACTTCACTACCTCACTGCCTACCTACTGATCGTCTCTCACCCCCCCTACTCCTGCACTCACCACCACGCCTGCACCCCCTCCTCCACTACCTCACCGCCCACCCTTTCTGCCCCCCTCTCACCCCCCCACCCCTGCACTCACCAACGCACCTGAACCCCCTCCTCCACCACCTTACCGCCCACCTACCCCTGCACTCACCACTGTGCCTGCACCCCCCTCCTCCACTACCTCACTGCCCACCTACTGACCCTCTCTCACCCCCCCACTCCTGCACTCACCACCGCGATTGCACCCCCTCCTCAACCTCCTCACCACCCAACTACTTACCCCCTCTCACCCCCCACCCCTGCACTCACCACTGCACCTGCACCCCCTCCTACACTACCTCACCGCCCACCTACTGACCCCCTCTCACCCCCCCCTACCCCTGCACTCACCACTACACCTGCACCCCCTTTCTTCACCCACCCCTGCACTCATCACTGCGTCTGCACCCTCCTTCTTCACCCACCAATGCACTCAACACCGCACCTGCTCCCCCCTCCTCCACTACCTCACTGCCCACCTACTGACCCTCTCTCACCCCCCACACTCCTGCACTCACCACCACACCTGCACCCCCTCCTCAACTTCCTCACCGCCCACCTACTGACCCCCTCTCACCCCCCCTATCCCTGCACTCACCACCATGCCTGCACCCCCTCCTCAACTTCCTCACCGCCCGCCTACTGACCCCCTCTCACCCCCCCTATCCCTGCACTCACCACCGTGCCTGCACCCCCTCCTCCACTACCTCACCGGCCCACCCACCCAAGAACAACTCGGTTCGTGGCCAGAATCATTTCACAAATTAAGTTCATGAACTGAGGTATCACTGTACACTTTGATCAAAATGAAGATTAACTCTTGAAATGCACACCAAAGGATCACACTACCTGTCCAGGACTCTGATTTTTCTATCCAGGCATTGCTACAGAGCAAGATCACCTTTGTACTGAAAGTGACCTGTGTGCCCCATCCACTCTGCATGGCTGTGGGTTTTCCCAATTAAATCCACAAATGGTGATGTCATTTAGGGTCAGATATTTGTGGATTAATTGTTCAGGTGTCTCCAGTGAAGGATCCTGGTAATACTCCATCATACAAAAATATTGTCGTCAATTGTGCTCTTCCAACCTTGTAGTAACAGTTGGATGAAGAACCTTTTCTGTTCCAGCATGATTGTCCCCTGTGCACAGAACCAGCTCCATAAAGACATGGTGTGACCAGTTTGGTGTGGAGGAACTGGAGTGTCCTGCACAAAGCCCTGACCTCCACCCTACTGATCACCTTTTGGATGAATTGTAATGGCAATTATTAGCCAGATCTTCTCATCCAACATCAAGACATCTAAGACATGGCTTGACCAGTTTGGTGTGGAAGAACTTGAGTTTTCTGGCACAGAGCCTGGAGCTCAACTCTACTAAACAGCTTTGGGATAAATTGGAATAAGCCAGGTCTTCTCAACCAACATCTCCATAAAAACATGGTTTGCCCAGTTTGGTGTGTATTGACTTGAGAGCCCTGACCTCAACCCTACTGAACATTTTTAGGATTAAACGTATATTTACTATAATAATGGCCTTGGTTTTTGGAATGAGATGTCCAGTTCCATAAAGACATGGTTTGCCCAGTTTGGTGTGGAGGAACTTGAGTGTCCTGCACAGAGCTCTGATCTCATCCCTACTGAACAACTTTGCAATGAATTATAACATTGATAGTGAGACAGGTCTTCTCCTCCAACATCAGTACCTGACCTCACAAATGTTCCTTCGGCTTATTGGACACAAATTCCCACAGACACATCTGAAATTTTGTAGGAAGCCTTTCCAGAAGAGTAGATCCAGCTCCATAAAGAGAGGAACTTAAGTGTCCTGCACAATGTCAGGTGTGGGGGTCTGCATATCCTTTTATACCTATAGCCTTACAGATTTTGTGAGTATGTTTTTGACACCTTCATAATCCAATAAATGTTTTTAAAGGTAATGCTTGAGATTTTGCACCCTCTTATTTGTTATTTGTTGTCCTGCACAGAGCCCTGACCTCAACCCTACTGAACTTTGGGATGAATTGGAACACCAATGGTAGGTCAGATTTTCTCATCCAGCATCAGTGCCTGCCCTCACAAATGGGTACAAATTCCCACAAACACCCTCCAATATCTTGTGGGAAGCCTTCCCAGAAGAATGGAGGATGATATAGCCACAAAAGGGAGCAACTCCATATTAATGGCCATGGTTTTAGAATAGGATGTCCAACAAGCTCATACAGGTGTGCTGGGTGGAGGAACGCAAGAATTCTGCACAAAGCCCTGACCTCAACCCCACTGAACACCTTTGGGATGAATTTGAGGTCTTCTCCTCAAACATCTGTACCTGACCTCACAAATGTTCCTTTGGCTCATTGGACACAAATTCCCACAGACACAGTCCGAAATTTTGTAGGAAGCCTTTCTAGAAGAGTAGATCCAACTCCATAAAGACATGGTTTTACCAGTTCAGTGTGGAGGCACTCAAGTGTCCTGCACAATGTCAACTGTTGGGGTCTGCGTATCCTTTTATACCTATAGCCGTACGGATTTTATGAGTATGTTTTCGACGCCTACATATTCCAATAAATGTTTTTAAAGGTAATGCTTGACATTTTACACCCTCTTATTTGTTATTTGTTGTCCTGCACAGAGCTCTGGCCTCAACCCTACTGAACACTTTTGGGATGAATTGGAACACCAATGGTAAGCCAGATTTTCTCATCCAGCAACAGTGCCTGCCCAAATGGGTACAAATTCCCATAGACACTCTCCAATATCTTGTGGAAAGCCTTCCCAGAAGAATGGAGGTTGGTATAGCCACAAAAGGGAGCAACTTCGTATTAATGACCATGGTTTTGGAATAGGATGTCCAACAAGCTCATACAGGTGTGCTGGGTGGAGGAACGCGAGAGTTCTGCACAAAGCCCTGACCTCAACCCTACTGAACACCTTTGGGATGAATTTGAGGTCTTCTTCTCAAACATCTGTACCTGACCTCACAAATGTTCCTTTGGCTCATTGGACACAAATTCCCACAGACACAGTCCGAAATTTTTTAGGAAGCCTTTCCAGAAGAGTAGATCCAGCTCCATAAAGACATGGTTTTACCAGTTCAGTGTGGAGGCACTCAAATGTCCTGCACAATGTCAACTGTTGGGGTCTGCGTATCCTTTTATACCTATAGCCGTACGGATTTTGTGAGTATGTTTTTGATGGCTTCATATTCCAATAAACGTTTTTAAAGGTAATGCTTGAGATTTTGCACCCTCTTATTTGTTATTTTTTGTCCTGCACAGAGCCCTGGCCTCAACCCTACTGAACACCTTTGGGATGAATTGGAACAACAATGGTAAGCCAGATTTTCTCATCCAGCATCAGTGCCTGCCCAAATGGGTACAAATTCCCACAAACACCCTCCAATATCTTGTGGAAAGCCTTCCCAGAAGAATGGAGGTTGGTATAGCCACAAAAGGGAGCAACTCTGTATCAATGGCCATGGTTTTGGAATAGGATGTCCAACAAGCTCATACAGGTGTGCTGGGTGGAGGAACGCGAGAGTTCTGCACAAAGCCCTGACCTCAACCCTACTGAACACCTTTGGGATGAATTTGAGGTTTTCTCATCCAACATCAGTACCTGACCTCGCAAATGGCACAAATTCCCACAGACACCCTGCAAAATCTTGTGAAAAGTCCTCCCAGAAGATTGAAGACTGATATAGCAGAAAAGGGGAGGCCAATTTTTTTATTAATGGCCATGGTTTTGGAATGGGATGTCCAACAAGCTCATATAGGTGTGACGGTCGGGTGTCACAAGCCTTTGCCTGTATTGTGTTCCACTTGCTTCAAGCAGGAGGAGCTAAGCTGGCTCGATGATGGACTTACAGTAAATAATCACTTTAACCTCTAAAACTCATTCATGAATCAGCCACAAAATGCCGAGCACATGGTAAAAGCTAGTTAGCAAGTACATACTCATAGCTTCCAAATACTAGATACTCGTGCATATGCACCGATACCTGATACTGATACTTTCAGGCTCGGTTCTTTGAGCTGTCAGTGGGTCTCCCCTGTTGGCAGCTGAAGTGTTAAAGAAGTCCGGTAATTGGAGCTGTCAAAAAAAAAAAAAAAAAAAAGCAGCCGGCAATGTTTATTAACAACATTGCTCAGCCACTGAAACACTAAAATAAAAAGAAATATTATTTCTTTTTGTATCTTTCTGTTTCTTCATCTGCAGATCAAAGTGATGAACAAATGTTCCTCTTGTTAACCCCTTATTAACCCTTCATTTACTCTAATCAGCCTTAATTAACTCCCTATTCTCCTCCATTTAATTATTATTTCCCTGCTTTTTTTTTTTGTTCACGTCTATTTTATAAAAGATAAACAATTAAAATTTTTTTTTGTTTGCTCTGTTAGTGAATATTTTTACACATATATATTAACATATATTCACACATTTCACATTGAAAAAATACAAAATTAAAAAAAAAAAATGTATTTACTTTGTAAATAACTTTTCAATGCTTTGTACCATTGCTGACAGCTGAAGTGAAAACAAAACATTTGCGGTAGGTATCGGTAATTGGTATCGACGAATACTGAAAAAAAAGTATCAGTACTAGACATGTGCGATTAGCTTCGTACGAATCAATTTCCGTAAATTCGTACATTCAGGAGGATCTGAAATACGAATTGCTATGCTTCCGAATTTTGTAAGAAATATGAAATTTCGTTTACGAATTTCGGATCCAAATTCCTAACGAACGTTCGTAATTGTTACGAAAAGTTAACGAACCTAAAAGTTAAAAATCCAGGAAGTCAGCACAGCACAGGGATGGTGGGAGCCCCTCATAATGAGCACAGGGATGGTGGGAGCCCCTCATAATGAGCACAGGGATGGTGGGAGCCCCTCATAATGAGCACAGCATAGGGATGGTGGGAGCCCCTCATAATGAGCACAGCACAGGGATGGTGGGGGCCCCTCATAATGAGCACAGGGATGGTGGGGGCCCCTCATAATGAGCACAGGGATGGTGGGAGCCCCCTCATAATGAGCACAGCACAGGGATGGTGGGAGCCCCTCATAATGAGCACAGCACAGGGATGGTGGGGGCCCCTCATAATGAGCACAGGGATGGTGGGAGCCCCTCATAATGAGCACAGGGATGGTGGGAGCCCCTCATAATGAGCACAGCACAGGGATGGTGGAGCCCCTCATAATGAGCACAGGGATGGTGGGGGCCCCTCATAATGAGCACAGAACAGGGATGGTGGGGGCCCCTCATAATGAGCACAGCACAGGGATGGTGGGAGCCCCTCATAATGAGCACAGCACAGGGATGGTGGGAGCCCCTCATAATGAGCACAGGGATGGTGGGAGCCCCTCATAATGAGCACAGGGATGGTGGGGGCCCCTCATAATGAGCACAGGGATGGTGGGAGCCCCCTCATAATGAGCACAGCACAGGGATGGTGGGAGCCCCTCATAATGAGCACAGCACAGGGATGGGGGGAGCCCCTCATAATGAGCACAGGGATGGTGGGGGCCCCTCATAATGAGCACAGCACAGGGATGGTGGGAGCCCCTCATAATGAGCACAGGGATGGTGGGGGCCCCTCATAATGAGCACAGCACAGGGATGGTGGGGGCCCCTCATAATGAGCACAGGGATGGTGGGAGCCCCTCATAATGAGCACAGCACAGGGATGGTGGGAGCCCCTCATAATGAGCACAGGGATGGTGGGAGCCCCTCATAATGAGCACAGCACAGGGATGGTGGGAGCCCCTCATAATGAGCACAGGGATGGTGGGAGCCCCCTCATAATGAGCACAGCACAGGGATGGTGGGAGCCCCTCATAATGAGCACAGGGATGGTAGGAGCCCCCTCATAATGAGCACAGGGATGGTGGGAGCCCCTCATAATGAGCACAGAACAGGGATGGTGGGGGCCCCTCATAATGAGCACAGCACAGGGATGGTGGGAGCCCCTCATAATGAGCACAGCACAGGGATGGTGGGGGCCCCTCATAATGAGCACAGCACAGGGATGGTTGGAGCTCCTCATAATGAGCACAGCACAGGGATGGTGGGGGCCCCTCATAATGAGCACAGGGATGGTGGGAGCCCCTCATAATGAGCACAGGGATGGTGGGGGCCCCTCATAATGAGCACAGGGATGGTGGGAGCCCCTCATAATGAGCACAGGGATGGTGGGGGCCCCTCATAATGAGCACAGGGATGGTGGGAGCCCCTCATAATGAGCACAGGGATGGTGGGAGCCCCTCATAATGAGCACAGGGATGGGGGGAGCCCCTCATAATGAGCACAGGGATGGTGGGAGCCCCTCATAATGAGCACAGGGATGGTGGGGGCCCCTCATAATGAGCACAGGGATGGTGGGAGCCCCTCATAATGAGCACAGGGATGGGGGGAGCCCCTCATAATGAGCACAGGGATGGTGGGAGCCCCTCATAATGAGCACAGGGATGGTGGGAGCCCCTCATAATGAGCACAGCACAGGGATGGTGGGAGCCCCTCATAATGAGCACAGGGATGGTGGGGGCCCCTCATAATGAGCACAGGGATGGTGGGAGGCCCTCATAATGAGCACAGCACAGGGATGGTGGGAGCCCCTCATAATGAGCACAGGGATGGTGGGGGCCCCTCATAATGAGCACAGCACAGGGATGGTGGGAGCCCCTCATAATGAGCACAGCACAGGGATGGTGGGAGCCCCTCATAATGAGCACAGGGATGGTGGGGGCCCCTCATAATGAGCACAGGGATGGTGGGAGCCCCTCATAATGAGCACAGCACAGGGATGGTGGGAGCCCCTCATAATGAGCACAGGGATGGTGGGGGCCCCTCATAATGAGCACAGCACAGGGATGGTGGGAGCCCCTCATAATGAGCACAGCACAGGGATGGTGGGAGCCCCTCATAATGAGCACAGGGATGGTGGGGGCCCCTCATAATGAGCACAGGGATGGTGGGAGCCCCTCATAATGAGCACAGGGATGGTGGGGGCCCTCATAATGAGCACAGGGATGGTGGGAGCCCCTCATAATGAGCACAGCACAGGGATGGTGGGGGCCCCTCATAATGAGCACAGGGATGGTGGGGGCCCCTCATAATGAGCACAGGGATGGTGGGAGCCCCTCATAATGAGCACAGGGATGGTGGGAGCCCCTCATAATGAGCACAGGGATGGTGGGGGCCCTCATAATGAGCACAGGGATGGTGGGAGCCCCTCATAATGAGCACAGCACAGGGATGGTGGGAGCCCCTCATAATGAGCACAGGGATGGTGGGGGCCCCTCATAATGAGCACAGGGATGGTGGGAGCCCCTCATAATGAGCACAGCACAGGGATGGTGGGAGCCCCTCATAATGAGCACAGGGATGGTGGGAGCCCCTCATAATGAGCACAGCACAGGGATGGTGGGAGCCCCTCATAATGAGCACAGGGATGGTGGGAGCCCCTCATAATGAGCACAGCACAGGGATGGTGGGGGCCCCTCATAATGAGCACAGGGATGGTGGGAGCCCCTCATAATGAGCACAGCACAGGGATGGTGGGAGCCCCTCATAATGAGCACAGGGATGGTGGGAGCCCCTCATAATGAGCACAGGGATGGTGGGAGCCCCTCATAATGAGCACAGGGATGGTGGGAGCCCCTCATAGTGAGCACAGCACAGGGATGGTGGGAGCCCCTCATAATGATGAATTCATCATAATGAACATTCGTAATTGTTAGGAAAAGTTAACGAACCTAACGAAAATCCGTATTTAGTACGAAATTTCGGACACGAATTACGAAATACGAATTAATTCTAATATGGAACGGAACGAAACAAATTTATTGACGGCGCACATGTCTAGTACTCGTACTCATTGTAAAAAAAAAAATGGTATCGGTGCATCCCTACTTCCAACTATCCCTCATTCCCTCATTTGGGGGAACTGTCATGGAACCAAATCCATTCCCCTCAGTTGTTCCTTCTTTTTAGGTCAGATGTATAATTGCACTATTTAATTTTACTGTGTATATTAAACTAAACCTTTCATCTAACCTCTGGGATTGAAATATACTATTGGTTTCTTACCTTACCGACTTTTGTATTTTTTTTATTCTTCTATTCTTCTCCTGCTGTGTGATTACAGCCCATTATAATTCTGTAATAGTAAAATCTTCTGCTCAGAGGTGCACACAAAATGACTACTAAAAAATAGAATATGAATAAATATATTTTTTTATTTAAAGAAAAATAAAGAAAAATATTTAAATTAAAAAAAGAAATGAATTAAGTCGAATGTAAAAAAAAAAAAAAAAAAAATTAGAATATGAATAAATATATTTTTTTATTTAAAGAAAAATAAAGAAAATATTTAAATAAAAAAAAATGAATTAAGTCGAATGTAAAAAAAAAAAAAAAAATTAGAATATGAATAAATATATTTTTTTAGTTAAAGAAAAATAAAGAAAAATATTTAAATTAAAAAAAAAATGAATTAAGTCGAATGTAAAAAAAAAAAAAAAAAAAAAATAGAATATGAATAAATATATTTTTTTATTTAAAGAAAAATAAAGAAAAACATTTAAATAAAAAAAATAATTAATTAAGTCGAATGTAAAAAAAAAAAAATAAAAAAATAAAACTTGGAAAAAAAAATATTGTCTGGTACACGCACTACATGTAACAACTCTGTAATATGAAGAGAACATGTTTCCTTTCTTGCTATTTTTCTTTCCCAATATGAACACTATTGCCAATAATGTATTAATTAATTAAATTATTAATAAAATTAAAAACATTAAGCTGACATTTAAAGAACAATTAATTAAAAATCTTTCTTATGACATTGTTAAAGTGGCCATTTTTTTTTTTTTTTTTTTTAAATAAATCAGGTTTAAAAAAAAAAAAAAAAAGCATGTAAAGAAGTGGCACACAAGGACGTACTGACCTATCTGACTCTTCAGTGAATGGGGCCAATCTTTAGGTAAAGCATGGCACAGTAATGATGTTTTCAGTAAACACACCTCAAACAAAGACAACATTGGCCGAGATGTTTGCCATCCCCTCTCACAGGACCCCTAACAATGCCTTTCACTTATAGATTACCACTCAACATCTTTTCTTCCCATAAATGATTGGCTTGGCTTGTTGTACAACACTTGGCTGCAAAGCATGCCTGGTGGCCTTTGAAATGCTGGCCGTCAAGGCCCATTGCTCATTTGCGTTAGGCAGGTAATTATGGGCGTCTTCAATTCACACCGTCCTTTAATTCCCAAAAGCCGGGCCATTTGCATGCGTTTACTTTTTCACCCTTTCGCGAATACGAATCGCAAAATCACGGCCTCCATTGTTGAAGGAAACATCATTGAGGATAAGGGATGCAAATGACGGAGAGGAAAGCACTAATTGGTTGAAAAATAAATTGTGATTACCTTGTTAATCCCATTTGCCATTAATGCCCACAGAAAGGGCACCATGACCCCTCCCCCTCCCCCGGGGGGCCACACACACCAGCGACAAGGGAGCCAACAAACTGGAGGATGTCCGTTTAGGATGTTGATTAAAAAAAAAGAAAACTTGAAAAGTTTAGAGAGCATTAAAAGATTGCGATAATGATTATTGCTATTAGAGGTTCTCGTTGTATTGATTTACGTAGAACTAGTGTACAAGCGCGACTACATAGCGAAACCTACATGGCGAGCGTTCCATAAATCTGTCTTTAAAGAATAATACATTCAGATAAATGTTACACAGTTGCAATAAACAGCCTTTAAAAGCTTCCTTAGGAGACTAAAAGTGGCCGCTTTGAAACACATCACACAGACATGGCCCACTGTTGTCACCATCAGGTAACCCACCGTGAGAAATGCCATGCAGGCATTGATGGAGTGCATGTAGAGAGGAGGTAGCTGCAAAGAGGAACAGAAGATCAGCAGCACTGTGGTGTAACAAAAGATCTAAAATAAAAAAAAAAAAAAAAAAAAAAAAGGTGAAAAAAAGTACAATACACTGTGCATTAGTAAATTGATCCCATTCAGGTAGGGGTTACACCTACAGTACATTACGTTTTGGCACGTGGAGCATTTGTTTTTGTTGGTGCTGAAAATCCAACACAACGCATAAACAAACAAAAGCCATAAAACCTTATGAACTGTGAAAACATGTTTTTTTTTTTTTTTGATGATCTGTCCATTTTTCTGGACACAGACAAGAAGGAAGTATGTCCACCAAGGTGACGAGGGTGAGGTTTGATTGGCCTACAGAAAATTTGACACTAAATGATGTCTCTCGAAAGGTTGGAAGGTATGGTGTAGAAGTCAGTGATGGTTCTTCTTTCCCCAGTTCATGGTATATCTAGTAGTAGTTGGACTTATTCTGTAAAGCTGGAGATGTTTCGTAGCTTCCCCAGGTCACATTTACAGATCTAAACTTAAACATTAGAGGCTGAAGAAAAGGCTTGGAGAAGCAATGGAACAAGTCCAACTACTACTAGATATACAATTACCAGGGGAAATGAGAACCATCACTGATTTCTACACCAAACCTTCCAACCTTTCGAGAGAGACATCATTTAATGCCAAATTTTGCCAGAACAGGTCCAGTTTATTGTGGCCAACTGCTACTGTATATGTTGTAGAAGTCAGAGACAGTTCTCTTTTCTCCAGGTCATGGTATGTCTATTAGAAGAGATGATGAAATGGCTTGGAAAAGTTATGGAGCATTTTCAACATTACAGAACAAGTCCAGCTCAATGTGGCCCACTACTACTGGTTAAGGTGTAGAAGTCAGTGACAGTTCTCTTTTCTCCAGGTCGTGGAAGTATGTCCACCAAGATGACAAGGGTGGGGTTTATTTTGCCTACAGAAAATTTGGCACGAAACGATGACTCTCTTGAAGGGTTGGAAGGTATGATGTAGAAGTCAGTGACGGTTCTTTTTTCTCCAGGTCATGGAAGTATGTCCACCAAGAAGACAAGGGTGGGGTTTGTTTTACCTACAGAAAATTTAGCACTAAATGATGACACTCTTAGAAGGTTGGAATGTATGATGTAGAAGTCAGTGACGGTTCTCTTTTCCCCATGTCATGGTCTATCTAGAAGTACTTGGTCACACTGAGCTGGACTAGTTCTGTAATGTTGGAGATGTTTTATAGCTTCCCCAAGTCACTTTTACAGATCTAAACTTAAGCATTAGAAATAAAGAAGCTGCTTGGAGAAGCTGCAGAGCATTTTCAACATTACAGAACAAGTCCAGTTCAATGTGCCTAACTAGTACTGGATATAGTGAAAGAGTACGATTTTTTTCCAGGTCATACTACACAGGTATTTCTTGGTCACTTTAAGCTGCACTTGGAGTTGGAGACATCTCGTAGCTTCTCCTGGTCACTTTTACACATCTAAACTTAAACATTAGAGCTGAAGAAGTGGCTTGGAGAAGCTACGGAGCGGCTTCAACATTACAGGACCAGTCCAGCTCAATGTGGCCAACTACTACCGTGTATGGTGCGGAAGTCAGTGACGATTCTCTTTTCTCCAGGTCATGGTATATGTGGTAGTACTTGGTCACATTGTTCTGGACTTGTACTGTATCGTTGGAGACATTTTGTAGCTTCCCCCTGGTCACTTGTATAGATTTAAACTGAAATATTAGAGCTGAAGAAATGGCTTGGAGAAACTACAGAGCATCTTCAACATTATACAACAAGTCCAACTTAATGTGGCCAACTACTACTGGATATGGTGTAGAAGTCAGTAAGAGTTCTCTTTTCTCCAGGTCATGGTCTAGCTCAGGGGTCTTCAAACTATGGCCCTACAGTTGTTCAGGAACTACAATTCCCATCATGCCTAGTCATGCCTGTGAATGTCAGAGTTTTACAATGCCTCATGGGACGTGTGGTTCCACAACAGCTGGAGGGCCTTAGTTTGGAGATCCCTGGTCTATCTGATAGTAGTTGATCACATTGATCTGGACTTTTTCTGTAAAGTTAAAGACATTTTGTAGCTTTTATAAGTCACTTTTACCAATCTAAACTGAAACATTACAACTGAATGAGTGGCAAGTACAGTTCAATGTAACCGACTACTACTGTGTATGGTGTAACTTTTTCCTTGAAACAGGTTCTAAGGAGCAGCAAGCTTTCTGTATTATTAATTTCAACATTAACTAGATAGGTAACCCCCCCAAACTATTGCCGCCCTATGTCAGGGCCTTTTGGGTCTCTTCGTAGACCTAAGCCTGAAAAGACACCTCAGATGGGGTTGAAAAACCACCAGGCTGTGGAGCAGCTACTGACAAGTAAGAGCTGAAGTTAGCACAGAGGCGAGATGACTAAGCAAGCTGGTCATAGAGAATATAAGCAAACCACAAAGCTCAGACATGCTTCCCCCCCCCCTCAGTTGTTTCATGACAAAACATTAGTCACCTCAATCAGCGGGATTACTCAGGGGATGAAACACTAGCTGGCCGAGGCCACTGGCTATGAATCCGTACCTGGGACTAATTATTAAAATACAGAGAATTGATCGCATCACGGGAGGAAATTGACAGCCACAAGAATGAGAGGTCAACCCAGAAAAACCAAAGTTTGTGCTTAATAAAGTAACCCCGGGCCTGCCGGCCAACCATATTCACATAGCTGCAAAGTCTAATTTTCTTGAAGGCCATTAGCAGACCGCACTGTAGGGACTGGCTTTCCGTGTTAAAAATTTGGACGATGACTAGCAGGATTCTTCCACAGCTTGGTAAAATTCCCCACAGTAAACCAATCGGATTTCAGTTTATATAACACAACCCAACACTTTTTTCTTCTGTGGTATTTCCACCCGTTTTCCTGATTCTTCACGTCTCATCCTTTGACTCTCACCCCTTTTTTCGACCATTACGAAGAATGCAGAAGCATCCAATTTTAACACGATAAACGTTTAGTATTCTAGAGCAACATGAGACAAAAGGAACATTCCGTGTCCTTATCCAACCTCACCTGAGGTCAATTAGCCCCATCTAATTGTAACAATAGCCCCATGAGCCAAGGCTGGCTAGGAGAATATTTTAGCCTTCACGCACTTGACCTCATAACCCACTTCCCTTAAGGGCCTTGTCTAGGTTTCCTCGAACTCCCTTGTCTTTGGGAAGACCACCGTATATGGTCCACGCAAGTGGCAGAGATGATTGATGCTGCTGTTACCCATGGCTAGCACCTGCAAATGGTTTCCAGTCTGGAGGTATAGGACTACATCTGCAGCATGAGACACAAATGAAGGTGGATTTGACTCAGTCAGGGAAGGTAAAGGAAGATTTTTTTTGTTCACTTTATGAGGTTTGTATATCACGCAGTAACTGGCTTCAGTACTTGTTTAGACTCTAGTTGTTCATTAAGCAGATCATTTTTGTAAATCTGTTGCAAGGTTTCCTACCTGCGGATCCTGCCTATGACAGCACTTCCTGTTGTAGTCTGACAGCGCTAAGCCAATGACTTGCAATTAGTAGCAGAGTTGTCAGTCTACCGTGTGAGCTCCTACACTTGGCCTTTTTACCTGGTAGACCTGAGGGGCAGACCAACAGAAGTAGTGCAACCAGCAACCAACCACCTTGCCCACTGCTGGGCTGCAGCCTCCCCTCTCTGGGGCCTCCAGCAAGCTGCAGATCCCTTATCTTTCCACAGTGCATCCCAGCTACTATAGTGCCCCCAAATCCCATAGGGGCCCACAGTTCTCCCAGGCCCCCTTTACTTCCAAACTTTCCACAGTTCCACCCAGCCTCTCACAGTGCCCCCCAGACTGCTATAGAGCCTCCAGTTTTCCAGAGTGCCCCCAACCTCCAGAAGCATCCCATAGTGCCCCCCCCCCAACCTCTCACAGTGCTCCCCTGACCCCTCCAGAAACCTAATTTCCTACAGGGCCACCAAGTCTTCTGCAGATGGTCCTAACTTACTCTACAAGCACCGCCTCCACCCTTCATAATGCTCCCAACCTCTAACAGTGTCCCACAGTGCTCCCCAGATCCCTCCAAAAGACTCATCCCCTCCAGGTCCACCAAGTCTTCTGCAGAATCCATTTGACCCACTCCATAACCCCCATCCCCCCGCACAGTGACACCTAGTCCCATCCAGAGCCATTTCCTGGTCTTCAAAAAGGTGGAGAACCCTTGTCATAGAGGGATATGTAGGCTAGGGATAGGCTGGGATCACAAGGAATGGGCAGAATGATAGAGTGTTGACCTGCCCTGAGGAAGACCTCTGGTGCTGGACCAAGGAGGAAGCTTAGGACATTGCTGGAGTGAGGAGAGAGTAAAAAGAACTTGGGATTTTTTTTTTTTTAATGTTTTTAGGGGGGGGTATGAGTATCTTAAAGATAAAAAGGAGTTCTACTTTACATAAATTAATATTAACTGTTGGGGTGCGTCATCAGGGAACCCCCGAGACACCTCAGCTTGGCTCTTTCGCCATCTTTACGAGCGTAAGTTTTTGACTTGTGATCTGTTTTCACATATCTGCCTGGATTTTGTAACTTCCGTCTGGTCTCTGAAATGTCCTTAATTACTTAGAGGAAGCGCGTGTGTGTTTTTGATGTTCTTAGCAAGGCATGCAGTGTAAGATTTCAGCTCTCGCAGCTGCCTATAAATCAGTTTTAGTCCACAGATTGCGGCCTCTTCTGTTGCATGTTTGTTAATCACCGACTTGTCTGGTTTGAATTCTTGCATGCAGGAAACTGGAGTTCTCTTCAATGAGGGAGAAATTAGCGCAGTGTCCCAGCTTCTTGTTTTCAACAGACGTTTCTATTTTTCCTTGTTTTTTTTTCTTTTCATGCTTCTTGTTCCACATTTAAGGTTTTGCTGCAAACAGGTTGAAGGTCCAAGAAGGCACAGTAATGACCTACAAGCACCGGCACACTCAACGAAACCTTGATTGCCTTTCTAGTGTGTTGGCATCCCCTCCAATACCCCGCCCGTACTCTACTTAACAGTGGTGGTCACAGTTGGGCATGCACCAGATGGAATTTTCTTTTTTTTGCAAACATATCTGAACATCTATTGCGATGTCTCATTTTACATAATGAAGCAAAGCCCCAGCCTCCAACAGCAGAGAGTCCCTAACCTCCCACAGTGCCCCCAACCTTCTGCAAAGCGCCAACCTTCCACATTGGCCCACAGTATCCCAGGCCCTCTGAGAGCTCCTAATCTTCCACAGTGCCACCCAGCCTCCCACAGTGCCCCCAACCTGCTGCAATGCCCCAACCTCCCACAGTGGTCCACAGTACCCCCAGGCCCTCTGAGAGCCCCTAACCTTCCACAGTGCCACCCAGCCTCCCACAGTGCCCCCAACCTGCTGCAATGCCCCAACCTCCCACAGTGGTCCACAGTATCCCCAGGCCCTCTAAGAGCCCCTAACCTTCCACAGTGCCACCCAGCCTCCCACAGTGCCCCCAACCTGCTGCAATGCCCCAACCTCCCACAGTGATCCACAGTACCCCAAGCCCTCTGAGAGCCCCTAACCTCCCTCAGTGCCACCCAGCCTCCCACAGTGCCCCCAACCTGCTGCAATGCCCCAACCTTCCACGGTGGTCCACAGTACCCCCAAGCCCTCTGAGAGCCCCTAACCTCCCTCAGTGCCACCCAGCCTCCCACAGTGCCCCCAACCTGCTGCAATGCCCCAAGCTCCCACGGTGGTCCACAGTACCCCCAAGCCCTCTGAGAGCCGCTAACCTCTCTCAGTGCCACCCAGCCTTCCCACAGTGCCCCCAACCCATAGCTCCCAACTGTCCCTGATTTTAAGAGAATGTCCCTGATTTGGAGGAATGTCCCACATTTTGGTCTGATCTATATAGTTGTATACAAAATGCACTTTTTATCTTTCAAAACGTGTTTCCCAGTGCTAAACCTTTCATCCAATTTCTAAATTGCTGCATTTGTAAATTTTAAAATCCAATATAAAGGAATGGTAGTGGTAAAAAAAAAGCCCTTCTGGATTTATTTAACCTTTCTTTTGGTTAATTCTCCTTTAAGAGGGTGTGGCAGGGGGCGTGTCCTATGTCTACATACATTTGCTAGTAGGTGTCCCTCATTCCCATCTCAAAATGTTGGGAGGTATGCCAACGTGCTGCAAAGCCCCAACCTCCCACAGTGGCATACAGTACCTCCAGGCTCTCTGAGAGCCCCTAACCTCCCACAGTGCCACCCAGCCTTCCAACAGTGCCCCAAACCTTCTGTAAAGCCCCGACCTTCCACAGTGGCCCACAGTATCCCAGGCCCTCTGAGAGCCGATGACCTTCCACAGTGCCACCCAGCCTCACACAGTGCCCTCAACCTGCTGCAATGCCCCAACCTCCCACAGTGGTCCACAGTACCCCCAGGCCCTCTGAGAGCCCTTAGCCTCCAACAGTGCCACCCAGCCTCCCACAGTGCCCCCAACTTGCTGCAATGCCCCAACCTTCCATGGTGGTCCACAGTACCCCCCAGGCCCTCTGAGAGCCCCTAACCTTCCACAGTGCCACCCAGCCTCCCACAGTGCCCCCAACCTGCTGCAATGCCCTAACCTCCCACAGTGGTCCACAGTACCCCCCAGGCCCTCTGAGAGCCCCCAACCTTCCACAGTGCCACCCGGCCTCCCACAGTGCCCCCAACCTGCTGCAATGCCTCAACCTACCACGGTGGTCCACAGTACCCCCAGGCCCTCTGAGAGCCCCTAACCTCTCTCAGTGCCACCCAGCCTCCCACAGTGCCCCCAACCTGCTGCAATGCCCCAACCTCCCACAGTGGTCCACAGTACCCCCCAGGCCCTCTGAGAGCCCCTAACCTCCCTCAGTGCCACCCAGCCTTCCCACAGTGCCCCCAACCCATAGCTCCCAACTGTCCCTGATTTGGAGGAATGTCCCGCTTTCCCCCTAATTTGTCCCACATTTTGGTCTGATCTATATAGTTGTATACAAAATGCACTTTTTATCTTTCAAAACATGTTTCCCAGTGCTAAACCTTTCATCCAATTTCTAAATTGCTGCATTTGTAAATTTTAAAAGCCAATATAAAGGAATAGTATTGGTAAAAAAAACCCTTGTGGATTTATTTAACTTTTCTTTTGGTTAATTCTCCTTTAAGAGGGTGTGGCAGGGGGCGTGTCCTATATCTACATACATTTGCTAGTAGGTGTCCCTCATTCCCATCTCAAAATGTTGGGAGGTATGCCAACGTGCTGCAAAGCCTCAACCTCCCACAGTGGCACACAGTACCTCCAGGCTCTCTGAGAGCCCCTAACCTCCCACAGTGCCACCCAGCCTTCCAACAGTGCCCCAAACCTTCTGTAAAGCCCCGACCTTCCACAGTGGCCCACAGTATCCCAGGCCCTCTGAGAGCCCATGACCTTCCACAGTGCCACCCAGCCTCACACAGTGCCCTCAACCTGCTGCAATGCCCCAACCTCCCACAGTGGTCCACAGTACCCCCAGGCCATCTAAGAGCCCCTAACCTCCCACAGTGCCCCCCCACCTCCAAAACTAGCCCACAGTACCCCCAAGCCCCCTGGGAGCCCCTAACCTCCCACAGTGCCCCCCACCTCCAAAACTGGTCCAC